>NW_006408522.1:2658177-2708728 GCF_000296735.1 Chrysochloris asiatica
GGGGAAGTTAACAGGTTACAGTACAAGATCAGAAAGTGCTCGAGGCACAGTTCTTCCAGTTGAACAGCCTCTCTCTGCCAGGGCAATGTTACAGAGTTCTTTCAAGGCTGCTGATAAATGCTTGCAGGGCACGTCACTCTACTACAAGCCTCAGCCTGAAAGCAATCGGCTATAGCTCCATGGGTCAGCAAACCTAGCTCTCCAGTTCTCCTGCTCCAAGCCACTTGGCTTTCTTTGCTCCATGGGCTGGGGAGTCCATTGCTCTGTCTTGTGCTCTGTCTCTTGATTCTGCTGCTGCTGCTCCTCTGCCTCACCTGGTGTCACAACTTTCTGTCCCTGGGTTGAGAAGGTTCAGTGCACAGGCATCTCTGGGTTTAAAAGATGCGCTCCACTCCTGCCTCTTCTTTGATAGCAGTGAGATCCCCCATTTCTGCTTCTGAGTTGGCTCAGTTTATTTACATCAAGCTTCCAAGCTTTTACAATCATAATGAATCTTGTTAATAATCACTCACAACTGAACCATGTAATCCTATCACCATCTTCTCTCATCTTCTCTTACGCAGACCCATCAGGACAAAAACATTGTTTGGTGGCAGCTACAAAGACTAGAAGTAGATAGAAGAGTTGTGTGAACTCATTCACTGCATGGCACCTTGTAAACCCAGTCTTTTGAAAACGGGCTCACTTTTCCCTTTGCTTTTGCGTCTTGCTTGCTGCAACACAGAAAGATCTATCTTTGTTCTAGAAAGAAGCACTTCTTTTGATGATTTCAACCAGTAAATGATCTGGAACTGATACTTCCCAGGAAGAAACATCACACAACGTTTGCAGATATTCCTCCTTATTGCCACTCGTCTCATCCACAGCATCATGGCTAGAGTCACTTTCAACCCCTGTCTTCTGCTTCCTATTCTGCCATCCCCACACCCTACTCTTCTGCAGAATGCTACTAGCATCGGAGGTATCCACTTCATCAGTTGGAGACTGATGATCATTGTCTTTTGATGAACCCTGGAATCCAGCAAGTGCTTTGACTGATTTAATTCTTGACTCTTTTGCCTTCCTTTGCTGGCACCCACTTGGCCTCTTTGATTTATGCACTCCATGTGGCAGATAGAGTATCCCTGCACAATTATGAAAAGATCAATTAGCAATATTTGAAAAAATTAAAATGTAAATCTATTGGACTGTTGTTGTTAAGTACCGTGGAGTTGGTTCTGACTCATAGTGACCCTGCACAGGGTTTCTGAGGCTGTAAATCTTTACAGGAGCAGAAAGCCTCATCTTTCTCCCGTGGAACAGCTGGCAGTTTTGAACAGCTGGACTTGAGGTTGGCAGCCCGACTCGTATATGTTCTATCAAATGTAAATTTTAATGTGTCATTTTTTAAAACTGTAATTCAAACTTAAACCCTGAAAATTTCAATAAAATCAGATAGATATATGTTCACACGACAGTGATATTTTTAAAGAAAAAATTTTAAAGATGAGAATTTAAAAACTAATATTGAAGATTCAATCTATATTTTTGAACACATATGAAGAAAAATAGCATTTTCCCCACTTCATGCTTTAAACTGTCAGTTTCTTTATCAAAGAATTTTGTTTAGTTATCAAAGAATTATATTGTCAGTAATCGCTATACATGTACCTTTATCATCAATTTTAATTATAGAATAAGCGTCAAAACCAAACCCATAGTCATCAAGTCGATTTCCATTCCTAGGGACCCTAGATATGGTTTCTGAGACTGTAAATCTTTAGGGAACAGACAGCCTCATCTTTCTCTCTCAGAGCAGCTGGTGGGTTTGAAACACCAATCTTGAGGTTAACAGCCCAACACCTAACCCACAGCACCACCACGCATCCTTAATCATTGAATGGTGGTGGTGGTTATGTGCCGCGAAGTCGGTTCCAACTCATAGCGACCCTGCATAGGGTTTTCAAGGCTGTAAATCTTTACGAGAGCAGAAAGCCTCAGCTTTCTCTCGCGGAACAGCTGGTAGTTTCAAACTGCTGACCTTGATGTTAGCAGGCCAACTCATAACCATTATGCTACCAGAGCTCCTTGAATAGTATGTAATAAATATAGTTATAACTTGCTTAAATGTAATATTTCTTAGATGGTATGGATATTAACAAAATTGTTCTGCATAATCTTGGTACATTGAATTACATTTTAATTACAATCTTACTTTCCTTTAATTACTACTTCATTCTC
This sequence comes from Chrysochloris asiatica, assembly GCF_000296735.1. Taxonomy (NCBI): domain Eukaryota; kingdom Metazoa; phylum Chordata; class Mammalia; order Afrosoricida; family Chrysochloridae; genus Chrysochloris; species Chrysochloris asiatica. The sequence continues at coordinate 2,660,398 of NW_006408522.1, forward strand.
AAAAAAATTATTGATATAGGTTCACAAATACTATTTACCACAATATTATAGCTAAAATACACACAAAAAATTGACAAAATTTGTCACTACTAACAACACTGGCAACAACAAAAACAAACAACTGTGTGTGCTTGTGGTGTAGGCGGATAAAACCACGTGATTCAAAGTATCATAGTAATTGGGTAATAATGACAGCTCTGACCAAAGCATTTTGTTGTTGTTGTTGTTGTTATGTGCCGTGGAGTCGGTTCCGATTCATAGCGATCCTGTACAGGGTTTCCGAGGCTGTAAATCTTTACGGGAACAGAAAGCCCCATCTTTCTCCCGCGGAACAGCTGGTAGGTTTGAACTGTTGACCCTGAGGTTAGCAGCCCGATTTGTAACCACTACGCTACCAGAGCTCCGAAGTCTCAAAAAGTAAACTAACCTAGAGTTTTAGCCTTGTAGGTATAGTGATACATGTAAACTAATCATAAGAAAATGTTTTTCTTGTTATAACTATAGGGATATTTTTATACAAAGTACTGCACTTCTGCTGAAACACTGTGCAGAAATCTCTGGACAGACATTTTGGTATCACCTTCTCTGGCAGTGTTACATGGTACAGTCCACCCCCACCCCCGTGACACCACTGACTTCACTCATGTTTTTTTGTCAAACTCCTGTTTGTATTTCCTTGAGGCACTAAAATGATGCATTTGCTTATTAGTTCATTAATTCATTCAGTTGGTATTTCTTGAGCATTTATTATATGATAGATAACTGTTCTAAGTGCTGGGGCTATGTCCGTGAGTAAACCAAAGCCCCTTCCGATGGAACTGACATTCTAGTGGGAGTCTCTGACAATAAGCAAAAAGATACGAATAAATATCTTATACAATGATTACATAATATCAGATTGAACATGCACTAAAAGAAAGCCTGAAGTCAAGGGGATAGGGGTGAGGCAGGGAGTGTTTCAAGAAAGTTCCAAGGAGCTGACATCTCAGCAGAGACCAGAATAAAGGTCTCTTCCTTTGCTTATGGGAACATGCTCAGCTACTAACAAAAAACTTAAAGATTCAACACCACTCAATAGTGCCTCAAAAGAAAGGCCTGGTGATGTACTTCTGAGAAAATCCTCTATTGAAACCCTGTGGAGTACAGTTTTACTTTGTCACACATGGGGTTGCCATGAATCATAAATTTTGATAGCCACTGACTTTTCATTTGTTTGTATCTCTGTGCTGCTGGGATGTTAATTCCAAGAAAATACCATGTTGTGCCCAGTGTGTGGCCCAGTGTAGGTATTCAACAAAGGAGCAGCTCACAGGATTGCTGCTGCAGTACTAGTGTCTTTCCTTGGCTTCTTCCTCAGCAGATCCCAGAAGCAGCCTGTCCCCAACCTTCGATAATAATTCTCCGTAGACGGGAAGGCCATCTGTCACTTGCCCTCAGGCCTCCTCTCTCTGGAGAAACCATCAGTTGTCCAGCAGTGATGGATGGAGTGTCCTCTGACTGGCAGGCTCCACTGGGAACTGCTCTCAGAGTGTCCCTCCCTGGCTCAGGGACAAATGGGCTAGGACACAAATAGTTGGGTGGGAGACCCTGGAGATCTTTTGGTTAAATACCAGAGATACATGGCTTCCTGCTAATAGGTGGGTCCTGTGTTAAGTGACCCCATTGGGAAAGCAATGCCGTGGGGAATGGTGGGTAAAATCAGAGCCTGAAGACATACAGTCTCTTCTCTTCTACTCACCAACCCAGGGCCCACTCACAGCCTCTTCATCTGAGCAAGGAGAATGCTCAGCTTTGCTTTTGGGACCTATATGCATAGAAGTGCTTTGGAAGGTCTTCAGTACTCTACATGTAAACAGTGTATTCCAAATTGCATGCTTCTTATAGTGGTGTGGCACTGCAGGATAATGCTCTGGTCCTCAAGGTCAGTGGTTCAAACCTACCAGTCACTCCCTGGAAACCCTATGCAGGGTGGCTATGGGTCAGAACCAGCTTGATGGCACTTAACAACAACAACAATAGTGTTTAAAGTATCAGTTCATTGCACAAGGATCTGGAAGGATGGTTGTATAAAGTGAGGCAAACAGCAGCACTGCTTGTATTTGTTTGAAAGTTGTGTACTAAATAAAAAACACAAGCCCACTGTCATTGGGTCACTTCCAACTCAGTCCTGCAGGCACCAATGAATAGAAATTTAGAAAACCAATAGGAGTCCTGGTGTGGCGCTGTGGGCTAATGCGTCAGACTGCAAAGTCGTTTGAACTGCAAGGTCAGTGGTTCAAGCTCACCAGCTGCTCCTTGGAAACCCTATACAGGGTCACTATGGGTGGGAATCGACTCGATGGCACTTAACAACAACCACAAATAGCTAGTAAAACCTGTGAAAACTGGAACCATTGTGACAGAAAACTGCCAGAGAAGGAAAACTAAAATATTTTCCACTAAAATGCACCCTAGAAAAGTGGTCAGACTGCACCCTGTCAAAGGTGGAAAACTTGCCAGATGAGGAAAACCAAAGCAGTCCCTTTAAGGACTGGCTTTCACAGCTTTCACTGCCCTTCTTATCAAGAGCCCTGGCAGTGCTTCATACACACCAGGCCTCATTACACACTGGCTGCTGCCGTCCTGGATACAGCCAGTATTTCCAACACAGTCACACAGCCATTGTGATCAGCCTGAGCCCTGCTCTACTAGCTGATAATAATGTTGCCCCCTACCTTTTATCTATTTTGTTGCAAAACACACCAATTCAGCAGTTTCTGCATGTACAATTTAGGGACATGGATTACATTCTCCAACTTGTGCAACTGTTTTCATGAACCTCCTTGAAAATGAATTTTCATGTTACCTTTGATTATCTTTCCCAAACTCTTGGTCATTTAGGCTGTACAGCTGACTCCTGAAAGTCCACAGGACTTCCCAAAGGAAATGGAAGAGCCAAGAATCTTGTCTCATCCCTGGCCCCTCTAAAAGTCACCTGTCAGCCCTTCTTAGTTTAGCCTTTCATCTCTCTTCTCTCTAGGCTGTGTTCTAGCCCACTGCTGTTCAAAGTATGGTCTGTGGATCCGTAGCTCAGGGATCGTTACTGGTCAGCAACAAAATTGAGAGTCAAACATTCAGAAGCCTTTATGGTAATTTTGACATCTCCGAGACAGCCTAGCACATGGTTTGTGGCTCCCTCTAGTTAGATAATGCATGTGCTGTGGAGTTGGTACCCACTCATAGCAACCCCATATAGAGTTTAGGCTGTAAATCTTCATGGGAGCAGAAAGCCACAACTTTCCCCCATGGAGTGGCTGGTCCATTTGAACTGCCAGCCTTGTGGTTAGCAGCCCAACTTGTAACCCACTACACTGCCAGGGCTCCTTAGTGGCCAGTGTGGGTGCTGTCAAATTCTCCTTAGTGACTGGCATGTGGTGGGAACTGCATACTAGGCATGCTCAGTCAGGACCATGTATCTGCCCGATGGACTAGAAAACAAACAAAATAAAACCAATCCTTCTGCACAGACTACTTCCCCCACGAGTGCCGGACCATGAAGCGTCTACTCCATGAGTGAGCGAATGAAGGAAAAGCAATTTGCTTATATTGTAGCAAGAAATCCCTCCATTAGACCTGAAGAACATCCTAACTGTGATAAGAATGAAAGGCAGACCTATAATAACATAAAAGGTCTTAGAAATTGAGGTCTCATCCTGCCCACTTTCCTGAACTGCTTAATCCTTTGCCCTTATGTGAGAATTTAACATAAAAGAGTAGCTGGAAGCTGTTTGAAATAGGGGTCCAGAGTCCCTGTCATGACTCTAGCTCCAGCGCCAAGCACAGGACTCCTATGGACTTCATGGGTCACACTTAATATCCACTGATATGGTCTCATTTTCTCTCTTTGCTAAGGAGGAAACTGAGCTATATTGTCCAAGGGCCAGGACAAAGCCAGAAAGAGGGGTAGGATACCCAGACCAGGCTCTTCCCATCAGCCTTCATGATCTGAAGAAGCTGGAGGGAAGGAGAGTGATTGAAAAATGGTTAGGCAACATCGTGGAGTGATTTCACTCTTCACAGGAAACAGACTTGGACCAGACAATTCTCTCACGTTCTTTTCCATCCCAACTGTGGGTGTCTCACTTCACACTGGGAAGCCTCACCCAGTTCTTTCTGATCTCCCTCTCAATCTGCCCCACCCAGGTTGGGGCGCTTTGAGAAGGAGATAAGGTGTGAATGCACTGAGACAGATGGGGGCAGGGCCAGTGTGCAGCCCCCTGGTGTGTCTGTGGTGCCTTTGCCAGCGCCTTTGAAAGACTCTTCTAAAGAGGTAATTCCTTTGTGCAAAGACATGATTTATGAGTCTTTCTAAGCAAATTGTGGAGATAAATGGTCTTTGGGGCTAGGAAGCTTCAAAGGCAGTGATGCAGGCAGATCAGAAGGAGTTGGGCAGCTGAGAGCTGGGTCCTCATTAAAAGCCCGTGGAGGGCGGGGGAGGGGAGGGTTTGAGTAGCACCAAGGGTAGAGTGGAGTCCTGGTGTGGCGCTGTGGGTTAATGCTCCAGACTGCAAAGTCATCTGTACTGCAAGGTCGGTGGTTCAAGCTCACCAGCTTCTCCTTGGAAACCCTATACAGGGTGTTGGAATTCATTCGATGGCACTTAACAATATCAACAATAAGGTCATTTTGGAGTACTGGTGTGGCACTGTGGGTTAATGCGTCAGACTGCAAAGTTGTCTGAACTGCAAGGTCAGTGGTTCAAGCTCACCAGCTGCTCCTTGGAGACCCTATACAGGGCCGGTATGGGTCAGAATCGACTCTATGGCACTTAACAACAACAATAAAGATAGACTAGCTCTGGCCAACTCCAGGGTCCACTGGGGCAACCTCCAGCTTGCCTTTCCCTGACCCCACTGCTAAAGGGCATGAGGTAAAAGTGCTGAGGTCATTGGGTGTGTTTCTCCCAGAAATGGGTGCAGCCCTAGGGCAGAGGTTTCAGGGTGAACAAGGGTGCATACTTTTGGCTTGGACTCTTTGAAAGGCCAGGAACCACAGTGCAAGGTCTTCTGGCAGAGTGCTGAGAGTCAGTTCTGGCTTCTCTGATCAATATGGCCCAGAGCCCTCCTGTGGGTGCTGCTGTCCAGGGTCCTGCATAAGTCTCAATCTTCTCTGAGAGCACTGGCTTAAGTCAACTCCAGTATCCCATCTCCAAGGTGCCTCCTAGCTTCACCCTGTGTGGTTCTAAACCCTGTTGCTACACCACTGCCTTCAAGTCAATTTTGGCTCATACTGACCCTACAGGACACAGTAGAACTGCCCCATAGGACTTGCAAGGCTGTAAATCCTTATGGAAGCAGACTGCCGTATCTTTTACCCATAGAATGGTTGGTGGGTTCAAACCACCTTTCAGATAGCAGCTAAGCTCTTTAATCACTATGCCACCAGAACTCTCTGATCCTGTTACCAAATGTCTCCATCTGAGAATCACTTGCTGTGATGTTGTAGGCAAGTCACCTAATGGCACCTAACTTTGGTTCCTTCCTCTGTACAATGGGGATAAGTATAGGTACCCTGAGCTTAGATTGAACAGATAACACCAGCAAAGTTCCTAACACCTAGCTTTCTTTCCCATCATCTGTTCACACAGCACTATGTGACAATCTACTTGGAAATGCAATCCTTGTGAAGTGGATAAATTTGACTTTCACGCCTTCCCATCACTTCTCTCCAAAAGCAGGTTAACAAACAGACACACTCTTCCCAACTTGGCTCCCAGGTCTGCTAATTGTCACTCAGATATTAGCAGATAATTAGTGTATTCAAGACTGATAATGACTCATGATGTGCCCCCAAGCACAAACACACACATATACACAAAAGCAGGGTTATTTGCATTTTAATAGGGGAACCTAACAATCCTGAAGAATGGAGCCCTCCTGGTGGGAATACCAGACAGTCTTGGGTTGATTTTGAAACTGGGGTTACTTTGCTGGTTTCCAGTTGCTTCCATCCCCAGAGAGTTGCAGGACTCTGGGAAAATGGTTACTGACTCTCCCCTCTACCTCCTGATGTTTTGATAGGAGTGATGTCTGTCTAAAGTGGGGGAGACTTTCATGAGGAAGTTAAAGAGCCACTGCCTTTGCTCAGAGCATTTATTTGAATGTGCTTCCTCCCACCCTGCTACCCTGAGACCTTGCCTACTCTAAGGCCTCCTGACCCCAACTTGACAGTGGGTGCTTTCCCCTGTCACCACTGCTCCAGTAACTGCTTACCCAGTTCTCCTCTAGTAACCCATGCTCTGATGGGTTGGTGTTTCCTGTTTACTTGTCGGTTTCTCATACAACTGTGGGCTTGCTTCTTAACCCCTCACACAATACAAAAGACAAAATTCATTGCCATCAAGTTGATCCCAACTCATGGTGACCCCATTGGACAAAGTAGAACTGGTCCTTAGGGTTTCAGAGACTAATCTTTACAGGGGCAGACAGCCTCATCTTTTTCTCTCATAGAGGCTGGTGGGTTTGAACTGCTAAACTTGTAGTTAGCAGCCCAATGTTTAGCCCACAGCACCACCAGGCACATAGTAGGGGCTGAGTAATTATTTGTTGAGTGTGAATGAATGGCCTCCCTCATCTTCCAAAGGAGTCCTGGTGTGGCGCTGTAGAATAAGCACTCGCTCTTAAGGTTGGTTTTTAACTATAGGCTCGGAGGTTCAAACTCACCAGCCACTCCTTGGAAACTCTATACAGGGTCGCTAGGAGTCGGAACTGACTAGATGGCACTTAACAACAGTAACTAACATTGCAAACGCTGGTGGGATGGGCTGGAAAGAGCCCTAGACCAACATGACCATCTAATTTCAGATTCAGCTCTACTGTTGTTAGCTGTGTGGCCACAGGCAAGTCACTCAGTTTCTCTGGCCTTGGGTTTTCTGATTGTGAACTTTGGGGTTTGAGAACCTTTAGGGCTAGGAGTAAGAAAGTCAGTATCTGACTATCAATTCTGCCTTTTGCAATCCAGGGTGATTTTGCTCCCAGGTGACATGTATCATCGATGACTAAAGACATTTTTTGGTTGTTACAACAGAAGGTTGAGGAGCTGCTACTGGCATCTAGTGGACAGGGGTCAAGGATGCTGCTAAGCATCCAACAGTGCACAGGACAGCTCCCACAACAAAGAATTGTTTGGTTTAAAATGTCGGTAATACTGAGGCTGAGAGACCCTGATCCAGTTATTTTAATAGCATCTGAAACTCCATTTCCTTACCTTAAAAATGGAATGAATAATCCTACCTCACATGGTTTGCCTCAAGTCTTTTTTTTTTTTTTTTAACACACTATGAGTAAACAAAATGGATTTTTTACAGGTTGTTATGATGATTAAATGAAGTAACCCATGTGAGAAGACACTAAGCACTTAGAAGGTGCTTAGGGTTAGGGAGTTTTCCTGAATGTGTTTATCCCAGCACCCTGCCACCCTAGTAGGAAACCTGTTGGTGCGGTGACTAAGTGCTTGGCTGCTATCTGAAAGGTCAGCAGTTTGAACCCACCAGCCCTGCTCCTCGGCAGGAAGATGAGACAGTCTGCTTCCATAAAGACTTATAGCCTTGGGGACCCTATGGGGCAGTTCCACTTTGTCCTATAGGGTCTCTGTGAGTTGGGATCCATGACAAGCAGTTTGGTTTTTTATTTGGCGACCCTAGAAGACAATGACGGGAGGGGGCGTGAGTGAAGGTGCAGCCTGCGTTTCACGCAGCCGCTGTGAATCTGGCCTCTCCTCAGTGGTTTAAGGGAGATATAGAGAGTGTAGTTAAATAACACAGAGTAAGTAACAAGTGTAATAAATAGATCACTAAGAGCTAATGATACATCATTATAATCCTGTGCTGTCAGCATCTTCCAGACTTAGGGACTCTGTCAGGAGATTTGGTTTTAATCTACGGCACCTTGGTCTATTAATATTTAATTCCAACAATTTAAGTGGTGTGAAGATAGGAGACTGAGCGATAGTTCGGCTTGGAGCTAAGTAACCATCTCAAATTTTTCTTTGCTTCGTAGGATGACCACCCGCCCCCCCATACTTGCCTGTTTCTCAACCAGGACATTTAGCAACAGGGCATAGAATCGCACAATATCAGGACTGGAAGAGACCCCAGCAGTTACCTACCTGTGCTTCTTAATGAGGACACAACTGGCATTTGGAGGTCACAGTTCTTCACTGGGCAGAACTGCCCCTGGTCATTGTGACAGCAAACATCCCCACCCCACCACCATTTCCAGATACCCTTTTGAGGAAAATGATTCCAGATTGGTTTTACAGACGAGAATGCAGAAGCCCAGAGAGTGGGGAGGGGGTTGCCCAAGATTGCACAATATCAATTCTGACGAGCTCTTTGAGAACGCTCGTAAGTGTAGTGGAGGGAATGAGAACTTTGACAACTGGCTTCGCTCAGTGGGAAATCACTTTATTTACTAGCTAGGATGGTTTCAGGCAGCTGCTGTTCCATCTCTGCCTCTGTGCCTGCCGCTTTGTTAGCCCAAGAGTTATCCTAGGACTTGGTGGTACTCCTGCTTCTTCTGGGGTGGGGTAGGGTGTTTGGGGACTATAGATCTTTCTTGGGAGATGTTCAGACTGTGGCCAGACTTTCCATTGCTGGGACAGGAGGACCAGGGACTTTCAGTCTAGGTCTATCCCTGAACTGCCCTTCAGCAGGTCACTGCTCCTCACTGACTCTCAGAGGTCCTGTCTGTGGAATGGGAAGAACTGTCTGCTCTCCACCCTACTTCCTGTCCAGCATCTTTCTGCGCATCTAGTTCTCTGAGAGGTCCAGTGAGAACAGAGACCGTGTGGCAGACTTGTTTCTTGCCTGAGGAGCTTTGTCAAAGGAACCTGTGCTCAGGTCCCACTGTAGACCAGAATGCTCTGGGGTTATTCTAATGGGCAGCCAGGTAGTGGATTCCTGCAAGCAGCTGGGATGAGCTCTTCGGACATCTAAGAGAAGGTCTGGGCAGCCCTTGTCAGTACTGCTCTTGTCATGGCTTGGCTAGGGTGCTGGGGGGTTGGGGGGCGTAGGGAGGGCAGTAGCAGTGACAAAACAAGGACATACCCCAAGTCGGAAGATTCCAAGTCTAATGGAGCTGATAAGACACAAGAGACCTACGCCTGCTTATATAGCAGTGATGAGTTTTTAAAACAACAGTTGATCCAATTTTTTTCCTAATAGAGGAAAAGCCAACAAGCAGATTTAGTAGTGCCTTTAATAAGTGATCTTAACTGGAAAAAAAAAAAAATGTTGGACCTCTGGCCAGTCGCAGAAAACCTGGGGCCTAGGCCCACCATCCACATATAAGCCAATCCCTGAATAAGGTGTTTGTGAAAAATGGGCCCATGCTCTCTCATCTCTTTGTGGATTATCCAAGGTGGCTGCTAGAGCCCAGGCTGACAGCAAGCACCCATAGTTCCCTGTTCCTTCAGCCTGAGGCCACGCCCAGCAGGGATTTAGGAGTTTAGACTCCCAGTTGCTCCCTAACTGAATGAACTTGTTCAAGTTACTTAACCTCTCTGTTAAGTCCTGGTGTGGCACTGTAGGATAAACACTGGACTCCGGTGGTTCAAACCCATCAGCCACTCCTCAGAAACCCTATACAGGGTTGCTGTGGATTGGAACCAATGCCATGACAGTTAACAACAACAATAACCTTTCTTTGGCCCTTTGTTTTCTCATCTGCAAAATGGGATAATAATAGCATTCGCTGAAAATGGGTTGCTACAAGAACTAAATGAGAAAATCCACTTCAAAAGTGCCTCAATGGTGGTGAAGGCCATAGGATGGCACCACAGGTCTGAGGGAGGCCAATGGCAGAGTCCGAAGCACTCTACCCTTAGGTCCCAAAGTCTGAAGACATCAGCAGAGAGATATGTCTTGTTGGGAGGAGGTGAGATGAGATGCTCACCTTAAAAGACCAGACACCAGTCAAATCACATACTTCTGGAGGCCCCTTCAACCCTTACTAGATGCCCAGAGAAGATACACCTACTTGAATAACCAGCCAAAGCCAAATATAATTAGTAAGGAGAGTCTGTGCTGGACGGTGGGAGCTGGGGGGAGGGGTTGTGTGTGTGTGACATTCCAAAGCCAAATTGCAAAGACTTTGAGATTATATGTGAAAGAATGCAAGGTCCTGTTATAATTATAATGATGACGTTTGTATTCCCCTTCAGCAGAGTAGATAATTGACTCGCTACAGGTCTGCCTCATTTCTATCACTTCAGGGGAATGAGGAGTTTTTTGGTGGAATTTCTAGATAACTGAAGCTTATCCCTGTGAACCTTAACTTTATTTTTTCACTTAATCACTCTGGGGAGAAATTTGTCTGGAATGGATTACACACTTCCCTGATTCCTTAATCCGAATATTCTAAATGGAATGTAAGTAACCTCTTCCCTGTCAATTTGAGTTGAGGGGCCTGTTTGTCCCTACATCAGTAACTCCAAGATGCTTTGTTTGTTTCATCTTCCTTTTTTTCCTGCGTATTTCCATGGTTTCTTACTGTGACATAGACCCTTTGCTACATTTTTTAGTAGCCACCCCCCCAAAACACGCTTACATACAAGCACACAAAACATACACATGTGTGAGTACACACACACACTGAGACACAATTACCAGGCTTACTAGAACTGTATTTACATTCAGAGTAAATGGGTTTTGAATGTTTTCCTAGAAGTTCTTTAAACCAAAAAACAAAACATTACCATCAAGTGTTCTCACAACCACTCTGTATGACAAAGTGGAATTTCCCAGTGGAGTTTCTAAGGCTGTGATCTTTACAGAGCATATTGCCACATCTTTCGTCTCCTGAGCAGCTGCTAGGTTTAAATCGTCAACCTTGCGGTTAGCGGTCAAGCACTTAACCACTGTGCCACCAGGGCTCCTTAGAGATATGCTTTCAATACCTCCAACTCACTATCCAAATCTAATCACATTTTCTTCTCCCCAAACTCTACTCTTCCTTTCCCTTCTGTTGCCCATAAAGAGTGTGGTACCAGCATCTACCCACCTGCCAAAGCCAGAGCTGGGGTGAGTGCATTCTTCACTCTCTCTGCTTTCTGCCCCCAACACGCTGCCAATTATCAAGTCCTTGCTGATTCTACCTCATAAATATAGCTAGAATCTGTCCACTTCTCTCCATCCTCAAGGTCACACTACCCTACCCAAGGTTACCACCATCTCTTCTTATTGCTTCACCCCTCCCATCCTATCCTCTCCTTTTCTCCCCTTCCCACCTGGTTCCCCACACCCACTTCTAAGGCTCCACTCACTTTTGTCAGTCCTCGGCTTAGAGCACATTCAGAGGTTCCTGCTGCCCTTGTATGAAATCCACCCTCCTTAAAACAGCTCACAAAGTCCTTGGGACTGAGACCCCTACCTAGAAATCTGTGTCGCCTCATATCTTGCACACATAATGGTTTTCATCGTCTCACACAGGTCATGCTTGCCCCCGCTCCAAGCTTGTACATATGGATATAATTCCTTCTGTCTAGAAACATTCTCCACACTACCTCTTCCTCTAGTATCTTCCCAGAACCCTGCAATCTGGGTTCAAACACACTCATATGCTTCCTCGACACCCTGAACAACCCCTATTACAGCACTCTCAGCATCTACCATAAATGCTGCTCCAACATCTCTGTCCCCACTCGACTATACACTCCAAGAGGGCAGGACATTCTGGCAAGTTCCAACTCATGGCGACCCTATAAGTGTCAGAGTAGAACTGTGTTCTATAGGGTTCTCAATGAGTGATTTTTTTGGAAGTAGATCACAAGGCCTTTCTTCTCAGGTACCTCAGAGTGAACTCAAACCTCCAACATTTCAGTTAGCAGATGAACACATTAACCATTTACTACCAAAGGACTTGTTGAATCAACAAGTGAAAAAATTAAAGCACCCAAGTCATTTGTCAAAAAAGTCCAAGTGCATGGACTTTATAACAATATTTGGCTTCCTTATCAGAGGCATAGAATGCTGGCACTTCTGATGAGTGAAGTGTAACTTTATACCTTGGAATGCACCCAAGACAAACTAGATTTGGACTCCCAAGAGTTTAATGTGAAGTCCATGTCTCAGGGCAGTAACCATAGCATTAATTAATGAAGGGAATCTTTGTTGTGGATCCTTGGGTTCTTGACAATGATGAGTGGAGAGGAGATGCCCTGTCTCCATAGTGTCCCTGCTGTTGTACCTTGCATCTGCCTCCCTATCCCTTGTGGTGGCTGTCAATTTCTGTCTTTGTAATCATCCTGTAGAAAATGTCTCAGTACGTGTAGTGAGTTGGAGTCAGAAGACTTGAATTCGCCCTTGACTATGACACTGGGCAATCATTAAAATTCTCTGACCCCTTGTTTTTGGATGTTGTTAGGTGCTATTGAGTTGACACCAACTCATACTAACTCTGTACATAGCAGAAGGAAACACCGCCTGGTCCTGCACCAACCTTACAATTGTTGTCACTCTTGAGACCATTCCTGCTGCCACTGTACCAATCCGTCTTGTTAAAGGGCTTCCTCTTTTTCGCTGGCCCTCCACTTTGCCAAGCATGATATCCTTCTCCAGGGACTGGTCCCTGCTGATAATATGTCCAAATATGAGAGACGAAGTCTTGTCATCCTGGTTTCTAAGGAGCATTCTGGTTGCACTTCTTCCAACACAGATTTGTTTATTCTGACAGTCCATCATACTTTCAATATTCTTCCCCAACACCATAACTCAAATGCATCAATTCTTCTATGGTCTTCTTTTTATATTGTCCAACTTTCACATGTATATGAGGCTATTGAAAATACCATGGTCACCCACTCCTTGGTCTTCAAACTGACATCTTTGCTCTTGAACCCTTTACTAGAAGTCTTGTGCCATACATCATTTGATTTCTTGACTACTGCTTCCATGAGTGTTTATTGTGGATCCAAGTAAAATGAAGTCTTTGCCACCTTCCATCTTTTTTCCCCATTTGTCATGATGTTTTTTATTGGTCTAGTTTTGAGGATTTTTGTTTTCTTTACAATGGCAGAGCCAGAAGGCTATTGTTTCTGGTCTTCATCAGTAAGTATTTTAAGTTTCCTTTACCTCCAGCAAGCACGATTGTATCATTTGCATATCACAAGTTATTAACAAGTCTTCCTCCAATCCTGATGTTACATTCTTCTTCATATAATTCAGCTTCTTGGATTATTTGCTCAGCATACAGACTGAATAAGTATGGTAAAAGGATATATCCCCGGCACACATCATTCCTGATTTTAAACCTTTCAGTGTTCCCTTGTTCTGTTCAAACGACTGCTTATTGGTCTATTTACAGCACAATGGAAGGTTCTGGAATGCCCATTCTTCGCAATGTTATTCATAGCTTGTCGTGATCCACATAATCAATAAAGCACAAGTAAATTTATTTCTGATAGTCTCTGCTTTCAGCCAAAACCCATCTGACACCAGCAATGATATCCCTCATTCCATGTCCTCTTCTGAATCTGGCTTGAATTTCTGTCAGTTCTCTGCTAATGTACTATTGCAGCCATTTTTTATCTTCAGCAAAATTTTACTTGCATGTGATGTGAATTATATTGTTCTTTGATCTCTGCATTCCATTGGGTTAACTATCTTTGGAATGGGCACAAATATGGATCTTTTCCATTGATTGACCAGGTAGCTGTCTTCCACGTTTCTTGGTATAAATGAGTAAGTGTCTCTGGTGCTTCCTAATTTGTTGAAAGATTTCAATCTGTATTCCCTCAATTCCTGAAGCCTTGTTCTTTGTCAATGCCTTCAATGTAGCTTGGACTTCTTCCTTCAATATCATCAGTCCTTAATCATATGCTACCTCTTGAAATGGTTAAACATTGACTATTTCTCTTTGGTATAATGACTGCATATACCTTCCTTCTTCTTTTGATTCTTTCTGCATCATCCAATATTTTTTCTGTAGAATCCTTCAATATTGCAAGTTGAGGTTAAATTTATTTACCCATCTGTAAAATGGGGAAATAATAAAAACTTAACTCACAGGGTTATTATGGTTATAAAATTTCTAGGATGGTGCCTGGTACACAGTAAACATTTTAAATATGACTGTCACTATGGAGTTAACATTATGTGTACATTAAATGTATGTTAGTTTAACTACATGAGCTTGGCAACAAAAGAGAGAGAGAGAGAAATAGCATAGCAGCTAATGCTGCTAGTCCCTCCACTCACTGTTTTCCAGGCAGAAGATACGGTGGTAGTTGCTGGACTGTCAGATACTAAGTTGGTCTCAGTCCTGTGAGCCTCTTTCAGTGTGGGTGAAAATTGTACCTGTAAGTAGGTTCAGGTTTTTCCCAGTGTGTGGTAGACCCTCATTCACTACTTGGCAGCTCAAGGTGTATGTGTGAATATTTGGGGTTCAGATAAAGAAAGAGTGAATCAAAATAAGGTGGTTTAGCTTCCAGATCTAAGGTGATTCTTTCTCTAAAGGATAATGGGCAGCTTCCACTGACCACCCTGGTCAGCAAATGGAAGAGGCACATGTGGGAACTGCTGGGCTTGGTGGAATAATCCTTCCATCAACCCTTTAGACCTCAAAGACCGCATCATCATTTGAGTCTTGTGTTCTTCTATAGCCCAATACTTGAATGCCACTGTACCTTTGTTAATATATAGCCTACCCTAACCATACCTCCCCAGCCTCAATCCCCTGAGCACAGAGGTCAGCTGGTCATCTCTGTATCTCCAAAGGTTGCCTAAGCCTGAAGAATTTCCTAGAATATGGGTCTGTTGGTGCTAAAACCAAAATAGTTGGAGAGATTAAGATGGCTGGTTACCCTATCAGGCATACAAATAAAGCCTATTTCACAGTCTTCTAGGAATCCTTCACTGATATTAGCTGTGAACAGCCTTCCCTTCCACTGAGCTTTTCCAAGAATGTAGTTTGTGCCTGTCCAGGCCTGAACTCCACACTTCACCCCTACCCAGGATGCAAGTGAATGAGATTATAGCTTGAGGACACCCTGTTGTTATGTGTTATATATGCATCCAGCAAGTGAGTGTCAGAGTAAGAGTTGGAAACAGGTTGGGTGACCCTCCTGGAGTTCTGAATGGGCCGTGCAGCCCCTTTACACAGCTACAGAGTGTGAAGTTTTACAAAGCGGCCTCAGATACCACACTTTGAAACATTTAACTACATGTAAAGATTGTGAAGGCTGTCAGTCACCTCCTAGGGAATCATTTCTTTCTCCTCCTTCTGAAGCTGGCTGCTTGGAAAGTCATGAAACTTCCCAGAAGATGAAGCAACCTGGGGGAAGAGGCATTGGAGAAAGAGAGAAGAAGCATGGGGAGAGACAGAAAGGATGACAGGGAACTGTTCTCAGAGAGTGAGATGCAAAGGATGAGAAACCAGTGGATGTGGGGAAGAGAGAGAAAGGGGCAGGGAAAGAGCAAATATGAAAGATAGGCTAGGCTCAGGAGACACTAAGAAGGGAAGGGAACACCCAAGATGAACAAAGACAGACGGCCAAACGAGAAGAGATTTTGTTTTTAGCAAGGACAAAGGGGCTCCAGAATTTCAATACAGAAGAGTTGGTTTCTGGGCAGCCACTTGGTTGGAAGGAAGTGGCCTATACTGGCAGACAGGTTCTGCATTGTGCATTGGGAAAACAAGCCTCTTCGCTTCTGAGCTTGTATGATTTGGGGGTCATTTAGTGGAGGAGCAGATGGAAATGATGAGGCCCCGACGTTTCTGTTCTAGGTAAGAGTGATGCAGATATGGGAAAGACTCATGGCATTGGTCTGAGTTCCAGTCCCGAGGAGAGCCAGCTAAGGCCCCTCAAGCCTGACTTTTTCCCTCTCTTGCAGGGTGCGACAGTGAACACTGGGGCCCCCATTGCAGCAACCGATGCCAATGCCAGAACGGTGCCCTGTGCAACCCCATCACCGGAGCCTGTGTGTGTGCCGCTGGCTTCCGCGGCTGGCGCTGTGAGGAGCTCTGTGCCCCCGGCACCCATGGCAAGGGCTGCCAGCTGCCATGTCAGTGCCGTCACGGCGCCAGCTGCGACCCCCGCACCGGCGAGTGTCTCTGCGCGCCTGGCTACACCGGTGTCTAGTGAGTAGTGCTGTGGTGGGGCCGGGCATGAAGGGGTGTGGTTGGGCATGAAGGGGCGGGGTCTGAAGAGGATGGGCGGGGTCCGGAGGGAGGGGTGGGGTCCGGAAGGTGGTGATGCTCTCATGGCTGCTGAGCAACAGGGACCAAGCTCCTTGGTTGTAGGGTGCAGGCAAACCTAGTTGCAAAGGCTCCTGCCTTCTGACCCCAAGTCCAGGCGGGCCTCAGACTTCATCATCCAAGCCCATGCAACTGGTCTAACCTAAGACATCACATGGCTGTGAGGACCTCCTGGGTCCGAAGAAGAAATCCGGCTCCCACCACCAGACCCAAGATTTAGCTTGGTCATCTCCTCTAACTCCAACTGAATTCACTCTTCACTAGGGGCCATGGACCCTTCCAAATAACTTGGGGCAGAAAGAGGATGAGGGCTCTGGACAAACATCATATGCAGGTACATTACTGTACCTGTTCTTCTTCCTGCCTTCCCTCATCAGAGCTCAAACTGCCTGTCACTCCATTACCCTGGAGAGCCCATCTGACCGGCAACCTCCAAGGTCCTTAGTTGAGACTCCCACAGAGGCAAGATTGAATGCCTCCTCTCAAGTCTGTGGAAGGCTCTGGGGTCTCCTCAACAGGTTCCTGAGAGCAACCCTGGACATAGAGACTTCTCTTCCCTGATGCTTGGCCAGCTCCCAGGGCCTAGTGAGCTGGAGGCCAGGGCCACTGGGTTAAGGTCCAAGGCCACGCCCCCATGCAAATCCTTCCCTAGTCCTCAGCAGGGCCGTTTCTGACCATGGTAGCTGGGAGTCTTCCGGAGCCCAGATGGGGTGTGCCCAAGATTCCCCCCTTTTTTAATCTAGACAGAGTTTTGAAGGCGGGATCCATGTCTGACTCAGTGTTTTTGCTCACACTGTTCCCTCTGCCTGCCCACCCTTCCTCCCATTCTCCTGGTGAAGCTGACTTCACCTTCAAGGCTTCTAGAGAAACCGTCCACAGCTTCCGTCTTCAGATATTTCCTTATACTGAAAGCTCTCCAGTCATCCCACAAGTCCAAGCTCAGGGACACTCTGCTTCCCCTCCTGTCCAGAAACAGGACTCCACTGGCCCTGTGCCTGTGAGCTCACTCATTCCTGAGGAACCCTGGAGCGTTGAGACTAGCAGCCCTGGAGCCTTGACCCCTACATCCCCTGAATACTGCCATGTCTAACACCTTTGCTTCCTCCATGCAGCTGTGAGGAGCTGTGCCCACCTGGGAGCCATGGGGCTCACTGTGAGCTGCGTTGCCCCTGTCAGAATGGGGGTACATGCCACCACATCACTGGTGAATGTGCCTGCCCCCCAGGCTGGACGGTAGGTGGGCCTGTAGGATCTGGGTGGGGTACTGGGGAAGGTTTGCACGTCTCTCACTCACAGTCATCTTGAATACTCTCTACCCACTTTATGGTCATATGGCATCCTTAGGCAATGCCAGTGGTACCATGGATACAGCTTTGAATCCCTGGTCCGCCATCTAAATGCTGTGTGGCTTTAGGCAAGTTATTTAAACCTCTCTGAACCTGTGACAAAGATGAATCCTTCCCATAGGATTAGCTCTATCTTTGGGCATGGGTACCCACATGAACTGCCATGGTCTCAGGGCCTATGGAAGGAGAGGAAACAGCAGAATAGGAACCATCTAAATTTATAGAACTTCATCTCAGCTTCTACTCCCAGCACACATATGCATGCATGTACACACACACACATACACACACACACACCTGCTTCTCCTGGGGGTGGAGAGGTGCAGGGACAAGTGCTCTGGGTGATTCTGATGCAACGTCAGTCAGCCCAGGTTTTGAGCCTGAAAAACACCCTGTGGTCAAGGGAAATGGGATTGATAACTTTACAGGCCTATAGTCAGCTCTTACATTGCTGCTGACCCTACAAAAAGCCCTCCACTGCTCTGGTCATCTATTTTCCCTTCTCCACAATGTACATTATCAACAGTAACCCCTGTCCTGCATAGCTCTCTTGATTGGCAGGATAATACTACAAAGCAGTGCCTATCAGAAGTACTTTGCAAACTGAAGTGACATGAAACAGTTACTTGTTCCATATCCCCGGATGCTACAGATAATCCTCAAGCCTCATCTTCACCCACATGTTCTGCCCCTGCAGACCCAAATTAATGAGAAACAGCCAGTAGGTTGAATCTAACTTTCCCGGACCACATCCTTGCATCTGACTCTCCAGTGATACCCCGTTTCAATGGAATCTCAATGATACCACTGGCTGCTTCCCCGGAGCCCTGAGGCTGCACAAAGCCAGAGGGGACAGGGCTGCTGAGCAGGAGTGGGATATTTCAGATGACTGGGGATGCTGAGGTCACGGGTGCAGGTACGAACAATGCCTGAAGGGCCCATCAACTCAGGCACCTACTGTCAGAATGTTCGAGAGCTGAAAAGGGCCATGAGAACTTCTGGTACAGCAATCTCCAGGCCTGGCTGTACACCAGCCTCCATCAAGGAGGTGTTCAACACAGATTCCTAGTCTCCTTGACCTGAGACCTTCTGGGGTCCAGGGACCTCTGTTTTTAATAAGCTCCCCAGATGATTCTGAGGGAACCAACTCTGTCTGCAGGTTTGCATTTGAAAGCAATTGATCAAGGCCACAGCATTTCCTTCTGTGTTACACAGAACCCTAGGGTTCCTTGAGGGTGGAGTGGGGATAGGGAACCTAATAATTAGGGCTCTGGCTCCCCACCTCCACGTTACCTTTTTACTTTATTGAGATTCTAGTTAAGATGTCATGTAAAAAAATTTTTTTCACATTAAAAATACCAAATCTCTCTTTAAGAGGTTTGAACTTCACTGGGTGGTCAGTGTCTTCCTCAGATGAGGAAGCTGAGGCCCAGGGAAGGTAAGTGATCTCCCCAAGGCCACACCATTGGTTAGGACTGAGGTGGAATTCAAATTCAGGTCTCCTTGGTGTCTGTCTTTTTCTGCCTCCTCGAAGGAGGAAAGAAGACCACACCTGCTCACTTCTCCTACCCTGCACTGCACTCAGGAAAAGCCTTCCCATCTCTCACCAGCTTCAGGCAGTCTGGGCCTTGAAGGCACAGCAGCAGGGCAGGGATAGGGATCAGGATGTGGTGGAGGGAGAGTAAGGCAGACCCTGTGAGTGTGAAGGCCTCTCTGGAGAGACTGAGGAAGGCTGGTTGTCCAAGAGCATGGGAGAAGCCCACCTGTGGAGAAATTTATTCTTTCTCCCAACACAATGAGAGGGTAGTTGTTCTTCCAGATGACAGGAATTTCTGTCGATAGAAGTCTTTAGATTTGGGGACTTTATGTTTTTAATTTTATAGTAGACAATTGCATTTCTATTTTTGACACAGCATTTAACTTGCAGATTTGTATGAATTATTAATACCCCTCATGCACATAGAGCCACCGTATAATGAATCTGCAATTTAAGCCTAAGGCTCCTCCCAGGGACAAGTAGGGCCAAGGAGAAGATGCTGGGGAGAAAGGTCATGCCCATTAGCATCCTCCATTGCCTAACTTTCACTCTGGTCCCATGTGGTTTCACCCATGCTTTATTTTCCCACTCAAAGCGTAGACTTGACACACAACATGCAGTTCCCCCAAAGGACTGGCAGACCCTATGGAGCTAGAGAAGAGCCACCAGGAAATCTGTTTCCTCCTCTGAGATGCCTGACCACAAAGACACAAAATATGCCCATAGGACATTCCTCTTGCCCAGCTGGGGTGAACCCTTCCAGGAGGGACCATTACAAAGAGTCTGGGGATGTATTTTCCTTCTTTTTTTCTAAGCACTGAAACCTTTCAAAAGAGTGAAACCAGATGTGAGTAGTTTGAGGAGAGTGGGCACTGCAGATAGATGGGGAGATAGGAGGAGATGTTATTGAGCCCCCCTCTTAGGAGGTACCAGTCTGATGGTGGTGGGTAGATATAGTGTGTGTGTACTCACATACCACACACATTGAAGGGAGCAACAGGACTGAGAGATGGGAAATGGTACAGTTATCATGGAAGGCCAAACAATGATGTTTGTAGCTGAGCCTGTAGAATCATCATAGAAGACTGGATGGAGTGATTGGCTGATTCACGGAGTCCTACACCTCATCCTGTGGCCTGGATCACTCCCATATCGCCCACACCAGCCCCATTCACTGCATACTAAGAGTGTGCAGGCTGTCCTGGGACACACAGTAATTAAAAATGCCTCAGAGTTGTCTGTTCTCCAGGCAAACTGACCTGAATTAAGGTTTTCACCATTTGTCCTTTTCTTTTTTTGTCATCCAGTTAGCCATGGCCCTTTTAAAGTGTGATTGGTTTCCAGACTTTGACAAAATCCTTGGGTTTAACTGATTCTGAAACAAGCAGGACTATCACCTCACCCTGGTCTCCAACCTTCTAGATGTCACACTACAGTTGGAGATGGGAGGAACCACCAGACCCCCACTCTCTCTTATCCTGACATTTTCCTGCCTGCTCTCTGCCCCTGCACCTCCTCCTTACAAGGCTGATCTTCCAATCCAGCAGTAGATTGTGCGTCTCTGGTCTTCTCTGTGCTGGGTTACACTGGGTTCCCTCCGCATGTGGCCTCATCAGCTGTCAGTTTAGAGTTAATTCATATGAATCAGGAGTCCTGGTGTGGCACTGTGGGCTACTGCGCTAGACTGCAAAGCCATTTGAACTGCAAGGTCCGTGGTTCAAGCCCAACAGCGGCTCCTTAGAAACCCTATACAGGGTCGCTATGGGTCGGAACCGATTCAACGACACTTAACAACAACAAGGCACCTCTGGTTCCTTTACATCTCTAAATTCACTTAATCTCCACAACCACCTGGGAGACGGGATTAGTACTCCAATTTTATAGATGAAAGGAGTCTTGGTGGTGCTGGGGATTAAGCATTTCTTGAGCTGCTAACTGTTCAAGCCTAGCAGCCATTCCTCAAGAGAAAGATCAAGTTGCCTGCTCCTCTAGAGATTTACAGTCGCAGAAATTCAATTCTACTCTGTCCTATGGGGTCGTTATGAGTTGGAATTGAGAGTGGGATTTCAGTTTATAGCTGAGAAAAGTGAGGCTGAAAATGATCACATGACTCACTCTAAATCAACCATCTGGGGAAGGCAGAACTGAGATGTAACCCAAGTCCTATGAATCCACCATACCAGGCAGCCAGGCTTCCAAGTAATCAAATTCTTTCAGGCTTCGGAAGCTCAAACTTGAAGAAGGTCCCAAAGAGTGAATTTGGGATCCAGTAGTTTGGGATCTTGTTGTTATTAAGTGACATTGAGTCAGTTCTGAGTCATAGTGACCCTGTATGTGATTACAAGGAGGGACTTGTGAGTTTGAACCACCAGCCTTGTGATTGGCAGTCAAGTCCTTATCCTACAGCGCCACACCAGGAATCCTGAGTATACTTGCCCACACGTCCGAAAAGTTTTAGGGATGATTGGTTTCTCTAGGGAATGTTGGTGGAAGGAAGCATTATCTGCATCAGACATTCCTACTGACTTCCTGGATGGTCCTGGTTGAGACTCAGGAGTATGGAGAAGAAAGAACATCTACAACCCTTGTGTGTGTGTGTGTGTGTGTGTGTGTGTATGAGTGTGTATAAGTGCATGAGGGCCACACTGTTCGGAGATGAGGGAATGAGAGGAAGAAAACACAACGCCTCAAGATTGTTCATAATATTATTTCAGGGTCAGAATGCCCTTGTCCATTCAAGGACTGTAGGTGACTGACTGACTCAGACATGACCCAGAAGACTCTTCACTGAAGAATGCTTAGAGTTTATGGGATGAGAAAACTCTCATCATCAGTGAGAAAAACAGACCTTTGTCATGTTTGGGTTACCCTACCACCTCGACTCTGGGTCCTCACATACACTCTCATAGTTCAGCTGCTGTCTCTGCCCACCTCAGTCCTTCCTTCTCTGACCCACTTTAGTCCCCTTCTCGCAGATCCTGACTTCGAGGAGAAACCTGGGCTCTAAGGCCTCCCATTTAATTCGTGAAAAGCAAGTTGGATGATCTTGAAAGATGACTCTGGTCTGGCAGCATGTTCCTGATTAAACTAACTTCCTCAAAGTTGGCAATTATTGGTGCTTAATAATTGTGTGTTGAACTAATTGATTAATTGTGGGATAATTCTCAATCTCCATCAGAGAAATAATTATCTCTGCTGTGTGATTGGGTGGAAGGGCTGCAAACGGCTTTAGATTTCTGTTTGATAAAAACCCCAGATTTATATGTTTACGCCAATCCCTGCATCAGGACAGCTCCTATTGGGTGTTATGTAAACGTGGTCTCCTTTTGAAGTGGTTGAAGGGATGCCTACTCACAATGAATTCTTCCGTCACAATCACCTACACTTTGATGCATATGTATATTTCAAATCTTTGCAAAAGCGTCTAGCCTTTTCTTGTTCTAAACCCCAAAACAATAAGTGAAAAAAAAAAAAAAAAAAAACCCCACATCAAGGTATATCATTGTAGATTTCCATATCTATATGAAAATGGTCACATGCAAAACAACAGAGTATGGGTGTGGGTAGGGAAACATTAGATATCTTAACTAGAAGTTGAAAGACAGTAGAGGAATACCTTAAAAAAATCTGAGGAAAACTCATTTCCAACCTAGATTTCTATACCCAGCTAAACTCATACTCATGTGAGGGAATTCAATAAAGACATGTTCAGACTTGAACAGTCTCAAAAAGTTAACCTTCTGTGAATGCTCTCTCAGGAAGTAACAGAAAATTTGTTCCATGCAAGAGAAGGAAATAACCAATGTCACTGATCATGGTATGTAGAAATTATTGAACGAAAGTGGAGTTCTCTGTGCATATTTTCTCCAAAAAATACATGAGTATGAGTTTAGCTGGGTATAGAAATCTAGGTTGGAAATGAGTTTTCCTCAGAAGATTATTTATTTATTCATATAGATATGGAAATCTACAATGATATACCTTGATGTGGGTTTTTTTTCCACTTATTGTTTTGGGTACTCTATGTTGTTGTTGTTAAGACTGTCCAGTCAGTTCTAACTCATTGCTACGCTATGAACAACAGAACAAAACCCTAACTGGCCCTGTTATCCTCACAATTGCTGCTGTATTTGAGCCCATTGTTATAACCACTGTGGTTTTAACCCATCTCATTGAGGGTCTTCCTCTTTTACTTACCCTCCATTTTACCAAGCGTGATGTCCTTCTCCAGGGACTGGTCCCTCCTGATAAAATGCCCAAAGTACATGTAGTGAAGTGTGACTATCCTCACTTCTATACTTTGTAGACAATTTGGAAATCCAAAATTTTCACCCTGTCATTCTGGGAAATTTTCTTAGACTTTTTGGTTAATTCTCCTCTATTTTCTGTACCCTGATACCTGGAGCCCCATGAACTCGTGTGAGATCTCCAGGATAGGCTTTCTTATTTTCTTATGTTTTCTCCATTAGTTTGAGTTTTACTTTTTTTGGTTGTTGTTGTTGTATTTTGTGAGCTATTTCTTCAATTCTGTTTTTTAACCCTTCTATTGCACTTCTTAAAAAGCTTCTTCCGTCTTATTTTTAATTTTCAAAAGTCCCTTGCTATTTTCTAGATATCCCTGTTTATAGCACTTCATTCCTTCTTGCATGTAATATCTTATTTATAACTACCTAAGGCTGTTTACTTTAATTATATTTCTTTTCCTTTTTAAAGTTTTCTTTGTTTTCTACACAATTCCTGTTTATTCTACATTCCTCTTTCTATTTGTTTTCTTTGGTCTTAATCTCTCTTGTCAGAGCCTTATTTCAAATATGTGGTGAGCCTCAGAAAACTGGTTGAAGCCTCGAGTTTGGAGACCATTCCAGGTTGGTTGGTTAATGGAACCCTCAATATGTATAGATCTTTTCTCTTGAGCTCACCAAGGTTCCCCAGAACCTGGCCAGAGGGAGTAGAATCTGACAGCATTTGGAGAGTTGAGCAGGAGATGAGAGCAAAGGCTTTGCTCATTCAGCAGAGTTTCACATAACCCCTACTTTCAGCACAACACCCCAGTTCTCTAAGCTGTGCCTGGTGCTCCTGTGTCTTCCAAGCCAGTAGGGGTCAGCTTCTTCAACAGTAAACCACCAGTGTTCTACCAGACTTGGGGTGGAGAAGCCACATGGCTATTTGAGGGTAAAGGCGAGTGAGGGAACAGGAAGATATCTGCGGTTAATTGCTGCTTTTATCAACTTTCAAACAATCCTCTTGTCTTCATCACACCTACACCGCAGCCTTCAGAGGTTCCTGGTGTCTATGATTCCTGTGTTTTTCTAAAGTTACAAATCAACCCACATCTTGATGCTTTCCCACACACCCCTGTGTAGGCCCTTAGCAGTGCCAAGAAAGCAAAACATCAGTCAGTTATTACTCCTCTGTTTGCTTTTCCATCTTCCAAAATGAGATGGCTCTTATCTGTTATAGTTTCCTCTCCTTTTCCTTTTGTCCTTGTAAGTTTATATCTGCAACATGACAACCTTTATTTTTACATTAGCTGAGTTTGCAAAAAAAGTGGAGATAAATGTATGTTTCCGAACCACCAAGTTTAATCAGAATCCTCTTCTTTGATTCCCCTTATGCTTCATTTCATGCCAGCGTGAGATCCCTTGATATCTTGTACTCGAATAAGGGTAGAACAGAAACACAAATATCAAAATGTGAAGCTATTGTTTCTTGACACATCCTCCATCTAGGTCTATACACATCTGAAAGCTCTTTAATCTTTACCCGAAGACTTCTGTGCTCTTCAATTTACATCATATCATAACAAAAGTTTTGGCATCCTCATGGGACTCAGGTCATGATCCATGTCAGTGTTTGAGTTTTGGGAACAAGAAGTCTACAGTGGAAAGAGAAAGGCTGTAGGGTGGATGGGGTAAGGTCCCCAATGAATTTTTCATCAGATAGCCCTTACAGCCCTCAAAGAAGGAGCAAGTGAATTCTTGTGATGGAAAAAAATTCCTTGTCTCAACTTTCCTGGTCTTTTTCTCATGAATGCAGTTTTCAATTTTCTTAAAACTTCTACCTGAAACCTCCTTTGTCCTTCCATAAAATGTGTCACATTACTCCAAAACCTACTAAGTTGACTTTGCTGCAACTGGTCCAACAGATCATCTAAGAAGCCACTGTTTTGATTAGATTTTTTAAGGCACCCTAATGAGACAAAAAGGATCTCTGGTAGCGTAGTAGTTATGAATCGAGCTGCCAACCGCAAGGTCAGCAGTTCGAAACTACTAGATGCTCCGTGGGAGAAAGGTGAGGTGTTCTGCTCCCGTAAAGATTAACAGCCTCGGAAACCCTGTGCAGCGTCGCTATGAGTCGGAACCGACTCCACCGCACATCACAACAACAACAACAATGAGACAAAAGGAGCTCTGGTAGCGTAGTGGTTACGAATCGGGCTGCGAACCTCAGGGTCAGCAGTTCAAAACTACCAGCTGTTCCATGGGAGAAAGATGAGGCTTTCTGCTCCCGTAAAGATTTACAGCCTCAGAAACCCTGTACAGGGTCGCTATGAGTCGTAACCGACTCCACGGCACATAACAACAACAACAACGAGACAAAAAGACCACAGCCTTCGGTATGGATTGCATCTCAATGTGAAAAAAACAAAACTCCTCATCACTGGACCAATAAACAACATTCTTATCAATGGAGAAAAGATTGAAGTTGTCAAGGACTTCATTCTTCTTGGATCAACCATCAACACTCATGAAAGCAGCAGTCAAGAAATCAAACGACGTATTGCATTAGGCAAATCTGCTGCACAAGACCTTTTTAATGTGTTGAAGAGCAAAGATGTCAGTTTGAGGACTAAGGTGTGCCTGACCCAAGCCATGGTATTTTCAGTAATCTCATATACATGTGAAAGCTGGACAGTGAATAAGGAAGACCGTAAAAGAATCGATGCTTTTGAGTTATGGTGTTGGAGGAGAATATTGAAAGTGCCATGGGCTGCCAAAAGAACCAACAGATCTGTGTTGGAAGAAGTGCAGCCAGAGTTCTCCTTGGAGGCCAGGATGGCCAAACTTTGTCTCTCATACTTTGGACATATTGTTAGGAGGGACCAGTCGCTAGAGAAGGATATCATGTTTGGTAAGGTGGAGGGTCAGAGAAAAAGAGGAAGACCACCAGCGAGATGGAGTGACAAAGTGGCAGCATCAATGGGCTCAAGGGTGACAACAATTGTGAGGTTGGCCCAGGACCAGACAGTGTTTCGTTCTGTTGTGCATAGGGTCACTATGTGTTGGTACTGACTCAATGGCACCTAACAACAACAATGAAACAAAGAAGTCCTGGCGTGGTGCTATGGGTTAATGCGCTGGCCTGCAGAGTTGGTTTGAACTGCAAGATGGGTGCTCCAAGCTCACCAACTGCTCCCTGAAAACCCTATAAAAGGTCATAATGGGTCAGAACCAAGTGGACGACACTTATCAACAATAACAGTGAGACTAAGACAAGGCATTACTGAAAGAACTTGTCTGCAGCCATCCACTGATTGCAAAGCCATGTTTAAATACATTTTGTTTGGAATAAACCCATACATGCATGAACTAGAACCCTAGTAGTAATACTTTTTGGCTTACCCTTGTACTTTGTTTTCTTGTTTGTTTCACAAAGTAGAATGGGAAGACAGGAATCAAGTCTTATTTATCTTTTTAAATTCTTAATACCTAGTATTAGCAAGGATGTCAGTTTGAGGACTAAGGTGCCCCTGACCCAAGCCATGGTATTTTCAGTCACTTCATATGCATGTGAAAGCTTGACATTGAATAAAGAAGACCACTGAAAAATAGATGCATCTGAATAGTGGTGTTGGAAAAGGATGTTGGAAATAACTATGGGCCACCAGAAAAACAAATCTGTATTAGAAGAAGTGCAGCCAGAATGTTCCTTAGAAGTGAGGATGGTGAGAATTTATCTCATGTACTTTGGACATATTATCAGGAGGGGTCATTTGCTGGAGAAGTGGAGGAGGGTCAGTGAAAGAGAGGAAGACCCCCAGTGAGATGGATTGACACACTGAAGTAACAGTGGACTCAAACATAACAATTGTGAGGATGGCGAAGGTAGTGTTTCATTCTGTTGTTATTAAGGTCAATATGTGTTGAAGCTGACTCAGTGGCACCTAACAACAATACCGAATACAGTGCCTGGCATACTGTAGACACTGACTATGTGTGTACCAAATAATAGGATGAGTAAATTGGCCTCAGTCTCTCCATATGTAAGAAGGGAGTGTTAGAGCCCTGATGTATTCCTTTGTATGCAGATTCTGTCTACACGTGGTTCTGGGCCTGTAGTTTCCATACCCTTCCTAGGAGAGTGGGACCTCACCACTCCTGTGTGTCTCCCACCTCTGTTCCAGGGAGCAGTGTGTGCCCAGCCCTGCCCACCAGGGACATTTGGTCAGAACTGCAGCCAGGACTGTCCTTGCCACCATGGAGGGCAATGTGACCACGTGACTGGGCGGTGCCACTGCACAGCCGGATACATGGGAGACAGGTAAGGATGGATGCTAACTATTGTCCTTGCTATTCACATTTCTAATCTGTGCCCCAGCCTTGCATACAGTCGCCAAGATGCCAGTCCCTACAGCATTGGCTTTCGCAGCCTTTCTGGCTCTTTCCTCGGTAAGCATTTTGAAGCCTTCTGCCTCAGGAGTACTAATGGTGCAGTGGGTTAAGCATTGGGTTGCTCACTGTAGGGTCTGTGGTTCAAATCCACCAGCTGCTCTGTGAGAGAAAGATGAAGCTGTTTATTACCATAAAAGGAGCCCTGATAATGTAGTGGATTATGAGCTGAGCTGCTAATCTCAAGATTGTAGCCGTTCAAATCTACCAGTCACTCTATGGAAGAAAGAGGAGGCTTTCTGCTTCCATAAAGATGTACAGTCTTGGAAACCCTAAACAGCATTGTTGTGAGTCAGAACTTACTCAATAGCACACCACTACCACCACTCCCAAGAAGCTCTGGTAGCGTAGTGGTTACAAATCGGGCTGCAAACCTCAAGGTCAGAGGTTTGAAACTACCAGCTGCTCCATGGGAGAAAGATGAGGCTGTCTGCTCCTGTAAAGATTTACAGCCTCGGAAAACCTGTACAGGGTCGATATGAGTCGGAACCGACTCCATGGCACATAACAACCAACCACCACCTGGGGGAGAGAGGTGAGCACCTCCCAGTCACTCACTACTTTCTGCACTATTGCAGGGAGGCAGTAACACAGCTGATCCAACTCAGTTCAGACATTTTGTACAATTTCCTTCAGTTGTTGTTACGTGCCGTTGAGTTGTTTCTTACTCTAAGTGACCTTGTATAGGGTTTCTGAGGAGCAGCTGGTGAGCTTGGACCACCGACCTTGAGGTTCAAACTGACCTTGCAGTCCAGCGCATTAACCCGCAGAGCCACACCAGGACTCCTTCCAGTAGTGGATTTTTATTCCTAATGTGAGTTCTATCCAAAGGATACTGACAGCAGCTTGCACCCGTTGAAGCCTGTGTCTCGAGAACTGACTGGATGAGGCACCAGTGTCCTAGAGTTAAAAACAGCCTTGCAGAGTGGATAATCCACAAAACAGATAACTGCAAAATGACTTGTATGTGCACATTTATATATGGAAGGGGAAATGGCAGGGTAGAAGTGTGGAGGAGGGAGCCACAACAACCGGTGGTCTGATGGGGAGTGGATTCAGAGTTTGAGGAGGACTTGTGCCCACAGGCCAAGTCTCCTCCCTGTCATCTTCAGCCACAGGTCTCTCTGCAATCACTGCCCTCTGAAGGACAGTGATAAGGAGCTTTCACTCCCTGGATCTGTCTCTGTATTTTGTTACTCTGGCTAGACAAGATGAGATGAGGAAAACACTTGCTTGCCACCTTTCTGTCTCCTCTGCCCAATGGACATCAGGAAGCAGGGGCTGAGGTTCAGTCATTCAATGTTGGTCAATTCTAGCTGTGACCAACATAATCAGGCCTCCTCCCGTGCTCCCTGGAATCAACCTAGTGATGTCCAGAAGACAGATTTCCATTTTTGTCCTTAGGCTTGCTAACCTGCAGCCCAAGGTCTTGTCAGTTACATCTGATCCCTTTGTGACCAATGCCCCTCCACAGGAGCTTCCTAGGCATAGAGCACAGGCTCCATCCTTCCCTGATCTCTGATGAAGATTGGGTCTCGGGGGGAGCCTAAAGCACTGAGACCACCTTCCTATCCTCACCATCTCCTCAAAGAAGGAAACTCCTTTAAAGACAGGAGCCTGGAGGACCTTGAAACCAGATAGGACATCTGTATTTCATTCCACTTTCAAATGAGAAAGGAGTACGTCTCATTTGTTGTTGAAGAGTAGGTTCGGGGCTCCAGCTGACCAGACTCAACACAGTAGACCCTCCTCAAATCAACTCTCTTGATTTGCACTGCCAAGATATTTCAAAAGGAGGAACAATCTAAAATCCCCTTTTCATGTTGGAGCCCTGCCACGATCCTGGGGCAGAAGAGAACCCAGAAGCCTAGGGTACCCCTAGCAAGCCTCACCAATCAACCGCAGGAAAGTACCATAGGAAGGCCAATAGCATTTGGGTTCACACCTAAACGGGCCGCCTGGTGTTTAATATTTTGTAAAATTGCCTCCATTAATTTTGAAGGTGACAGCTGCATTAACCCACCCCAAATCATCGCTGAGCATATTAAAGTTGAGCGGGTATAATAATGCAAGCCTCCCTGGATAGGCAGAAACCAGTGTAAATTAAACACGAAACGTAACGAGGGCTTTGCAGCTCATTTTGTAATTTAATTGAGCAATGTATCTGGTTGTTAATGGCAATATCGGACACATTAGATTGATATGTTGCAAAGGCAGGATGTTTAAGTAGAAAACTAATTCCTGCTGTGATTACCCTTCTGTTCCACAGGCCCGTTATTAGCGTGCTTTGTGTAAAATTCATTAGCAGTCGTTACTTGATCTCTAAATAAATAAGTTGTTTAAATTGTAAGGAGGAAAAAAATGGGGGGTAGCTGATTATGTAAATGGATTAGGCTGTCAATATTTTATTTCCAGATTCTTTTTCTGGGGCTATGGAATCAGTCACCCCATAAATATGGCAGGGTAGGGAAGCACCTTTCAGAGGGAGCTCACTATCCAGTGCTCAGCACAGTCCTACAAGCTGAGAGGAAACAGTAAAAGGGAGGACAGTCAGAAGGTGTCTCTGTTAGACCCTCTCCTGGTCTGGGCTTTCTCCCCGGCATCTGAGACATCTGAGGTTAGCTAAGCCCAGTGACTTCTGGGAAAGCCCATTCTCAGGCAGAACCAAATAACTAAACGTGTTGCTGTCAAGTTGATTCTGACTTAAAGCAACACTGGAGGACAGAGTAGAACTGCCTTGTGGGATTCCCAGTTGTTACAGAAGCAGATTACTACATCTTTCTCCCTCAGAGTGGCTGGTGAGTTCAAACCACTGACCTTTCAGTTCGCAATTGAGTGCTTAACCAGTGTGCCACCAGGTCTCCTTTTTGAGGCAGAACAGGGACTAGTAATTCAGTTAGTGACTATCTAGGCTTCCATCTGCTCTTCATCCTCCTCTTCTGCCTCAGTTTCACTCCTTACCCCTGCCTTCCTGTCATCTCCCCTCCATCCATTTTCTAGACATCCCCTTCTTCCTTTCTTCTTCCTTTTTTTTGCCTCTGCCCTGTTTATGAGGATTGGTTAGGAGGTGGTACACTTTGCCATGAGGCATCTGGGGGTGTTTAGGACACATGCAGGCCACATGAGCTGGGAGTAGTCACTTCAGCTTCCTCTCTCAGTTTCCTCAGTTCCACAGTGAGGTGATTTGCAAGTATTGAGTGTTGGCTGATTTGCAAGTATTTGGGTTGGGGACAGGCTTCTCAGGGCCCAAACAGCTTATGTTCATATGTTACTTTATGTCATATGTTACCAGGGCTGTGGCAACCATTATCCCTGATGGGTCTCCATCCTGCCAGAATCATCCATTTGCCTCAGTGGCTCTGAGAGGGGAGAGTTGGCAGTGCTGTCTGAGAAAAAGGCATCAAGACAAGATCAGTGGCCCTCCTCCCTCCCTGTCATTGTGGGCAAAGGGCATCAAAGACAAGAGCCCCGCGATGGGACCCTCCAATCTCAAGTTGCCAACATTAGTGCCCCAAAGCACTGATTGCTCCACCAAACCCCACTCACCAGCTGGTCCTACTGAATACTGGGTCTGACCATTCAGCCTCGTTATAGACGCTCCAAGCCTCAAGTGACCAACATGAAACCTGGGGTCTTCCTTCCCCATATGTGGAAGAAGACATATCATTCCAGCCATGACCCTCCAAGATTTAAGAAAGACATTCAGGCTATTTATTATTATTATATAAGACATCTAGAAAACCTAGAAAATGGATATATAAAAATTAAAACACTTATAATCCCTCAGGTCAAAGATTCTGACTGGTACATATTGGGATTTCTCCCTTGGAGCTTTATTTAGGCCAGAATCTGAATTCTGAAGGTCAGATAGACTCTAAGACCTACAAAGACATTATTTATAATAGTGATCGTGGTGGTGGTGGTGTGGTGTGGAGTTGGTGCCGACTGCTAGCAACCCTGTAGCAGAAAGCCTCATCTTTTTCCCGCGGAGCAGCTGGTAGTTTCAGACTACTGACCTTAAGGTTATAAGCCCGACTCATAACCACTTCATTACCAGCACTCCTTATTAACGATAGTAATTATAGTAATTAACATTCCTTACTGAGTCCTTACTATGCACCAGATACCTTCTTTATTATATATGTTTCATGCATTACCTTATTTAATCCTCAACTTGATGAGGTTGCGTTATTGTAATCATCTTATTTTACAGAGAAGGAGGTGATGTTAGTGAGCCATGAGGTCAGTTCTCGATTATCCACACCACTGAAGGAGAGCTGGGACACGGATAATACCACAGAATCCAGAGGCCATTTTCATTTATCCTTGGCCCAGGAGTTATCCATCTCTATTCCTAGATTGGCCTCTTAACTAGTCAGGCTCCAGTTAGTGTGGCAGTAAATTTGCATCACCTGGAAACAGCTATAAGGAGCTCAAGTGGTGCCGTGGGTCAAGCATTACGCTGCTAACAGAAAGGCTTTGAACCCACCAGCTGTTCTGCAGGAGAAAAATAAGACCGTCTGCTTCCATAAAGACTTACTGCCTTGAAAACCCTATGGAGCAGTTTTACTCAGTCCTGTGTGGCACTGTAGAATCAGCACTGGACTGGGAACCACAGGATCTGCAGTTCAAACCCACCAGCTGCTCTTCAGAAACCATATACAGGGTCACTGTAAGTCGGCACTGACTTGACGGCACTCAACATCAACATAAGGTCTCTGTAGGAGTCCTGGTGTGGAGCTGTAGGGTAAGCACTGGTCTGCTAACCCCAATAGT
This sequence comes from Chrysochloris asiatica, assembly GCF_000296735.1. Taxonomy (NCBI): domain Eukaryota; kingdom Metazoa; phylum Chordata; class Mammalia; order Afrosoricida; family Chrysochloridae; genus Chrysochloris; species Chrysochloris asiatica. Next base: position 2,692,958 of record NW_006408522.1, read on the forward strand.
GTATCTTACGATTAGTGGTATCTTAGATTTGATGAAATGCAGTTAGTTCTTATGTATGCAACGTCTGTTTTTTTAATCTCCCTTGCATTACTGGAAGCTATGTTTCCGCCATCAGTGTAGAATTTCCCCGAGTCGAAGAGGTCTCCTTCTTCATCACACTGGGGACTCTTCCATGCCAGGAGCCAATCCCCCTTCCTTGGATTGGGAGTCCTCTCAAGGCAGGGATTGATTGCATCCCATCAGACCATGAGCCCCCAAGAATATGGACTTCATTATATTCTTTCTCCACTGGGGTCTAATACCCAGAGCTCCATGAACAGTGATAACCATTCAGCTTCATTAAATGTTTAGGATTAGTGGTTGTGGACTCTCTGTGGGAGGTTGTGAGCTTCAGAGCTAATCAGTCAGTCCTCTAAATGTGCCCCAGTGTCTTCCTCCCTCCACCCGTTCCTCTAATGTTAATTGCCGTCGAGTCGGCTCCAACTCATAGCAACCTGTATAGGGTTTCCGAGAAGCGACGGGTCAGTTTGAACCACCGGCCTTGTGGTTCAAACCGATCTTGAGGTTGAGTGCTTATCCTACAGTGCCATACAAGGACCCCTCTATAAGCTATTCCCAAAAAAGCAGAAGCAAAAACCCACTGTTGTTGAGTTGGTTAAAACTCATAGGGACCTTGTATAGCGTTTCCAAGGAGCAACTGGTGGGTTTGAACCACCCACCTTATGGTTAGCAATCTAGTGCTCATCCCACAGCCCCACACCAGGACTCCTATGGGGACCCTATGTTGGTGAGTGCTGCTAAGTCAGTTCTGATTCACAGCCTCACAATAACCCTGTATAGAGTTTCCGAGGAGTGGCTGTTGGGATTGAACCACCAACCTTGTGGTTAACAGTCCAGTGCTTAGCCTACAGTGCCACATCAGGACTTCAAGATGGGGAAAGGGGGCCATAGTTAAAGCACTCAGCTGCTATCCAAAAGGTGGACAGTCAGAACCCACCAGGCACTCTGCCAGAGGAAGATCTGACAGTTTGTTTCTGCTAAGATTTACTGCCTTAGAAACCCTATACGGCAGCTATGAATCAGAATCAACTTGACAGTAACAGGCAAAGAAGGAACAAACACCTGACAGTTGAACTCCGACATGCCATCAGTTGTAAGACTTACCTGATTTCAGAGATGCTGTGGCACTGTGGGTTAATGCGCTGGACTGCAAAGTTGGTTTGGACTACAAGCTCAGTGGTTCAAGCTCATCAGACACTCCTTGGAAACCTATATAATAGGATTACTATAATGGAGTCCTGGTGTGACCGTGTGGGTTAATGCACTGAACTGTAAGATCCATTTGAACTTCAGGGTCGGCAGTTCAAATTCACCAGCTGCTTCTCAGAATCCCTATACAGAGTTGCTATGAGTCAGAACCAAATCAGTGGCATTTAACAACACACGAGTCAGAACTGACTCCATGACACTTCACAACAACAACAACATGTATTTTAAATATATAAGGTTTAGAATCAATGAAATGTGATGGTACAAACTCAGTGCTGGGGGCTGAGGAGACTGGCATGAAGGAAGGAACTGACTGGGGTGAGCTAAACCACAGAATCCTTCCTGGAGGAGGAGAGATAAGAGGAGAGGAGGCTTGATGGGTGGCACCCCCAGGACTGGCGACATGGTGGAGGCATGCTGCTGGGTGAGCCAGGGCAGATGACACAGCCTCTCGGATGACCCTTTTTACTGTCCCCTCAGGTGCCAAGAGGAATGCCCCTTTGGGACCTTCGGTTTCCAGTGTTCACAGCGCTGTGACTGCCGCAACGGGGGCCAGTGCTCGCCCTCCTCCGGGGCCTGTGAGTGCGAGCCAGGCTACAAGGGCCCAAGCTGCCAAGAGCGGCTGTGCCCCGAGGGCCTGCATGGCCCAGGTTGCACCTTGCTCTGCCCCTGTGATACCGACAACACCATCAGGTATGAGCTGGGAGCAGGTGAGCTTGGGCACTGATGGAGAGGAGGCTTCAGTAGCTATCCCCCATCTCCATCCCAGTCCAGCAGAATGGCATTCCAGGCAGAGAGGAGAAGGGGCTGGGACTCAGCAGTCAGCTCAGCTAACTACTTTGATGAACAAATGCAGGGGGACGAGTGGGGGCAGGGGTGGGGTGGGGGTGGAATTGAGGCCACACAGCCAGAGCTTTGACTAGAACCCATGCCTCCTGCATCTGCCCTCCATACCAGGCTGCCTGCCTTTGAAACTGAATCAATCTGAGACCCCACAGACAGGAACCTGGGGCTCTCAGAGGTGCAGGTGGGATGGGATGGGGGGATGGGGTCCCGGCACAGAAGTGGAGTGCCTGGAACAGCCACTGGCTCTACAAGTATTGTCTTGGAGAACATCCCCCACCACACACTCACATTCTCTCTCTCTTTTTCTTTCTCTCTCTCTCTCTCTCTCTGTCTCTCCCATTCCCCTAACCCCAAAGAGCTCGGAGCTAAGGCTGTCATGGCAGAAGCAGGGGAAGGAACCTGAAAAGTCAGGATGGCTAGCCCTGGGACTAGAAAGTTAATTTAGACCTGAGGTGGTTTTGCCCCACAAGAACATTTGAACATGTCTGCAAACATTTCTGTTTGTCTTACTAAGGAGGGAGGTGGTGCTGGCAAAGGCGAGGGAGTAAAAGGGACGGAAGGCAGACTCTACATCGGGGTCTCAACTTGAAGCCAGCTCTCTCTGTGCTCTGTGTCCTGTGGGACTTGGGGGACACCTGGACAGAAGTTGGCCCCTACTTCTGCTTCCAGAAGCCAAAGCTGTCTCTCCCAGCTCCCTTTCCTTCCTGCTGTGGGCACCAGCTGGCCCCACCCTCTGGTAATCAGTGAGGCTTTGTGGGGAGGCGGGGCACAGCCTGTTACTGGCTGCCTGTAGCTCAGTGGTAAAGGTCAGGGAGCCTCCAGTGTGCTTCCCCACTCTCATCTGGCCTGGAGGGCAGTAGAGGGAGAACTGGCCCCTAGGGCAGTGAGTGCCCCCACTATTCCCAGTCTAGACAGAGAACTTTGCAGCTTTGTCACTGGGCCAGTCAGAACTTAGTTGGGCCCCTCTTCATTTCCATCTTTTGATTATATTGCAATGCATGCTGGAACTTCTGGTCACTGCAGGCAGAGGTGTCTGAGCAAGTGTGTATGACTTCTATGGAAACAGACCTCAGTCCCTGGGCCTGAGTGCTGGGTGATGCTGACTACAGGGGTGGAGAGTAGGAAAGGAGACTGTCCAAAGGGAGCTCTGGAGCCAACATGCCTAACCTGTTCAGGACCTAACCATGCAGACCCTCAGTCAGTCAACAAACACTGATGTTTATATGGCTGCTCTTTGAGGAAGGTAAAGAGGCACCCTCCCAGCCAGTTTAGTCCTTGAGAGGACTCAAACTCAGGTCTCGAGTGCTCACACACACTGACCACTTTCTCCCATATTTCTTTAAATATTTCAGCGCTTCAAAAAGTTCATGGAAAAATTTGATTATCTTTTCATGTCATTTTCCCCTGAACTTGTTGAAGCCCCCTCATATACCATACCACCAGTAGTACGGTACAACTTGATTTTATATACTGGCACTGTGGAGTAATGCGTCAGACTGCAAAGCCATTTGAACTGCAAGGTCGGTGGTTCAAGCTCACCAGCTGCTCCTCAAAAACCCTATACAGCGTCACTATGGGTCAGAACTGACTTGATGGCACTTAACAACATGAAGTTGTCAAGGACTTCATTCTTCTTGGATCAACTATCAATACTCATGGAAGCAGCAGTCAAGAAATCAAACTACATATTCATTAGGAAAATCTGTTGCACAAGACCTTTTTTAAAGTGTTGAAGAGCAAAGATGTCAGCTTGAGGACTAAGGTGCGCCTGACCCAAGCCAAGGTATTTTCAATAACCTCATATGCATGCGAAAGCTGGACAGTGAATAAGGAAGACCGTAGAAGAATTGATGCCTTTGAGTTGTGGTGTTGGAGGAGAATATTGAAAGTGCCATGGGCTGCCAAAAGAACCAACAGATCTGTTTTGGAAGAAGTGCAGCCAGAGTGTTCCTTGGAGGCCAAGATGGCCAAACTTCATCTCTCATACTTTGGACATATTGTCAGGAGGGAGCAGTCGCTAGAGAAGGATATCATGTTTGGTAAGGTGGAGGGTTAGAGAAAAAGAGGAAGACCCCCAACGAGATGGATTGGCCAAGTGGCAGCATCAATGAGCTCAAGTATGGCAACGCTAGTGAGCTTGGCCCAGGATCGGGCAGTATTTCATTCTGTTGTGCATAAGGTCGCTATGAGTTGGTGCTGACTCAATGGCACCTAACAACAAGAACAAACACCAGAGAACACTAGCGAGTGAACCATGATGTACCATTGCCTGTACAGCACACCTGATATCAGTACAATGTCGGGGTGGGGGTCTTCGTGCATCTTAGAATCAATGAAATATGCTCTATAGCTGCCCTGCTGGATCCCAATGTACCTCCGTAACTGTGATCCAGGGCAGCATGCAGAAAGTGTCCCGGAAGAGTGCAACAGCTGGCCAGGGAAGGCTGCCTGGAGGAGGTGGCATCTAGGCTGGGTCTAGGGGCCAAGGTGGAAGTGCTAAAACTCTTAACTGAGGGGTTTCTGTGGGATCGGACAAAGTAGATGCCTCAGACCATTCCACAAGTGGAGGATAGCACCAGGCTCCCTGACCCCTTCTAGGACGATGCAGGAGTACCCTCTCAAAGGCAGAAGGCAAGGCTGCTGCTGGAATCCAAACCAGGGAGAGTCCCCACCACAGAGCTCTATGCAACCCTCAAATTAAAGAGCTATTGTTCTCCCTTTCGTGCCTGAGCGGCCATGCTTGGCATAATTTATCCTTCCTCGGAAGGAGTCCTCGATGCATTATTAATCTGGAAGGACTCCCTCTTTCCCGTCGCTAATCTCAGCACATCCAATATTGATGATTATTTGCTTTACTGTCTTTAACGCATGTCAGGTTTCGGGGACTGGGAGGCAGTAGCGGTTCTTAGGAGTGGGGGTTCCAAGTGTGTCTGCCAGCTCACCTCCCAGGCTAGGCTTTCAGGGCCTCTTCTGGGGGGATTCATCACAAGGCTGGGCCACTTGGGGACTGAAATTGCCTGGCTGGTCCATTTCTGTTGCCTCAGCATTGCATAGTCCCTAGCACAGACTGGGTCCTCATTAAAAAGAAATGGTGCAATTAATCTGAAAGTGCCTGTTCCTCCAGCTAGGTCTACCTTTGAACGGAACACCTACCTCCTCCCTTTCATCTTCTTTTTTTTTTTTTCTTTTTAATATTTTATCCCATTCTCTTGTCACATTGTCCTAGTGTCTGTTGAGCCCCCAACCCTCAGTAAGATCTTTGTTTAGTTGAACTTGGGTTTCTCAACTTTGCCACTATTAACACCTTGGGCCAAATAGTTCTTTGTTGTAGAGGCTGTCCTGTGCATTGTAGGATGTTTGGCAGCATTCCTGATGTCCAGTATGCCAGTACCAACCTCCTCCACCCCCAGTTGTGGCAACCAAATGGTCAAATGCCCCAAGTTGCCCAAAACTGAGACCTGCTGTTCTAAATGAACTCTCCTGTGTTACATTTGGTTTCATGGACACAGGTCAGCTACACAGGTCAGCTGCTCTTTTCCCATGAGCCCTTTCCCTGTGATAGAGTCTTCTCTTGGGACCCAAGAAAAGCAGAGGGCTAACTGACTTATAATCTGAAGGCAGTTAAGCTATAGGTACTGGCGTTCAGACCCCTGAGTCCTGGCCTCAGAACTTAACCTGTGTCTGTGCCTATGTTTCCTAATCCGTTCATCACCTTCCTGAAGCCCAGTGGGGGCAAGAGTTATCTTGTGGTCTTGGAAAGTGAAGCTTTCACCCTCCACCTCCACCCCCACCCCCAAGAGATGGAGTATGGGACTTCCAGGAGCCTCACGTCACTTCGCTGTGGTTTGTGCAGAGACCTTGAACATCTTTCCTAGGGAGAGCACTTCAGTACCCAACCAAAGAAAACCCTCCCCTTGAGACCCCAGTCTCTCTCTGCTTTATGCCCCTCTGGCCAGCCTGCCTCCGAGAGATTGAGTTCGCATGGCCCCAGGAAGGAAGACTTGGTTGGTGAGGTTCCCCAGCGCTTCATTCACTATATATAAAACTCTTTGTAGCATACACAAAGGAGCCATCCTCCGTTGGAAAGGCACAACCTTGAAAAAGAAAGTGTCTGTGAGCCAGGCCTCTTAAATGTCCCCTCTACAATTGGATTGTCATAGACGAATTCCAGCAACCATGATCATGTATTACCTTTGAAAGATTTGATTTAGCCACCAGATGCAGCATCGATAGAAATCTCATAGAGGCCAAAAGAAAGACAGACAAATCCACCCTGAAAAGATTCCTGTAATGTTCAGCTTTCGGCTCCTATTAGCTTGTGATTAATCTATGTCTAGGGAAAATGGAATAAAGGAAAAGGAGAAAAAAGAGAGTATGGAACACCAGGGATTGTGAATATTTTCTGAGCATAACCAGTAGTCACCAGTTACCATGTGACCCACGAATATGACTCAGGCTACCCTGGAAGGAGGGGACAGGGAGATGGAACAACAGGAGAGGAGATCTGTAAGCCCTGTGCTTGGAAACCCCAACACCAAGCACTCACAATTGTTTTAGCAGTGACTCCCACCCTCTTTCCAAAGGGATTGTGTGAGTTCATATAATCAAATTAAGGAGAGAGATAATTCCATTTTTTAAAATACAACTTTAGGGACATGAAAAGAAAGAAGAAATAAAATATTTCAGATTTGGTTTTAAACTTTCTGGTTTCTAGTTCAAAAAGTGAAACGAGAGCTTAGATACCCCAAAGCAGCTAAAACAATGTCAGCAGAGATCAAAAGTGGAAAATGGGGAGAGGGGCTTAGAAACCTATTGCTGATCCCAAATTAAAAGACCAAGAAGCAATCATAGTACCTTGTGGGCTTAGAGAACCAATCACAGGGCTGTGCTCTTGACACAGTGTGAACTACAGGTGGGTGAACTCTGGGAGCCATCAGTGCAGCAAGAGCAGAAGCAGAATCTTGTTATGGAAGGGCAGAATTGAGACCCTTTAGAATCTCCAGGGCTGCACAGAGCTAAGGCCTGCCGAGTCATTTCTGGGGCCCAAGCATGTTCGTCACCATGGCTGTGACTAAGTCTGTCCCTCAAACCCTAAACCAAAATGTTAGAGGAGGCTTCTGGAAAATCGAAACCTACAAAGGCTAAGGACTTAGAGTTTGGGGACAGAGATTAGTGCCCCAAACCATCTGGCTGAGGGTCAGGACCACCAAGTAGACCCCTGCCCCATGGTACCCAGACTTGCTGCTATCTCTCCTACAGGGCTTGGGGCTCAGGAAGGAACTTTTCTGAAACCGTGAAGATCAGGAAAGTCTGTTCTGTATCAGTCAGATGTCAAATATTCATCCCTTACATTCACTGTTATTTAATGGCACGTTTTCTTGCTTTAGATCTGTTTATCAATATAATAGATGCTCAGTTTTTGGAATATTGGAGAACACCTAGATCTCTAAAGAAAAAGCTCAACCCAGAGATAAACACAAAAGCTATTTTGTTGTTGTTATTTATTGATTCTTATTCATGAGTTTATATCACTTTTTTTCATAGTTAGGATTATGCATACAGTTGACTTAACTTCATTTGACTTTGTTGTTGTTAAGTGCCGTCGAGTCAGTTCCAATTCATAGTGACCCTGTATAGACTTTCCAAGGCTTTAAATCTTCGCTGGAGCAGAAAGCCTCATCTTTGTCCCACAGAGCAGCTGGTGGGCTTGAACCGTGTACCTTGTGGTTCACAGTCCAGTACTTATCATCTGGAGCCACCACACTTCTACTTTAACTTTATGTTGTTGTTAAGTGCCATCGAGTCGATTCTGACCCATAGTGACCCGGGATAAGGTTTCCAAGGAGCAGCTGGTGAGCTTGAACCACCAACCTTGCATTCAAACAACTTTGCAGTCTAGTACATTAGCCCACACGCCACACCAGGACTCCACTTAACTTTATAACATGCCATTAAATATTTTAGAAAACATTGAAGTGCCTCTCTTAACATTCCTTCATATGGGTTTCCATGATTCATTTAACAGTAGCCTGTTATTAGAGGCCACATCAGGCTGGTCTAGATCTGAATCTCAGCCCCACGACTGACAGAGAAATGTGACCTTGGGCAAGTCATGCCACCCCAAGTACCTCCTGTAATATAGAAAACCTAATGCCTGAATCCCAGGCTTGTTTGAAGATTAGAAATATATGTGCAAAGTGCCTGGTACTTTAATAGCCTGGTCTCATATTATTTATTATTATTTAAATTGCTTCCATTTTCCAACGTTATAAATAATGCTTCAGGGAACATCTCTGTACATAAATCTCTTTCCATAACTATGATTATTTCCTTAGGATACATTCTTAGAAATGGAATTACAAGACCAAAGGGTCTGAGTAGTTTTAGGACTCCTGATACATAACTCTGAACTATTCTCTAGAAAAGTCTCCCAGCACTGAGCATTTGTTCCTTTTTGAAATCTTTACTATTGTGGTAGAGAACAAGTAGTATCCGATTATTGTTTTGACTTGATGATTAATGAAGACAAACATTTTCTGAAACGATTATCAGCTAGCTATCTACACGTAGTATTCAGGAATTATCAGTTGTGTCCACCCCTTCGTTTTCCATAAGAAAACCAGGTCCCCCACAAGAGAAATAACTTGGCTGGGCTTCATACAATTAATTTATTTGTTCATTCATTCATTCATTCACCAAATATGTGGTGAGCACAGGGATTGTGCTGGACCCTGGGGTACAATACAGACTGTCCCTGTCAGGGAGCTGCGACCTGGTGGGGATAGCAGATGATAAACATGCCAACAGACACATGAAAGAATTACACACATAGTGACAGTACTGTTCATTCCCAACTATTCATCTGGACTGTAATATGTGCCAGGCACTGGGAATCCAGAGAGACAAAGCCCCTGTCCTCCTGGAACTTAGCAGGACCAAGGCTCACACTCAGGCTCCTCCTACTGGCCCAAATGCATTTCTCTCATAACTGTTGTCTTTGTCTCCTGTGACTGCCATAACAAAAGACCACAAACTAGGGGGCTTACCACTAACTAGTCAGTGAAAAGGAGGGAGACCCCCAAGGATGTGGATTGAATTATGAGGACGGTATATAACCAGGCAGTGCTTCTTTCTGTTGGGCGTGGAGTCACTACAAATCTACTTGATGGCACCTAACAACAACGGGACTTACAACAACAGAGAATTGATCTCACAGTTCTGGAAGACAGAGTCTGAATTCAGAGTATTGGCTGTCTCTGAAGACTCTAGGGGAAGATCCAGCCCCAGCCCGCTCTCTTCCAACTCCTGAGAATCCCAATTGTTCTTTAGCTTGAGGCAGCATAGCCCAATCCCTGCCTCTGTCTTCACATGACATTCTCCCTGTCTATCTGCCTGTGTCTCTTCTTCCTGGCACACCAATCACACTCTACTCCAGTGTGGCCTCATGTTAAACTAATTACATCTGCAAAGACTTTGTTTTCAAATAAAATTTCAACATACCTTTTGGGTGGGGCATGAGTCAATTCACAACAACTGTGTCCCTGATCTGGATTCCAAATCAAAGAGGCAGGTGACACAGATATATCTAAGTGGCTTGTCTCTACCACCCAATACCTTTTCCCTAAGTGCATAAAATTTATTAGGGGAAACGTCAATGAAGAGAAATAGGGAGGGTCCTGGGAAGGAGAGAGGGAAGGAAGACAGGCCAGGTAGAAGTGTCTAAGGAAGTTCTGCAAGGCTGATGGGGAGCTGTCAAGTCAGAGTTGCCCATCAGAAGAGTCTGCATCTGTGAAGAATGACCCCCCCTTACACTGCTGTGCTCAGTCTCTGACTAGGAGCGGGCTGTGAGAAGTGTAACTGAGGGAATGGAGTGTTGATTTCAGAGCACAGCAGCTGAGCCACGATCAATTCCAGTCCCCACAGGAGCTGTTCATGGCCACCGCATCAGAGGGTATCCCCTCTGATCACCAACAGACATTGGCTGTTTGATCAAACTTCAACCAGTCAGAGGTTGCCCCGTCTCTAGAAGTCATGTCCCTGGCTCCAACAAAATGGATCTTTCTCTGGTTTCCATGGGCATGGGATGGAGAAGAGATGGGTCTTTAGTAAAGAATGCTGGTGAAGCTCAGGGGGTGAGTGCCCTGAGGTCTCTTTAATTCAGCAAAGATTGAGTGAACCCCTCCCAGGCAGTGCTGCTGGGGCTTACCACTACCCTCTGGTACCTACCCCCATGCTAGGTATCTGCTGTGAGAAAGGGAAGCCCCAGACCCTTTACAGTCCATAAGGCAAGGGACTGAAGAGTCTGCCTTCCACTTCGGTCTCTGTGCATCTGTATCAAACAGAGCACTGTTAGGAGTCACGAGAGCTGTGTGTGAATCCTGATGTCGCCTCCTCCTCACTTTAGGGTAGTTACATAAATCCCTTGAGCCTCAGTTTCTGGGGGCTAGTGGCCTTGACATCTTCTGGTAACAAAGAAGGCATTGAGCAGTTCAACCTCAGGGGTCCTTTGATTCTGCCACCCTGGGCAGACCTGACTTGGGGTGGGCAGGGGATTTAGGGAAAGACATTGGCTGTGTCCCTGACCAGACTCTCTCCTCACCCCTTTTTCACCTGCTCAGCTGTCACCCAGTAACGGGAGCTTGCACCTGCCAGCCGGGCTGGTCTGGCCACCACTGCAATGAGTCCTGCCCTGCTGGCTACTATGGTGAAAGCTGCCAGCTGCCTTGCACCTGTCAGAACGGCGCCGACTGCCACAGCATTACTGGAGTCTGCACATGTGCCCCAGGCTTCATGGTAAGAAGGAGAGCCATCCCCACGGACTCCCCACCCTGCCGTCTAAAACTGCAGAGGTAGGACCAACTCTTGTCAGCTCTGGATTGAATGAATAGGGGGAATGTTATCCTGAATCCAGGGGTGAAGAATGAGAATGTCTGCTTGTGGATCCATCAGAGCCCCCAAGGCTATTCTCTTAAGTGCCAATTCTGCTGAGGTTTGGAATTGTAAAGGCAAAAGAATCAGGGGGTCTTTCGATAACCGCCCTCATTCTGAAACATCAGTTGTCTTCCTTTGTGTTAACTCCACCCACACTGTCCATATTCTTATGTACAATATTTCTACATCATCATAACCACAGTGCAGAAGGAAGCTTTGCATTCTTCCTTGTTTCACCCACATTGCTGCTTGGGCTTCTTAATTATCCGTTTAAATGACTGCCTAACACTGAGGTCCCCCCAGTTTACTCTGACATTCCCTTGCTGCTGAATTTTAAGTTGAGTCCATGTTTGCTTTCAATGTTACAATGAGCATCTTCATACAAACAGTTTCCCCACTCCTCCTACTGAATGATGATTTCCTTAAGGGTGAATTACCAGGGTCAGTGGGCATAATATATATATGGCTTTTGACGGATTTTGCCATATTACTTGCCTCATGAGTTGTGAAAGTCTACACTGCCACCAGCTGTGTGTGAATGTACCTGTAACAGAACAACTTGGCTAACATTTTTTTTTTTCAGTTTTGCTAATTATATAGGTAGAAAAATGGCTCCTCCACGTTGCTCTAATTTGCATTTCTCTGATTACTAAGGAGAGCGAACATTTTCCCCAATGTGTTTGTTTACTATTTGTATTTCCTCATGAATTATGCTGGTCTTTATGAGACTTGATTCTGGAGAACGTGACATTGGAAGTGTGAATACTCCTCAAAGGTCAGTTGTGCCTCAGGAATCCAAGGACCTAGACCCTTGGACCCGCCAGTCAGTGATGGCCACATTTGTTGTTATGTGGCGTAGGGGCTTGTGCAGAAAGAGCATGGTCTTTGGAACCAGACAAATCTGGGGTCACATCTGTGTGACCTTGAGCAAGTGTCTTCACCTCTCTGTCCAGTTTCCTCATCTATAATGGAACACTGCCTTTCACGACTGTGTTAAGGTATAGAGACAGGATATCTTAAGGACCTTGTAACAGCACTTTTCAGACTTAAGTGAACTTAAGAATCCCCTGAGATGGGGCCGCAATACTGCAATTCTAAGAAGGTCCCAGGTGATGCTGATGATCAGTGATCCTCACTTTGAGTAGAAAGGTAGTGTTGTTGGTAGTTTCCATCAAGTCAGTTTTAACGCAAAGTGGGGACCCAAAATGTGCAGAGTAGAGCTGCTTCATAGGGTTTCAAGGCTGTGAGCTTTAATAAGCAGATCACCAGGTCTTATTTCCAAGGCTTCTCTTGGTGACTTTCAACCTCCAACATTTGGGTTCCTAGTCCATTGTTGAACTGTTTGCACCATCAGGGTCTCTGTGAATAGGAAAGTAATGCACAGCAGGAATTCTACACATTGGAATCACCTGGCAAACTTTACAAATACTGATGCCTTGGCCCTAACACTAGGGATTCTAATGTACAAGGAAACTTCAAAAGTTCATGGAAAAATTACAGTACCTTTCTATTTCATTTTTCCATGAACTTTTTGAAGCACTTTCGTATTTGTCTGGAGTGTGGTCTGCTTGAAATCAGTGTATCTCAGAGGTGGGGGAAACTAACCTACAAGAAAGCCCTTGTTATGACCATGAAAATGAGGGTTTCTGGGGTCAGTGTATTTTGTGGGCAGGTTGTCATTACTCTGCAATGCAGGGCTCAGAGCAAAACGTTGATAACTTTCTCACTGCAGACAGACTGGGTGAAAATGAACTCTGCAAAGAAGTCTGTTCCTCCTTGAGGTTCCCTCACTAATTTATCTTTGTTACCATTAGTTTTGTCCACAACGTTCATGAGCAAATGGAAGTGCCCTGGGTTTGGGGTTTGAGTACAATAGATGCTTCGGTTTAAAAATCTCACATATCTAATTGAGGAGGTGAATTGTCAGCAGCTGACTGTGAGTGGGGTATCCTACCAGTCCTAGCTCAGCCACTAGGGTAGCTCTATGACATTGGACTTTCAACTGATTTCTAAGATGGTAGACTATGCTCAAGGAGTGCTGGTGGCACAGTGGTTAAGCACTCTGCTAACAGAAAGGTTGACAGTTCAAACCCACCAACAACCCTATGAGAGAAAAAATCTGGCAATCTGTTCCCATAAAGATTATAGCCTTGGAAACATAATGGGGCAGTTCTGCTGTTTTCATGAGTTACTGTGAGTTGGAATTGACTCAACTAGGCTTGTTTGCTGGTTTGTTGCTTTGATAGTATGCTCAGGAAACACGCCCTTCTGGAAGAAATAAGGAGAGGTAGGAGTGAAAAGGAGCCCTGCTGGCACTGTGGACTAAGCACTGGGCTGCTAACTGTAAGATTGGTGGTTAAAACCTACCAGCTGCTTCATGGAAGAAAAATGAGGCTATTTGCTTCCATAAAGATTTACAGTCTCAGAACCCCTAAGGAACAGTTCTACTTTGCCCTGTTTTGGAATTCACTCTGTGGCAGTGAGTTTGGTTTTTGGCTTTGAAGGAACTAACAGGCATCTGTGCAATGTGTGGCCTGTTTAGGGCTGTTACAATCTGATCATATATATTTGTCTCTCGGTTTGGGTCCTTTTATCACCCAATGAGAGTCTCACCTTCTTCACCCCCAGATGCCTGCCTAGTCACTGTTCTTCAGAAGAATGGGACCCCAGGGCCCTGGGAGGGCACAGAGTCTATGTGTCCATTGCCCCAGGTCAGAGCTCCAACAGTCTGGAGGTCAGGCCACTGTCTCTGTTCTTTCCATATGGAATGCAAATTACCTCCTGTCCTTGAACTCTGGGGAACTTGGCTTTTGTTGGAATCATCTCCCTGTTCCCACCTGCCTAGGACTCAGGGTTAAAACACACTATGAGCCAAGCTGCCCTGGTAGGCCTTGTGAATTCCCATCCATCTCCTCCTGTCCAGCCTCATCATATCTGGAAGGACTCTTTTGGGGCCTTGTTGGATGTTGGGCAGAAGGTGCCAAGATGATTGCGAGACAATGTATTGTTCTCATCTGAGTCGGAACCAACTTGAAGGCACTTAACAACAATAGGGTGACTCTGAGCAGAAGTCACACTCTTACCCTCACCCTAGCTTCCCTTTCAGTGCAATTTCTGCTGTTAGCTCTGTCTCTGGCCAGGGTAGGAAATGGAGCAAGCAGCAGAACAGACTCAGCTAAGACCCTCCCCAAAGTGCCCTGTAGTCAGTGATAATTAGCAATGCCATTATTTGTTGTTGCTTTGTGAATTTTTGTACCTACCCTTTTTCCTCCACTAAAAGATAGGGCAATATGTTATAGACTAATTAAAAGAGCCCTTTTCTGGGTAACTGGAGACCTTGATCCCAGACTCAGAAACTTTGGGCATGTCATATTACCTTGCCAAGCCTCAGTTTTCTCATCTGTAAAATAGGAAGAGTCATCTCAACCTTGCCTACTGTTGGTTGTGAGCAGCCCACAAGGTAATCTTATCCTCAGTTGTCCCTTTTCACTCTGTCTGTTAAGTGTTCTTTAGAAGGGATGTTGGGGCAGCTTTATAAATGCAGTCACTGAATACCGAGAATGGTGTCAGGCTCAACACAAGTGAGGAGTGCTGATGAAGGAACTGGAGTGAAGCGCAGACCACCCCTGGCTGGGAGCTCAGTGACGGGCCTGCCGAGTGGGGTGGACACACCTATGTGTGTTTGGAGGAGTGCAATAGGGAAGGATGTGAGAAGAGAGTCAGGGCATTTCACTTGTCAATTTGGTAGCAGCAGTAGAATCATTTGTAGGTTGCACGGATGCATTGCACTGGGACTGCCTGGTGGTGGAACATTCCTGGGGTGGAAGGCAAGAAACCAAGGTTCTAGTCCCGATCCTGCTTACTCTTTAGGACTGTGTTGTTGTTGTTAAGGGCCATTGAGTCCAATCTGACTCAGAGCGACCCTGTATAGGGTTTCTGAACAGGGGCTGCTAAGTTTGAACCACCAACCTACCAGTTCAAAGGAACTTTCTCTCCAGTGCTTGTCCAAATAGCCCCACACCAGGCCTCTAGCAAATGAGTGAAATTCTCTGTGCAAAGGCAACAATGAAGTCATTGAATGAGTCAGTCATTTGAATAACAATGAGTCAGTCTTTCAAAGGAGGTGCTTGAAATTGGGAGTGGCACTGTCCAAGGTGCTGAAACAATTTGTTGTTGTTAAGTGCCATCGAGTCGGTTCCGACCCATAGCGACCCAGTACAGGGTTTCCAAGGGGTGTGTAGATTTACACCCCTTGGAAACCCTGTACTGGGTCGCTATGGGTCGGAACCGACTCGATGGCACTTAACAACAACAAATTGTTTCAGCACCTTGGACAGTGCACTGGACTGCCTCTATGAGCCTCTCTACTCTGGGCCCTATTAAAACCCAGGATCCTTTCCCTTTCAAAACATCTGAGTGACGGGTGGACGGAGTGTGAAGGAGGAATCACTCTGCCTATCCATGGCAGAGGGGCTCAGGCCAACAGAGTTCGGGGGTAATTGCATCTCTGGTAGCGTAGTGGTTACGAATCGGGCTGCGAACCTTAAGGTCAGCAGTTCGAAACTACCAGCCACTCCGCGGGAGTAAGATGAAGCTTTCTACTCCCGTAAAGATTTACACCCTCGGAAACCCTGTACAGGGTCGCTATGGGTCGGAAACGACTCAACGGCACTTAACAACAACAACAACAAGGGATTTTCAAGGAGCTCTGGTAGCGTAGTGGTT
>NW_006408522.1:2708828-2712511 GCF_000296735.1 Chrysochloris asiatica
CCTGTACAGGGTCGCTATGGGTCAGAACTGACTCGATGGCACTTAATAACAATATAATAATAATTGGGATTTTCAGAGTCCTGGTGTGGCACTGTGGGGTAATGTGCTCCTCGGAAACCCTATACAGGGTCGCTATGGATCAGAACTGACTTGATGGCACGTTACAACAACAACAACATTGGGATTTTTTACGTGAGGATCAAATATAAAAGATGAAGACCCTGGCCAGGAAAACAGTTGAATTGTGGGTGAGGGAACTAAGTGGAACTGAGCAGGCTAACAAGGGCCATACCCTTGGAGACTGGGACCTCATCACCTCTCCATGGCTTCTGATTGCCCACCAATTATAACTCCAACTCCAGTCCTTTGTAACTTGTTCAAAGCTAGAGTTAATCCATGCTGATCTCATTTTCTGAAAAATGTTGCCACAAACTGGGACTGACTACATACAACTCACATTTTCACAACCACAGTGTCTATTTTTGGCCTCTCTGTGCTCTTTCCCAAGCGCTTCACACTGTCCTTATTGTTCTATGACCGTCTTTATCAACCTTGCAGTCTAAGAACAGAGGTTGCCTCTTCTATGAAGCCATCCCTGAGTACTCTTTAGAATTTATCATTCCGTCCCTCTGTTCCGATGGCTCATACTCAGAGTCTATCCCCATGAGGACAAGGAGATGCCTCCTTTTAGTCCCTGCACTGTTTCCCCCAACATCTACTGTATGAACTTCTTGCTCAATAAACTGTCTTTGCAATGAATGACATCTCTGGGAGGAGAAATGTCCTTTAAACAGAAGTTTCCAGAACTGACATTTAAAGGAAGAAAAAATCATACCATTTCCCAAAGGACCCTACCAGCAAGGCTAGGGCTTGAATTTTCCTTGGCTTCTCTGAAGTTCAGATAAATGGATCACTTGTCCCCCAATACCATCTTTGATTTCTTGGACAAATAAGCATGAGCTTCTGCCTTATGTAATACTGTGTAGAGATTTTACAGAGACTCTGGAACCAGATTTCCAGCCTTCAGATAGCAGCTTTACCAGTTATTAGCTGTGTGGCCTTGAGCAACACACTTTACCTTTCTGTGCCTCTGTTTTCTCATGTCGTAAAGGGAAATGATAATAAAGCTGATAATTGAAAATGATAATTGAGCTGAATAAATTAGTTGGTATAAAAGCACTTAAAATGCCTGACATATAGTTACCATTATTGTTGATGTTACCACTACTATTGTTGTTTTTCCCCAAAGAATCCACCTCCTGAAGAGATTGACGAATCTTGGCCTGAGTGCCCGGTTTGGGGGTACAGGTGGAAAGTGGGGAGAGAAGAAGAGGATGCAGAGTTAGTTGAAGCTTCCCCTGCCCGGGAGCAGCAGGGCTGCTGGGAACTCCTGTGTTCTCAAAGGCAATCTTAGAACCGAGAATAAGTTTTCTCATCACACGGGAGGAAAAGCCAATTTCTCAGGCTCACCAGGCTCATCTGCTGACCAGTTTTCCATTCTTTAATTAAGGCCTTACCTCGATGGTGGCCTGACAGTGCCTCCTCCGCTTCTCTGGGACTAATTGTTGCCACCTTCATGCTTGTAGTGAACCAACCTGTGAGGTCACCGCCAGCATGCAAGGACAGTGATTTCCCAGACCCTTTCTAGCCACCTCCTCCCTGCCTGGAGCTGTGTGGCTGGGAGATAAGAGCCCTCTGGCCATTCCTCAGTCCAGATGATTCCTTTCAGCTCCAACTGTAACGGGGACTAGGGAGCGCAGGAGGCGGAAGAGAGGGACCTGGTATCCCCTCCCATGGGGTTCAGAGCCTATAATTCTCCCCAGGATGACAGAATTTCTATTACCTTAAAGGGCTCATCTATTTATGCTGCAATTTTTTGAAGGCCTGTCCACCATTATTGAACCCTGCATGCTGGCTAGGGGAGCAGGCACTCCATCACCCAAATGAACAAACCCGTTTCCACATTTTTCTCCCCTTTCTCCGTGCTGTTGGTAGGTCATACACAAACCTCAGTTGCTCTGGCCGGGGGAGGTGGGAGGGGAGCCAGAGTTATGAAAATCCAGATCAGTGGAGCAGTGATTGAATTTTCCTCCAAGGTTTCCTGTGTCCTTTAAAGACGTTGTCCTCCCCAGGCCTCCTACTAGCTGGACAAAGTGCATGTCTGCCTCTGGTGTGGCTCCAACACAAACTAGAGAGGAAGGGCCGCTGTGTGGCCAGAAGGGAATGTTGAGTGAAAATAATAGCCAGGGGACACGTAGATCATGTGTGTACATTTCTTGTTCTAATTGTTTTCTTCATCAAATTTAATCTAGAGACTGAGAGCCCTAAAAACAAAAAACCAGCTTTCCACACTCATCCCACTATTGATTAACGTCCTGGTTACTGTAGTCAGAGCGTCTGCTGGAACCTGCACTGAGGATGAGGGATTGTCACACGAGCTGCCACGCCATGTGAACAGAGGAGCATAAATAGTGCAGAATAACATCCATGACCCCAAAACACAAACTCACACACTCCAGCATCAAAGTCGGAGCTCGCAAGTCAAACAGAACTGGACTAAATTCCCAGTCCTGCCATCACCTGTTGTGTAGCCTCGGGAGAGTTACTTAAATTTCTCAGGCCTTATTTTTAACATCTACAAAATGGTGTAAGTAATGGTACTATTGTTGTTGTTATTGTTAAGTGCCATCAAGTTGGTTCAAACTCATAATGACCCTGTATAGGGTTTCTGAGGAGACGTTGGTGGGTTTGAACTACCAACCATAGTTAGCACTCAAATGCTTATCTTACAGCGCCACCCCAGGACTCCGGTGGTACTATATTGTTGTTAAGTGCTGTTGAATCAGTTCTGACTCATAGTGACCCTGAATAGGAGGAGGAGCTGGTAGGTTTGAATTGCTGACCTTATGGTCAGCAGTTCAGTGCTTATCCTATAGCACCGTACAATAGTGTTATTCTTAGGATTTAATTAGTCCAAATATGTACAGTGCTAAGAACAAGGTCTGGCATGTAGTAAGTTCTCAGTCATTGTGTTGAGGTTTATGATGTAGTTCTGTAAAGACGACTGTTTTGCTGTTGTTAGTTGTCGACCCGAGCTCAGAGCCATCTTAGGGATAACAGAATGATGGGTTGCCTGCCCTGTACCATCTTCCTGACCACTGTCATGTCTGAGTCCATCTCAATGAGGGTTCCTCTCATTTCCACTTACCTCTACTTTACCAAAAGATGGCATAATGGAGACAAAAGGACGTGGACTTGGGGGTCACACTTGGATCGGAATCCCACGTCTGTGCCTCAGTAGCTGTGTGACCTTTGGCAGCATTCTCAGCCTTTTTTTGGTTTTGTTTTATTGTGAATTATGTGATAGTTTACATGGGAGAACATTGGGTTTTTTTTTTTTTTTTTTTTTTTAAATCATATATCATTTCATTGCCATGGTTACAATCCCCACCATGTATCACCAACCAACCACAGGGTATATCCTGCAACTCTGCCCCCCCCCACACACACACACACACGGTTGTCATCACGCAGCCCCTTCCCTCTCTGGGTCTAAAGTCTCCAGCTGCTCCATTTCTCCACATCATCACCTCTGCCTCCATCTCAGACATCACTGCTTCTCTGGGTAGGGTCCCCGCTCTCTGCTCTTCTCCCTTGATGGTCCCAGGGACCTCGGCTCCTAG
>NW_006408522.1:2713181-2734873 GCF_000296735.1 Chrysochloris asiatica
TGAATGTTGTAGGGTTTAGCTTGCAGCTTCACTGCTGTTTTTCCCTCACTTCCCCTTATTGGTGACAAATCTGGTCACCAATCAGAGCGTGTATTCCCACTGAGTCTTAATCTTGGAAGTCTCAACCTTTTTAAGCCCCAGATTCCCATCTGTAAAATGGGTCGATAATATCTGCCCTCAGCACTGGTGTATGCACTGACTGAGATACAGTGTGCCACACCATAAGATGGGAGTTAGTCTTCAGAATGGAAGAGTCGAAGAACGCTGATCACTTAGTGTGGGCTCTTACTTTACAAATGAAAAAACTGAGGTGAGATCCAGAGAGGGGAAGTGACTTACTTCAGGGCACACAGCAAATCACACTGGGGTGGACACAGAGGATGACATAATTCTCACCCTCATCTCCAGCTCATGAGTTTTCTGTCCCTAGAGCAGACACCTGCTTGTTTTTGAGACAGGAAGGAATGAGGTGGGGAGAGAGGGCCAGAGGGGTTAAATCACATTGGCAGTGATTCCACAGAGGAATGGAGGGAACACTAGCTTTAAGTTACTAATGCCAAGTCCTGCCTTCCCCTCTGGGACCCGTTGGTTTGTGACTTTATTAGAGGAAAACTGCTGAACCTCCTGCTTGCCCCTACTGGCCTTATCAGTGTCTTCGTCACTGGGGTCAGGAGCTGGGACTTAGCTCTGGGGTTTGTGCCTGAAGCTCTCCACCTGCAGCAGGAGCAGCCACTGGGTCAGGTCTGGGTCGGATCTGGCCGTCCGTGCTCGAACATACACAGCTTTCCTTTTGTCCAGATCAGGTGGGGCCAAACAGGAAGTGAAAGACTGACCAGGAATGATGAGAACTCAGCACTAACCCAGGCATGCTGCTTTACGTACATTATTTTATTTAACCCTCACAATAAACCTGCAGGCATAATAATGTCAGGATCCCCATTTTGCAGAGGAGGAAACAGGCTCAGAGGGGAAGTGGCCTTCCCAAGGGGCCTCATTGCGAAGCAGTAACAGGAAAAGAGCCAAGAGATAGCTATTGGACCCAGGACCTACACTTCTAGATGCAAACCAAAATAGCATGGAGACGACAGGGCTGTGGACATGAGGTGACAGAAGCATATTCAGGGACGTTCTCTGAAATGGTTAAGCACTTGGCTGCTAACTGAAATGTTAGCAGTTCAAACCCTGATGATCGGCTTCCGTAAAGATTGTTGTTGTTGTTAAGTGCCATCGAGTCGGTTCTGACCCATAGCGACCATGTACAGGGTTTCAAACCCCAGAAGGCATTTGTGCTTGTCATATAGGGTCACTGTGAGTCAGAATCAACTCAGAGTCACCCAACAAGAATAAAGACACTCTCTTGAGTCCTCCTGGGAAAGGGGACAACCCCAGCAGCCTCCTGCACGTTGTCTTTGTGGGAGGTAGGCTCGGCCCTTCAGTGTGTCCAGCTCTCTCACACCCTGAGCTTATCAGTCCCCATTTCTCTCCAGTGAGAAAAGCAGGGCAGACTTTGTAAGCTATCTGTTTCATAGAAGAGGAATTTGAATTTCTGAGCGGTTTGAGTCTTGTCCAGGATGACATAACTTGTGAGGGCATTTAGCAGGTTCTAGAACCCAGTTTAAGGAGCTCTGGTAGCGTAGTGGTTACGAATCGGGCTACTAATCTCATGGTCAACAGTTCGAAACTACCAGCTGTTCCACGAGAGAAAGACGAGGCTTTCTGCTCCCATAAAGATTTACAAACTTGGAAACCCTGTACAGGGTCGCTATGAGTCAGAATCGACTCCACAGCGCATAACAACAAGACCCCAGTTTATGGCTCTGGGACCAGGCTCCCTTCTGGCCAATGATGGCAGCTCTGAGAGACGACCAGGTAAGTCAAACCTGGGCTCCATCTCCGGTTCTGCTGCCTACTAGCTGTCTGACTTAGTCCAAGTCACATCACCATTCTGTGCCTTAACTTCATTGTCGGCAAAGTGGGGGATATAAACCCTGCCACTTTCTCCTAGGGCTGACATAAAGCTCACATCAAATCAATTGTTTGGGAGGAACTAGAAGAAGTGTACACCCACACTTCTTGGGTGTGTGTACCCAGAGCTGAGGCCTGGAAGGAAAGAAGGAAGAACCAATTCCTCCTGCTCCCCCTGCCTTCAAGCACCAAGACACCTGTTCCTCCGCAGCCTGGCCCTGTCTTAGCCATTCTCCCCACAGTCATTAGCACGAGTAATCCCATCTACAGGACTAATGACTGGCCCCAGAAGAAGAAAGCATTCCTTACAGAAGAGAAAGTTATGTCTAGAACATGAAAGATGTTGCAGAAAAAAGTCATGATTAAATGACTTCAAAAGGAGCTCTGGTAGCGTAGTGGTTACAAATCGGGCTGTGAACCACAAGGTCAGCAGTTCGAAACTATCAGCTGTTCCGCGGGAGAAAGATGAGGCTTTCTGCTCCTGTAAAGATTTACAGCTTCGGAAACCCTACACAGGGTTGCTATGAGTCAGAACTGACTCCACGGCACATAGCCACCAAATGACTTCAAAGTGGGGCTCATAGAAAAAGGAACAATGGGGATAAACATAAAAATAAAAATAATTAACACCACAAAATCCCTACTTCAGAATCATCTAAAAGCCCACACAAAAAGAAAAGACACGTATGTCCTTTCCTAAAAGTTCTATGAAGGGCAAAGAAGACAAGGAAGTATGGTGGTTTGGGGCTTCCTGAAGCTCCAGCTCAGATGATCCAGGAATGTGAATGAATGCCAGGGTGGGAATCTGTGCTTACTTCAGCCAGCAGGGGGAGCCATTGCAGACGTGAGCAGGGACATGGCAAAAGTGCAGTATTTGCTGGCCACCTTGTCTAGGGAAATGGTGACGTCTCAGGCATGCAGCAGTCACTCCATAAATATTGATTCCACTCTGTCTTCAGTGGGCACTGCTTGGCCAAGTGTGGAGCATGGGCTTCGAGTGACTTGGGGCAGGTTCTCCCGAGACTCACTTTACAGGATGGTTGTAATGGCATAGAGCTTTTTTCCTTACATATTCTGCAATGGATCGAAGCTGGGTCATATGTAATAGTTAAAATGCCTGAAGTGTACCCAGCATTTACATATATTAACTTATTGGATCTTCACTACCATTCTTGGAGGAAGGTGTTCGTATATCCATATTTCACAAGTAAAGAAACTGAGACAGAGAGTTTAAATACCTTGCCCAAGTTCATGTAAATGCCAGCCAGGACTCGAACCCAGTCATCAGGCTCCAAAGACCATGGACTGACACTGCCCTCTACCCCCTCACTGTGTACACTCTCTTCTGTCGACAGACCCAGAATAGTCCTGCCACCCTCCCTGTCACCACCAACAGGAGGAAACTCTAACCATGGCCACAGGGACACTCACTCTAAACACAGGGGCTGTGAGTTGTGGGAAAGCTGGGCATCCTGCAAGTAGCTCAGGGGAGGGGTCTGTTTCCATGGGACAGAGCATCCAGACATCACCCTGACACCCACCTGCACACCAGTTTCCCAGTTATTCCTCTAGAGTACTTTCCTATCCATCATCTGGTGTATTTCTCACCACCCTTTAAGTTTAGATGTCACTGTTCCCATTTTACAGGTAAGGAAGCAGGCTCGGCGAGCTATGACGTATCTCTGTGGAGCCTCTGAGTCCTCCCCAGCCTCCTCTGGCCTCCTAGCCCAGGGCTGAGTTGTGTTTTTCCCTACTACCACCACCACCTACTTCAGAGGCTCTGCTCCCCTCCTGTCCTGCAGACTTGCTGCCCATAATGCGCTCTGTGTATGGCCTGCACTTCCTCCCTCCCTACTGAGTGCTCTCACCAGAGTTCCCACCAAACCTGCCCTATAAGGCTTCAGGGTCCTAATGGAGAGCACATTCCAGACTCACGTTATGTGAGGTGATGCACACCAGGAGAACCTGGCTATGAAACCTCTTGTTAAGTACCACTGAGTCGCTTCTGACTCATAGCCACCCTGTATAGGGTTTTTGAGGAGAGGCTGGTGGGTTTGAACCGCCAACCTTGCAATCCAGCGCATTATTCTGCAGTGCCTCTAGAAGCCAGAAAAACCTCAAGGAAACCAACTTTATAAAGACTTGGGTAATTTACAGGAGCTGGGGATGAATAGGCAGGACTCTGTGGATGGCCTCAGCAGCCTTCTCCACTCTTCTTCCTCTGTTTCCCCAAGTAAAAGTTTCTCAGGTTTTGACTTTTAGGCTTTTCTTTGCATTTGGGCTATAATTTTTTTTTTTTTTTAATGCTTCCACAATTGTTAAGCAATTGGATTTGCCTGAAGCTGGACTCTTAGTCTCTCTCAGTCAGTGTCCCTGACCTTTAGGGGAGAGAGTTCCTACCACAGGCTGGAACCCTGAATCCCTTGTTTGCTCTCTGGGACCTGCCTTTGTCTTTGGGGTAAAGCTGGACACCTGACACCCAAGGTTGCATTGGCTGGATCCAGTCTGACCTCCAGGCTTCTCTAGTTGTTGTAAGCTGCTGTCCTGCACAACAGAACACAATGCTACCCAGTCCTGCAGCTCGGATTCTTGTGAGCCTTAGGGTTTCCATTGGCCGGGGTTCAGAAGGAAATCGCCAGGACTTTCCTCCTCGTCTATCTTAGTCTGCACACTGCGCTGGAACATCAGCACCGCAGCACACATGCCTCCACTGACAGATGGCTATGTAAGAACCGACCCAAGTCTCCCAAGAATTCTTCTACTGAACCATCATTACCTCCTTCCATGCCGTCACTGTCCCTCTGAAGCCCTGCCCACATACCACCCTGCCTCCGTAAATGATCCTCTCCCCTTAGAATGCCCTTGGCAACCATCGCCTTGGACAAATCCTGCCCGCATACCATTCCAGACTGTCTCAGTAGCCACCTCCTTCATCAAGCCTTGTTTTCTTCCCACTGGGACATGGAATATAACCTCACGATAGTGCTCTGCCATTCTCATGCTGGTGACACGTTGTGGGTACATCTGTCCCCTCTGCTAGACAACAATCTTCTATGGGGCAGGTCGCTCTGACAAATCCCTCTGTCTCCACCCTTTTCCCTACCCTGACTCCCTCTCGACCCCCAGCCCACCTCCACGCCGGGCACAGCCTCCTGCAGGGTGTTCAGTAAATATGTACAGGTAGTTTAGACGCATTCCTGTTTTCATTGCCCAGGGCTGCCATAACAAATGACCACAAGTAGATGGCTCTAAGAACAGACATGCATTGTCTCACAGTTTGGGAGGCTGGGTGTCTAAATTCCAGGCCATGCTCCCTCCAAAGGCTCTAAGGGAAACCCGTTCTTATCCCCCCTGGCTTCTAGTGGTCCCAGGTGGTCCTTGCGTACAGATGTGCCTTCACATGGGCAGGTGCTTCTTGGTCTGTGTTTTGTGTCTCTTCCCCCTCTTTTATAGAGACATCACTTAGGTGTGGTATGACCTCGTGTTAACTGATAATATCTTGTTGGGGTTGTGCCATTGAGTGAATTCTGACTCAGTTCTAATTGACAGAGTAGAACTGCCCTATAGGGTTTCATTGGCTGTAAACTTCGAAGGAGCCAATCTCCAGGTCTTTTCTACTGGGTAGTGGTGGGTGGGTTCAGACCACAGAAGTTTTGGTTAGCAGCTGAGTGCTTAGCCATTATGTCACCAGGACTCCTAAATAGCATCGTGTTGTAGTTGTTAGGTGCCATTGAGTCGGTTCCAACTCCTAACCTCATCTTTCTCCCTCTGAGCAGCTGCTGGATTTTAGCTGCTGACCTTGCAGTTAGCTGTCCAACACTTATCCTACAGAGCTCCCAGCCTTCCCAGATAGCATCATGGCGGTAGTGTGCCGTGGATTCAGTTCCAACTCATAGCGACCCTGTATAGGGCTTCTAAGTCTGTAAATCTTTATCATTTCCTCCCCACAGAGCGGCTGGTAAATTAGAACTGTTGACCTTGTGGTTAGCAACCTAACTCAAAACCCACTACTCTACCAGGCTCTTTACATGGCATCTTTTTGTTGTTGCTAAGTGCTGTCGAGTCGGTTTTGACCCATAATGACCCTATATAGGGTTTCCAAGGAGCAACTGGTGAGCTTGAACTGCTGACCCTGAGGTTCAAACCAACTTTGCAATCCAGCACATTAACCCACAGAGCCACACCTTAGAAGACCCTATTTCCAACCAAGGCCACACTCATACAGGTATGAGGTTAGGATTTCAGCATCTTTGTGGGGACACAGTTTAATCTACATCAATCCTCTAAATCACAAATGTCCCACATTCAATTTGAACTCTAGCAAAACCTCCATCAGCCTCTGGAAGACACTCTGTCCTCTGTGGCCTGACTCTCACCTGGGACATTGTCACTGTTGATATAAACAACAGCTATACAAGCCACTGCCCTGGGTCCCCACTACACAGCCCTGATTCCAGGGTAACAGGAGCTGCAACCCCACACCACGAGCCCAGCATGCCCATCCCAAATACAGCACACTCAAAACCACTGTGGTCAAACCACCCTTGGGCTTTACGACCAGGATCAGCTCAGATGTCCAAGATGCAGGTACAAAGCTTACCCCACAGCTATCACACCGCTGATAATGGACACACACCACCCAGGACACACACCAGTATGGATACTCACACACCACTGATAATGGACACACACCACCCAGGGCACGCACAAGTACGGATACTCACACACCACTGATAATGGACACACACCACCCAGGGCACGCACCAGTACGGATACTCACACACCACTGAAAATGGACACACACCACCCAGGGCACGCACCAGTACGGATACTCACACAACACTGATAATGGACATATACCACCCAGGGCACACACGAGTACAGATAACACACCACTGATACGGACACACCACCAGGGCACGCATGAGTGTGGATACTCACACACCACTGATGTGGAACACACCACCAGGGCACGAACGAGTACGGATACTTACACAAACTCACCAGACTCACCCACTACATGAGCCACACGTGGATTGGCATGATAATCTACCGTCTACCCCAGACACTAGGACAACAAACTTAACCTGCTCTTGAACACATGCCAAGCATATGTACATCTACTACACATAGGGCCCATTCATATGACATGTGTCAGGAATATGTTACCTTACGCACACACAGGCTCACCCAAAACAGCTCTGGTTCTGTGCTACAGTCACATCTTGTGTCCCTGTCCCTCACCTAACTAGCTGCTGGTTTGACCATCCCTACTGCCTCCCAGGTCTCCCTGAATTCTTTTAATGTCTGTTTGGAAGTCATTGGAGAGTGTCTGTGTTCCTTCAGAGAAACCTATTGAGTCAGGTCAGATGGCATTTTTTGTACAAATTAAATAGATTGGTACAAAGGCACCCCTTTCTCAAGACATTCTACTGGCATCCACCAGAAAACTAATGTCATGCTTACCATGATTCTCATATAAGTGGCATGCCTGTAATTGTGCAGTGCATAGCCTGCACATCCATAGTGTGACTACAGGTCATTGGCCTCCTATTCATTGTGGACAGTCCCAGATGAGAGTGAATGTTCCAGTAGCTTTCAGCCTAATCTTCAAGCTCCACCACTACCTCATCACCATGGGAGCTGAACAGACCAGAAGGACCCATCCCACAAGGCCATGGGCATTCCCTATTCCGCATAGGGATACAGGAATGGAGATGGATGTGGCCAACAGCCTCCATCGCTCCTGGCCCTCTGGTCCTCATGCCTTATGCAGTGTCTTTCCCCTACACACATTTGCTGTCAGCTGCTGCTTTCCCAGTGACGCACTAATTAGATCCAGTGAGGTTTGCTCTGCATTGAAGAGGATGCCGTCTCAGGCACCTGGTTCAAGCTGTTTTCTTTACCTCATGGATCACAACTCTTTTCCCCTTGGAAAATCACAAACAACCGCCCCACCTGGGAGCCCCATTGCCGGAGCCTCAGAGCTGGGTGTGGGAAGGGACTGAGACAGGAAGGCAAGGGGAGAGCAGAAGTCTCCAGCAGGTGCTTTGTCAGGCACAGAGCTTTGTCCATAGCCAAGCACACTACACATGTGGGCTCTTGGCTTTGAAGTGACATTTGGGCAAAGAATGAGTGCCAAAATCAGCCTCCATTGGTTGCCATGAATCAGGAATATCAAGAGATAGGGGACTGGACCAACTAAAGGACAAGGAAGGCCACCAAAGGTTGTTTGCAGAACACCTGGAAGTGGGGAGGGGTCCACCTGTGCCCCTCTCATGCTGCAGGCTCATCGTGTACCTGCTCCCTCCAGCCACTAGAGAGCAAGTTCCAGGAGGGTCAGGATAAGCTGTTCTAGTCCCCATGTGACGTAGCACAGTAATGACACAGAGAACCACTGCATCAAGTCAGCTCTGACTCAGAGCAACCTTGATAGGATAGAGTAAAACTGCTCTTGGGTTTCTGAGACGATAAATTGTTATAGGAGCAAGCAGCCTCACCTTTCTCCCATGGAACAGCTACTGGGTTTGAACCACCAACCTTGCAATTAGCAGCCTAATGCTTAACCCACTGTGCCACCAGGGTTCATTTTCTGACATATGTTGTTGTTGTTGTTGTTGATAAGTGCTGTCAAGTCGATTCAGACCCATATATTCTCAAAAAAAACCTCTCCTAAATGGTGGAACCAACTCAACACATGTTTACTGAGTCTCTGCTGTGTGTGGACTCGGCGCTGTGCAAGGTCTGGGGCCATGAGGGGAATAAAACAGAGTCGGGCTTTGCTCTCATACAGTTTGCAATCTAGTTGAATACAAGTGGATTTTTAAATGTGTATTTCATTGTAATTGTCTTAAATGCCACAAAGGAGCCTGTAATAAGGAAAATGGTCTGGAACTGGGAGTGTAGGGAGAGTTGAAGGGGACTGGAATGATAATTCAAGTTCTTCGGTGTCACACCAGGGACTCCTAACCTAGCATTCGCACTAGTGATGCCAACAGTTCATACATTCAGCTGATAACCAAAAGGTTGGGGATTCCAGTAAACCCAGGAGAATTAAAGGGGCATCTTGTCCCATTTAATGGAATGAAGCCCGGGACCTATCATGGAATGGTCAGCCCACATTTGTGGAATGAATTCAACAAATGAGGCCAACCCACCTTGTGCCGGCGCCTTTGCCTCACTTAAACCGTGCTTTCTAACTCCAGGTCCAGGGCCCTTTCTTACCTAAAGCATCTCCCCATACCCTCCAACAAAGACCTACGGGCCTGGACCACTTCTCTTTGTTGCCTGTAGCAGCATCCTCCACTGAGCAGCCCCAGGCCTAGTTCTGTGGTAGTGATTGTTACTGTTAGCTGTCATCAGGTTGTTTTGGCTCAGGACAGTCCCAGGTGTGCGGAGTAAAACTGCGCCAGAGCATTTTCACTGGCTGTGATCTTTTGGAAGCAGATCACCAGGCCTTTCTTCTGAGGTTCCTCTGGGTTGGAACCTACCCACCAACCTTGTAGCTAGTAGTTGAGCACTTAATTGTTTGTGCCACCCATGGACCCTAGAGAACCCAACTCCATTCCCTTCTCATTTCTTCCTACCCATGGATCTCATTTAAGGGGACCAGAAGTGAACTCAAAAAATGGAGTAGGGAAGAGTCGACCCTCTTCCTGCCTCCTCCTGCTTCCACTCCAAAAGAAAATGCTCATTAACCTCCTGCCCATCACCAGGAAAACATGATCATCATGAGAAGCCCAGCTGTTGTTTGGTTTTCCCAAACAGGGCCAAACTACAAAGCGGCATATTGCAGGGAAGAAATATTCAATAAACAACATTTGAAACAAATTTAATAGAACATATAACTCATTACCCACTGGGGTCCAGCCTGTGCAGCCACACTGAACAGGGAAGCAGGTGGAAGGCGGAGTAGAGATTTGCATCTCTTTAGTGGGACCAGCTTGGGGGTTCCATTCCACCAGTAGCTCTTTCAAATCAAGTTCAAGATGTTAATAGCCAATGCTGCATCTATAATTAACAGGCCTTTGGATGGGAGGAAGAGTTCACATCCGTTCTCCATTCACAGAATAAAGACACTAAGTAGGACTGGCAGACTTCCCCCAGCAGAATCTCAGGCTCCCTTTCCTAGGGTACAGATGTGTGGTTGGGGAGATGAGACAGAGATACTGTTTCCCATCCAGTTGACTCTGATTCATGGCAGCCCCATGTTTGACAGAGTAGAATTGTGTTCCGTAAGGTTTTCAATGGCTGATCTTTCTAGAAGTAGATCACCAGACCTTTCTTCCGAGGTACTTCTGGGTAGACTCGAACCTCCAACCATTCAGTTAGTAGAAAAACATGTTAATCATCTGTACCATCCAGGGACTCTGATATGGGGATAGATCAGGATATAAAAACACCCAGGCACCAACCTCCAGGTACTTAGGTCTTCCTCAAGGTCAGAGACCACGTCCTCTGGATGCCCTGCATCATGGTTAGGTGGTGAGTGAGTGCCCAGCATAAGTTAACCCAGAGATTAACCATCATATCTGGACTGCTAGCATCTTGCAGCAGCAGCAATGGAAGTTGGATGTGAGATCCAAACTAATTTCTGCCTTGAATTAGCTATGTGATGTTGGGCAAGTCATAGTTCCTTTCTAAGCCTCCGTTTCCTCACTTGTAAAACAAGGCAGTTGGACCAAGTTATTCCCAGTGACCTTCTAACTCTGGCCCAATGGGTGCCTCCTCACTGTTAGAAGTGGGAGCATGGCTAGGCCCAGACTATGTGTTAGTGGAGTATGTGAGTCTTAGAGACCCAGAAGGGCTCCTCATTTCAGGGCCTGTGTTCCCACCATGCCTCACTCCTTTAGGTTAAGGCCTCTGCTTTAGGCAAGAAGATGCTCTGAGAGTCAGAGCTGATGGACTCTTAGAGACTGCTCAGCCAGTGTTTCCCAGCTAGACACTTGCCAAGGCTTCAGTAGGTTCCCAAGAGCAGTTTAGAACATTTCACAAAACCTACGGGGAATCTTGCAGTACCTGTGATGAGGCTAACTAAAACACCAAGGTTTTCCTTTAGCTTTTAATTAGCATTATATGTACTCCACGTGGTATCCCAGGTGAGAAGGCGCTGTTCCAGAGCTCTGATTGGCTGTAGGTGACATCATGGGAATTTCCAGGTTCTGGTTAATGGAAGAGATGCTACCACCAGAGTCACATGGCAAGTGGTCACTGACTAAATTGTACCTGTTCCGTACTTGAATGGCCTTAAATACCAGCAGCGTGACAGCAATGTCTTTCAAATTGAGAGGGTTTTGTGGCAAGAGGTAATAAAAAAGGTCCTTGTTGGTGAAGAGTTGGGGAGACTGATTTCAACAGCTACATATAATAGATAAGGAAACCAAGGCTGCATCTTGTTAAGAGCCACCGAGGCTGTTGCAACTCATAGTGACCCTATATAGGGTTTCTGAGGAGCAGCTGGTAAGTTTGCACCATTGAACCTTGCAGTTAGCAGTTCAGTGCTTATCCTACAGCGCCACACTCGGACTCCAAGGCTTGTATGTTACCTAGCATTGTTGTTGTTGTTAAGTGCCATCAAGTCAATTCCAACTCGCAGCGACCTTGTATCGGGTTCCCAAGGAGCAACTGGTGGGTTTGAACTGCCAACTTTGCAGTTCAAACCAACCTTGTGGTCCAGTGCTTTATCCTATAATACCACACCAGAACGCTAAGGCTCGTACGTTACCTAGAATTGTTGTTGTTGTTGTTAGGTGCCATCATGTCAGTATCGACCCATAGTGACCTTATGCACAGCAAAATGAAACACTGCCCGATCCTGGGTCAACCTCACTACTGTTGCCACGCTTGAGTCCATCGATGCTGCCACTTGGCCAATCCATCTCATTGGGGGTCTAACTCTTTTTCTCTGACCCTCCACCTTACCAAACACGATATCCTTCTCCAGCGACTGGTCCCTGCTGACAATATGTCCGAAGTATGAGAGACAAAGTTTGGCCATCTTGGCCTCCAAGGAGCACTCTGGCTGCACCGCTTCCAAAATGGGTCTGTTGGTTCTTTTGGCAGCCCGTGGCACTTTCAATATTCTCCTCCAACACCATAACTCAAAAAAGCATCAATTCTTCTCCGGTCTTCCTTATTCACTGTCCAGCTTTTGCATGCATATGAGGTTCTTGAAAATACCATGGCTTGGGTCAGGCGCACCTTAGTCCTCAAGCTGACATCTTTGCTCGTCAACACTTTAAAAAGTTCCTGTGCAGCAGATTTTCCTAATGCAATACATCGTTTGATTTCTTGACTCCTGCTTCTGTGAGTGTTGACAGTTGATCCAAGAAGAATGAAGTCTTTGACAACTTCAGTCTTTTCTCCATTGACAAGAATGCTGTTTACTGCTCCAATGGTGAGGATTTTTGTTTTCTTTACATTGAGATGTAATCCATACCAAAGGCTATGCTCTTTGATCTTCATCAGTATTTTTAAGTCCTCTTCACTTTGAGTAAGCAAGCTTGTATCATCTGCATATTGTAGGTTATTAATGAAGTACCATCAAATCAATTCTGACTCATAGTAACCTTGTATAGGGTTTCTGAGGAGCAGTTGGTGGGTTTGAACCACTGACCTTGTGGTTCAAACCAACTTGCGGTCTAGTGTTTTATCCTACAGTGCCACACTAGGACTCCTTACCTAGCATTAGCACTAGTCTCAGTGATTCAAACAGTTAAGGCACTCAGTTGATAACCAGAATGTTGAAGATTTGAGTGTACCAGAGGCACCTCAGAAGAAAGGCCTGGTAACTTCTGAAATATCAGCCACTGAAAACTCTGTGGAGTTCTACTCTGACACATGGGATCTGCATGAGTAGGGGTTGACTTGATGGTAACTGGTCTTTATCAGAAGAGAAGACTGTCTTCTCACAATAGAATATGTGGGGATTATCAGGAATCCTGGGGAGCAGATTCAATTAGAGACCTAGCTCAGGGAGTGGGTGCAGGTGCTAAGCAGTGGGAGGGAAGCCCTTGCCAGACAAGTTCTCTAACTTTGCCTCTGGCAAAATCTGGGCTCACAGCCCAACACTCTTACTCTGTCCTTTTCCCAGGGTATGAAAAGATTAGTAACCCAGATTCTGACCCTGGAGAGGGAAGGTGCTGGAAGAAGGGAGGTGGGTAAGACCCTACAGCCCATCCTGCTCTGTCTCGTGAGCCCACTTGGGTTCTCTGACTTCTGTTTCTTGTGATGAAGGCAGTGGATTGGATTGTCTCCAAGATCTTATCTCCCTGAAGGGATGCACGAGAGGCCAGCAGGCCAACTTTATAGCTCTGCTGCTCACCCTCAGCCTGACCTGGCGGGGTGGGGACAGAGGGGGCCAGGGATACAATAGACCAGGATCTGGTCTTTTCTTTTCCACAAGCTCCTCCAGTAAGCCTGCAGTGAGACAGCATGGGACCCATCTTCAGGTCAGTCTTTAGTCTGGTTCCTGGGTGTGGTAGAAGCCACTGAGCCCTGCCCTACCAGTGTTCATTGAGGACCTATACTTGTGCTGGAGTCCTGGTGCGGCACTGTGGGATAATGCTCTGGACCTCAAGGTCAGCAGTCCAAACTCACCAGCTGCTTCTTGGAAACCCGATACAGGGTCTCTATGAGTCGGGACTGACTCCACAACACTTAACAACAGCAACAATACTCTGTGCTGCAGTCCCGAATAGCAGAAACTGTTCACACACATGACTGCTAAACACAAGGTTGGAGGTTTGAATTCATCCAGAAGGACCTTGGAAGAAAGACCTCATGGTCTGCTTTCAAAAACCCCAGTCATTGAAACACCCCTATGGGGCCCAGGTCTACTCTGACACACAGGGGTCACCTTGAGTCTGAGTTGACACGATGGCAGCTGATCAGTGGTTACACTCCATGCCAGACCATGAGCTAGGGGTACTGGATGACCCAGACAGAAGTCCCTGTCTTTAGGAAGCATCTAGTGTAACTCATAATTGGAGGTGTGAGTGTCCTTCATGAACACTGGGGGCTGCCCAAGGACAGAGACTGGGCCCCGGGCTTCTCTGCACCCTTGGAGCCACTCCATAAGCATGTGTTGAATTGCCTGGCATAAGCAATAAAGCAGATGGAAAGTGCCCCGTCCTTCTGGTTCTGTCCACACTAAAAGCCAGCATGTCCACGTAAACATCTCATTTCAGTTAAACAACGTTTATCGAGGGCCTATTATGTACTGGTGTGGCGCTGTGGGTTAATGCGCCAGACTGCAAAGCCGTTTGAACTGCAAGGTTGGTGGTTCAAGCTCACTAGCTGCTCCTTGGAAACCCTATACAGAGTCGCTATGGGTCGGAATCTACTCGACGGCACTTAACAACAACAACAACATTATGTACTAGCAGGGTCCTGAGCCCTGAGAATCGAGCAGTGAACAAACCTGATCTTTGTCTCCCCGAGCTCTCTGCCCGGGGGGTAGACACCCAGTGTGCTAGGATGGTGGTACTGTGTGTGCACCTAATTCCCCCCAAGGCCTGGGCACAGGGCTGAGAAGTGAGTATCAAAATTACCACACATTTATACCCAAATTTCCATAGATGGATAAACAGAATGACCAGAGACATACACACATTTTGTATAGGGTTTCCAAGGCTGTATGTCTTTGCAAGAGCAGAAAGCCTCATCTTTCTCCCACAGTAACTGGTGGACGGGCTCAAACCACCAGCCTTGTGATTTGAAGTCCAGTGCTTATCTTAAAGAACCACTGTGCACCCCACCTACATATTTGTTGTTGTTGTTATGTGCCGTCGAGTTGGTTCCGACCCATAGCGACCCTGTATAGGGTTTCCGAGGGTGTAAATCTTTATGGGAGTAGAAAGCCTCATCTTTATCCCGCGGTGCAGCTGGTAGTTTCGAACCGCTGACCTTAAGGTTCGCAGCCCGATTCGTAACCACTGCGCTACCAGAGCTCCTTCCACCCACATATGTGTCCACATAAATATTGACCGTGCATATTCAGTCATATACAACTGAGGCCTGTTCGCACCCCAACCCCACAAATCGGGGAAGTCTGTGTGAAAGAGTGGTCTGTGTGGTAGGGGGCTGACTCCCAGGACACCCGGGGACTCCCCAGACCCTGAGAGTGGGGATACACTCTGCCGTTGCTTCCTCGTGCTGCTCTAACAAAGATACCTCATGTGGGGGACTTTAAAGGGCTGGGCCATGTTGTCTCACAACACTGGAGGCAGGAAGTCCTAATCAGGGCATTCGCTCCAGAAAAGGATAACCTTAGGTACATCTTCATGTCTGTCTTTCTCCTGTGTGTGTGTTTCTCTGTGTGGATTTCTGCTTTTTTATAAGACACCACTCAGAAGGGATTAGGTTTAGGACCCCCCTATCATGGTATGACCTTATTAAATAGATGATACACCCTATTTTTAAGTAGGGTCACAAGCACAGGAGAGGAGTTAAGACTTCAGGTATTTGCTGTGGTGGTGATTATGTGCTATGGAGTCAGTTCCAACTCTTAGTGACCCTGCATAATGTTTCTCAGGCTACAAATCTTTACAGGAGCAGAAAGCCTCATCTCTCTCCTGCAGAATGGCTGGTAGTTTCAAACTGCTGACCTTGAGGTTAGCAGTCCAACTCGTAACCACTATGATACCAGAGCTCCTTTATAGTTGTGAGGAGGAGCGCAATTTTATCCATGATACCCTCTGAGGTGGGTGGAGTAGACAGTCTAATTTGGGAGAGGGAGTCAGTCACTAGATACCAGCCAAGCAACTGGTTTCTAGGCCTGACCTGAGCCAGAGCCCAGAAGTTAGGGGATTTGAACAAAGGATTAACTGTTAGTAATAAAGAGGGCTTTTTGTACTTGTTGAGGAGCTCAAACCAGATAGGGTTAGAACAAGCTAGGGGTCAGGAGGCAGAGGGGGCTCAGCTGAGGGGGTCCTAACTTTACAGTCCTTTGTGTACTTGCCCAATTAGATGTTTGGCCACTGTTGTTATGTGTTGTTGGGTCATTTCTAACTCATAGCAACTCTGTATAGGGTTTCCATGGAGTAGCTACTGGAAGATGTTGATAAGTCAAAACTGATCTCTGAGTCTCCATTTCGTTTTCTGGAAAGCAGAACATACTCTCAACCTGGTGACTTCCCAGAGCCATTGTGAAAACCATGCACAGGCATGGTAGGCTGGCGCCACATTCAGCTGGGCATTCTGCCTCTTGCCTCCCAGAGCAGGGTCAGTGTTGGAAGTCCTCTCTGAGTCCCCTCAGCAGAACCAGGCAGGGTCCACAGGTCCCATGAGGGTTGGGGACACTAATCAGGAGGCCTGGAGAGAGCAATCCATTGCCTTCTCTCTTAAACCCATGCAGAGAAAAACATGAACTCTGCTCACAATTTGCACCCGGGCCAAGGCCCTCAGAGCTCAAGTATGTCCTTATGGGCTATTTATAGTCCTGGAGAAATTAGAGTTTTCTGGGTAATGGGAAAGCTGACAGACTCCAGCTGGTCAGGACTGGCAGGGGAGAATGGGAACCATGGGCCTTCTGGTGAAGGGCTCCAACTTCCCCAGGCCCTCCTCCCTCACAGGAGAAATGGGCTGGAAAGGAGCCTCCCCTCTTTCAAGGGCCACACCCTCAGGCCTGTCTGTGAGGTGAGGCCAGCTGCCTGGGGCCCTGAATGTTGAGAGTTGAACTTCTCTCCTCCAGGCCTGTCATTTTATCCGTTTTATCTGTTTTATCCCAGGGGCAGTAACCCATCCAATGTCACTGTTGTCCTGGCCCAAGCTCCCCTCTGCATCAGGCCCCTCACATTGAGCCTCAGTGAGCCTGAGGAGCTGCTGGGAGCATTACAGACCAGCTGCCCTTCACCCACTCCAGGGGAAGCCAGTGGGATATTGAGCAGACTGCTCCAATGTGGGTTCCTGACTGGGGAGGACGCAGGGAAGGAAACCTGAACTCCCTCACCTGGCATTCAAGGTTCCCAGCTCCCCTTTTAATGATCTCCCTCACCCACCTCCCTTCAGTGACCTCTAGAACATTCCCAGTTCTCTTGCTTCCCTCCCCTTTGTCCACACCACTCTTTCCACCTGGGTTGCTTTTACCCACTTATTCTCTGATGAACTGATTGTTCTCATCTCCACACCCCCACCGAGACCTCTGAGTTAAAAGCCACACCCAGGGAGGCCTGGTGTAGTGGATACTGTAGCAGATTACCCAGAGCCACCCTTCAGGACTGCGGGTCCCATTCTTCTACCCTCCAGGTTAGTGGCTCTGGGCTGAGTGCCTTCCCAAAAATTGTGTCCGTCAGACAGACCTGGTGTCCCTAAGCCATGCCTCCTTTCCCAGGGCAGGGGGTGTACAATGGCTGGTGATGGAGGTGGGAATAGAAAGTCCCTTTACACCCTTCTTCCAAACTGGGACAACTCCAGGGCCATTCCAGCTCCAGAAATTCCTGGCAGATCTGCCGAGGACTTGGTTACAACTGTACCTCAGTTTCACATCTCCCCCTGCCATCCTTCCCTTCCCCTTCATAGGAGTACTTCTCAACAGCTGGCTAATCTCCATCCCAGAAATGCTTTCCAGGGAAGCAGGTTCATGGCACCTGGTAGCATAATGATTAAGCAGCCAACCTGAGTTCAAGTAGAAATGAATCATCTCTGTGACCTTGCATGACTTAACCTAAGTTCTCTGTGCGTCAGTTTTTCTTGTCTATTAAGTGAGGATAATGCTCAGACAGTAATTCTATCTCTTACGAGTGTTATCAGGATTAAGTGCCCGGTGCCTGATACTTAGAAAAACAGTAAGTATTGTTTAGTGCCTTCGAGTCAGTTCCAACCCATAGCAACTCTGTATTGGGTTTCCAAGGAACGACTAATATTTGAACCGCCGACCTTGTGGTTCAAACAGACCTTGTGGTCAAGCGCTTATTCTACAGGGCCACACCAGGAGTCCCCAGTAAGCATTAGCTATAATTATTATTTGCAATAAACTCCTCTGAGGTTCAGGTAAATGGGACTAGGCTATTATTTGTCTCATGGAGTTGTTAGTGAGAACCAAAATAGGAAGCAAAGAATCCAGTTCTGTAATCCTGTGACCTAATACAGACTGGAGGTCAAGTTCTCAGGGGGCTTTGTCCACCCTGGAGCTATGGTCTGAAGCCTTGACACCCCCACTGCCGCCCTGCCCACCTAGTGAGGGCCATTGTATTAATCATTTGGCCTAACAAATAACCTCATACATGTTGTTGTTGTTGTTAAGTGCCGTCGAGTCGGTTCCGACCCATAGCGACCCTGTACAGGGTTTCCGAGGGTGTAAATCCTTACGGGAGTAGAAAGCCTCATCTTTCTCCCGCGGAGCGGCTGGTAGTTTCGAACCGCTGACCTTAAGGTTCGCAGCCCCCATTCGTAACCACTACGCTACCAGAGCTCCTTAACCTCATACATAGTGGCTGAAAACAACCCAAATTTATTATCTTACAGTTCTATAAATTAGAAGTCTGACATGGCTCTCACCAGATGAAAATCAAGATGCCTATCCTAATGGAGCTTTGGTAGCATAGTGGTTACAAATTGGGCTGCAAACCGCAAGGTCAGCAGTTCAAAACTACCAGCTGCTCCGCGGGAGTAAGATGAGGCTTTCTGTTCCAAAAAGATTTACAGCCTTGAAAACCCTGTTCAGGGTCGCCATGGGTCGGAACCGACTCGACGGCACTTAACAACAACAATCCTGAGTCCCGGTGTGGCACCATAGGATAAGCACTCGACCTCAAGGTCAGTTTGAACTGCAAGGTCAGCAGTTCAAATTCAACCAACTCAATTGCACTTAATAACTTAACAACAACAAACTGGATGTTCTGGAATCCTAGTGTGGTATTGTAGGATAAACACTAGACTGCTAACTACAAGGCTGGTGATTTGTACCTAGCAGCCACTCCTTGTAAGCCGTACATGGATCCCTATAGGTTGGAACTGAGTCAACATCATTTGACGACAACAACATGCGGAGGCTTTAGGGGAAAACCTTCCTCCAGCTCATTCAGGTTGTTGGCAGAACTCAGTTCCCTCTGGTTGTAAAACTGAGGTCCTATTTCCTTGCTGGCTGTAAGATGAAACTGTTCCCAGCTTTCAGAGACTACTGCATTTATTTCTTGGCCTGTGGCCCCTTTCTTCATAAAAGTCAGCACCAGTGTATGGAGACCTTCTCATGGGCCAGCTCTCTGACCTGCCTTCTTCCATTACTCATGTGATTAGATTTGGTCCACCTGGATAATCCAAGATCCTCTCCCCATCTCAAAGACCCTAATCGCATCTGCAAGTCCCTTTGGCCTTATTCACAGGCTCCAGAGATTAGCGCATGGACATCTTTGGGGGATCATGGGCCACACTCTGACTTAATGCGCATGCTCTCTCTTTCCAGGGGGAGGTCTGCGCGGTGCCCTGTGCAACAGGGACCTACGGCCCCAACTGCTCATCTGTCTGTGGCTGTAGCAACGGTGGTACCTGCTCCCCAGTAGATGGCTCCTGCACCTGCAAGGAAGGTAAGAAGTGCTGTCTTTCCCTTCCTGTCCATGATACATGTGGACACTGCCCAGGTGAGCTGCCGGCTGAGGGGTTTGGCCGATCCTGCTCTACCACCCACTTGCAGAGCCATAGAACCTGTGCGAGGGGACTTGAAATAGTTTGTAGAAAATTAAAAACAAAAGATAATGGAATTTTGAAGGATTGCATGGAGGGGATTGTAACTATGGCAATGAGACGATATACAATAGAATAAATGTAAAACTAATGTTCTCCCATGTAAACTGTCACATAATTCACAATAAAACATTTAAGAAAAAAAAAAGAAAAGAAAATGGAATTTTTCCACGAACTTTTTGAATCCCCTTCATATTAGTCAGTTTCCAGCCAAGCAAACAGAATCCATGGAGGACTTCAGTAGTAGGCATTTCATGAAGGGGATCAGTTACAATGATGTTAGAAGGGTTGAAGAAGTATGTAACCCACAGATTAGCAACTCCCAAGTAAGCTGCTGCCATTCCCAGGGCAGGAGGGACAAAGGGAAAAGGAGGTGCTCCCAGAGCCTGGGAGTCAGGGCCACCCAGGGAGGGGGAGACAGGCAGCTGCCTGAAAGGCTGTGCGGGAGGCAAGCTGGCTTCTCTCCTGCTCCCACCTTCCTGTCTTCCAGCTGCGTCTCCCAGTGGTAAACTCACCTGGGAGCCAGCTGACAGGATCCTGGGATATACAGTTGGTCAGGGCCAGTCTCTGAGGACAAGGAAAAGAAGAGATGGATCTGAGGGCCCACAGGCTCAGAATGTGCAATTAGACTGCAAGCAAAGGACATTGAGACAAGCTGTCTGTATCCACCTGGGCAGACAATGCTCCCGGCCTCAGCTGGTTCCTCATTCCTGGGGCTGGGGAGGGGAGCACACCGCCTACAGCACAGACAGAGAGAATCAGGAAGAGACAGGAATTCGGGCTCTTCCAGCCGCATGCTGTGTTTCTGATGTAGCCCTGATAGAAGCAGTGGTTTGGGTAAGATTCCATGTACACAGCCAGGGAACACACAAAGCTGTCCTGGCTCTGGATGGAGAGGTAATAGAGCTTCTCTATCCCTTAGGGTGGCAGGGCCTTGACTGCACCCTGCCATGTCCCAGTGGCACGTGGGGCCTGAACTGCAACGAGAGCTGCACCTGTGCCAACGGGGCGGCCTGCAGCCCTGCAGATGGCTCCTGCTCCTGCAACCCTGGCTGGCTGGGAGACACCTGCGAACTGTCCTGCCCGGTGAGTGCCAAGTGTGGGGAGTGTCGGCACTAGCAGAAATGGGGAGGGACAGAGTGGGCCCAGCATCTCCTTGTGCCCTTTCCCCATGGTTATTTTGTCCCTGGAGGTGCCCCCAGAAGATTGCACGGTGGGATTCAGGCCTCAGCCCTCACTCTGACCGCTCTGCAGCTGCTTTCCTAATTTGGGTTTTAGCCTTCTCATTTCTAAAGCCCTTAATAGATGTGAATGGCTCGCTTTACCCACTGCTATGGTAAACGTTATTCATTGACTCTGGCACTTTACTGAGCTCAAACACAGCTCTAGAATCTTTCTAAGCACAGTGCTACAGGGCAGCCCTTACGAATCCATCAGAATTGCCATTCATCCACAGATAATATCTAGTTTCCTTTGGGTTCTAACACTCTAATTTAATGTTCAAGCTATAGGGGTACTAAACCCCTCTCTAGTCATAACTGCTCAGACTTAATCACTGGATCACAGTCTAAGATATAAATAAGGTAAACCAGCTGATGTGATATCCTTGAGTGAACGTGGGCTTTGAATGCAGAGCCAGTCTTTGGGGCATTTTAACCCTGTTACCTTGGGCATATTACTTCACCCCTTCCAAGTGGGAATACAATGGAACCTTCGTCTGGAATTGTGCAGATCCAGAGAAAGGATGTAAATACAGCTCTTAATGCCTAATGGACATGTACCAACTAAGGAAAGCATCAATCATCATCATGCTTCACGTATGAGTGACGTGTGACAATTTGAAAAGTGGTTTCTCATTTGCAATTTTAGTTGATGGTCATTGTAGCCCTCCAAGCTTGACCATCCAGAAGTAGAGTAAGACTATTTCCTCCCTTCCTCCAAACCTCATACACTTGCTAATGCAGTCAAACAATTCATGACTATGTTGGTCCTGTGTCACAAAATGTGGCCTCTCTCTGCCCCAGTCCTAGAGCTTCTCCTGTGTTCCT
>NW_006408522.1:2734973-2781999 GCF_000296735.1 Chrysochloris asiatica
CAGATCCTCTGCAGGCCAGGCCTGATAGTTTCTAACTTCCCCTCCTCTCCACAGGATGGCATGTTTGGGCTGAACTGCAGTGAACGCTGTGACTGTAGCCACTCAGAAGGCTGTGATCCCATCTCTGGCCACTGCTGCTGCCTGGCTGGCTGGACAGGTAACCCCCTTAACACCTCCCCACCAGGTTCTTGGTGTTCTCCCACCACGCGAAATTGCTCACTCTTCCTACTTCACTAGCTTTTCTTCCTGCTCCCAAAAAATGCACCTTTCCCTGTATCCCCTCTGGGCTTAATTCCCTCGTTCCATTCCATTCAGTTCAAGCAAACAAACATTTATTGAACTTTGTCTTATTTAGTGCTGTTTCTCAGAAACACCATACAAACAAGGTCACTGTGAGTCGGAACCAGCACCCAACAACAGCAACAGCATAACGGAAATGGAGCCCTGGTTACACTGTGGGTTCCGTGTTACACTGCTAACCGCAAGGTTGGCAGTTCAAACTCACCAGCTGCTCTGAGAGACAAAGATGAGAAACCCTAGATAGAGTCACTGTAAGTTGGACTTGATAGCAGTGGATTATATATATATATAATGTCAAACAGGAATAGTGTAAGTGGAAAAGCATTTTCTCAGAGCTTAGGAGGCTGGAAGTCTGAATTTAGGTGCTGGCTCTAGGGGGCGGTTTTGCTTTCTCTGTCAGCTCTAGGAGAAGGTCCTAGTTCTAGGTCCTTTGGTATCTATCTTCCCACGACTCTGCTTCCTTCATCCGCTCCTTTGCTATCTCAAAATAGATTGACTCAAGAGCATCCTATGCTAGTACGAATTTACTAGAATAACAAAGAAAACCCATTTCCAAATAGGCTTATTTTGTTGTTGTTGTTGCTATGTGCCGTCGAGTCTGGGTCCAACTCATAGTAACCCTGTAAAGGGTTTCTGAGAAGCAACTCATGGGTTTGAACTGTTAACCTTGTGGTTCACAGTCCGGTGTTGATCCACAGCACAACACCAAAAGTCCAAATGGGATTATAGCTGCAGGTATTTGTTGTTGGTGTAAGCGATCCTGTATAGGCTGGTGAGTTTGTACTGCCAAATGTGCAGTTCAAATTGACCTCGTAGTTGAGTGCTTATCCATCAGCACCACACCAGGATTTCAACCACAGGTATAGGATTTAGGATTTACAGTGCATATTGGGGGTGGGAGTGAGGTGGGTGGGGGAAACACTTGAATCCACAAAGTATCTGTTGTGTGCAGGATCTGTTCTAGGGGCTAGGGACACACCTGTGAAAATCAGACCAAGGCTGGCAGTTGGTCGGTATGTAAATGCTCAATCTGTGTTTGCAGAGGATAGTGGGGGCAGGGCTAATCCCTGGCTTAGAATCCTGTCCCCTTACATCTGTCCTGTCCAGTCTACTCTTAAATACCTGGTGAATCCAACGCTCCTTTCCATCCCCACTGCTGTCACTTGGTGGATACTGCCACCTTGGGGCACCGTCTTTTAGTTCACACAGCCACAGCCTCCTGGTTGGCCTCCAGGCCCAGCTACATCCATTCTGCACATGGTGACCAAAGTGAATTTTCCAAAACTCAGTTGTTCAGTCT
This sequence comes from Chrysochloris asiatica, assembly GCF_000296735.1. Taxonomy (NCBI): domain Eukaryota; kingdom Metazoa; phylum Chordata; class Mammalia; order Afrosoricida; family Chrysochloridae; genus Chrysochloris; species Chrysochloris asiatica. The sequence continues at coordinate 2,736,574 of NW_006408522.1, forward strand.
CCCTCAAAACCCCTTCATGGGTTCCCATGACACTTTTGTTGCTGTTGTCAAGTGTAGTCACGTTGGTTCTGACCCACAATGACTCTGTATGGGTGAGTTTGAACTGCTGACCTTGAGGCACTCCATGGCATTTATATAAAATCCTCCCTATGGCCCAGGACCCTCCCTACATGATCTGGTCCTGCGCCTGCCTGAGAATCCCCTCCCTGTTGTTCACTAGATATAAGCCACTCAGGCCAACGTTCAGTTCTTCAGAGTCAACTTCTTCCAGATTCTGGGTCTTTGCATGTGTCCTCCCCTCGGCCTGGATTCTTCACCAGATGGATACTTCTCTTCCAGCAGATTTCCCGTTTGAATGGTGCTTCCTCTGGGAAGACTCTCTTTACATTTACAAGTGTACTCCCCATTACACTTCCCCTCCATCCTCTACCAAGACAGCCACGTGCAGAACTCTCTTCTAACGCCCTACACTTTCCTGTTGCAGTACTTAACCACAATTGTCATTGAATTCCGGTTTGAGTATTTGTTTAATATCTGCCTTCCCAAGTTGGCCATCACCCCCACACAGGCAGCTACCCCATCTGTCTTGGGCACTGCCTACCATATGTTGTTGTCAGGTGCCATTGAGTCAGTACAGACCCATAGCAACCTTATGCACAGCAGAACGATCCTGGGCCAACCTCACTACTGTTGCCAACCTCACTACTGGGCCAACCTCACTACTGTTGCCACACTTGAGTCCATCAATGCTGCCACTTGACTAATCCATTTCGTTGGGGGGGGCTCCCTCTTTTTCTCTGACCCTCCACCAACTTAGAGGTGCAGTGCTTATCCTACAGTGTCACACCTATGAATGTAGTAGGAAGTGCCTAATGACTATGTGTGTGAAAGAACCTGCTAGCCAGGAGAAGGCAGACAACAAGGAGAAGGGCCTATGGCTGATTTTAGCAGTGTAGATTCTCAGATAATTCATTCATGCCAGTTTGCTAGTCAACCTCTGTTCTCCACAACCAGAAAGTTGCTAGCAGCCAAGTGCTAGAGACATTGCTTGCTATATAGCATCCCTGACCCATTTCCCCTGTCCTGCTTGTCTCCTGACCCTCAGTGTAGAACAAGGCTCTACCTCGGTCACCAGCACCCTGGGCTCTTAGCTGAAGCCCAATGGAAATTCATTTTAATTTTTTATTGCCTTAATTTCCAGGGAGTTGGTAAGATTTTAATGACATCTAGTGTTTAAAAATTCTGTCTTTGATGGACAACCTTTCAGCAAGACCTCTGCTGTTCTAAAACTAATTTCCCCAAACATGATCCTGAAGTTATTTTAGAGAAGTGATTGATGTCCTGAGGTTTGTCCTAGAGAAAGGAACAAGATTGAGCCTGGGAATTCTACCCACTGACCCTGAGCCCTTGGCACATTGCTCTGGCCTTGCTTCATTGTGGGTTCTGCTTTACCCTAAGGCATATGATGTCGTATCACAACTGTGTGATAAGGAAGGAGCCCAAGTGGTTTAGCGGGTTAAGTATTCGGCAGCCTCAAACCAACAAGCTGCTCCATCAGAGAAAGATAGACAGTCTGTGCCCTGTGTCTGTAAAGATTTAGAGCCTTGGAAACCCAGCGTGGCAGTCAACTCTGTCCTATAAAACCCCCAAAGCAAATCCATGGTCATCAAGTTGATTCTGACTCAAATCCTTATGTAGGGTTTCCGAGACTGTAAATCTTTATGGGAGCAGAAAGCTTCATCTTTCTCTTACAAAGCAGCTGGTGGATTGAAACTGTTGGCCTGGTGGTTACAGCCCAGCTCATAACCCACTGTGCTACCAGGGTTCTTATACTAGACTGGCTATAAGTGAGAATTGACTCAACAGTAATGGAGATACTTGGCCCATTAGTGAACGGCAGAATTCAACAACAGGAACAGTTTCTAGTCTCCACTATCTGCCAAACCTCCTGTGCTGGACCATGATGGTGTCCCTGTCCTTGAGGAGCATCTAGGAAAGTAGGGTTGCAAGTACCAGTGAGTCGTGGTTCTTGGCTTCAAATTGTTGGTAGGAGTGAGAGGACTTACATGCAGGAGACAGGTATGCTGCTGACTGCCAATAGATGCTTGAGTCCCTTGGAAGACAGCCAGGAAGTCTTCCTGGAGGAACAGGGCTCCAAAAGGACCTGAAGGATGTGCTGAGTTCTTGCCAGCCTCGTGCCTATCAATAACATGGAAACTAGGGCTTGGGGACATGGCTAAGCTTCTGGGAGGGAGGATAGGAGCTTCCCCAGCTGGGATGAGTTCTAGAGCTGATGTGGACTGTGCCATGACAATCTTGGGGCATGCAAACAGTTAAGCACTCAGTTACTAACCTAAAAGTTGGTGGTTTGAAACCGCCCAGAGGCATCTCGGGAGAAAGACCTAATGATCTGCTTCTAAAAGGTCACAGCCATGAAAACCCTTGTTTTTGTTGGCACAGCTTTGCCATGACCTTGGAATTGACTTGACTGGTGTTTTCATTGTGCCAGTTCTTCCTTCAAGACCTTTGGCAGATGGCCAAGCAAGCTTGGTCTTTTCTCTAAACAGACCTCATGCCAACCCAGGCCCACCACCATGGTCAGGGAAGGGATGGAACTTGGGTGGCTTCCAGCACATTCTGACTCTGTAAATCATGTTGTTTTAAAGCAATTTCATTAGCTCCAAAGCTCAGGACATAACAACATCAGTAAAATAATAGCTCAGACAGGTAGAACTACATACAGTGAAATCCTGGTGTCTGATCAACTTTCAAGTGAGCTTTACAGAAAACCCTCCTGTAAATTTCCATGCTTCAGATATATCGCTGGGAAGGACCAGTCACTGGAGAAGGATACCATGTTTAGTAAGGTGGAGGGTCAGAGAAAATAAAGGAAGACCCCAGCAAGATGGATTGGCAAAGTGGCAGCATCAATGGGCTCAAGCGTGACATTGCAAGGTTGGCCCAGGACTGGGAGGTGTTTCGTTCTGTTGTGTATAGGGTCACTAGAGTCGGTACCGACTCGCTGGCACTTAACAACAACAGCAACTTTACATGCATCCCCACGATCCCCGCTTAGTTTCTTCCCCTCCTTCTGTCTCTTGTCTTTGTTCCCTCTTTTTCTTACCTCCTTTGCTTTCTTCGTTCCATCTTCTTTCCCTCTCCTCACTCCCACCTCCAGGTCTGGTGGAGAATCACAATTTATGGACCCTTAGCCTAACTTAATCTCCCAGTATTTTCCTTCTTTAGTCACTGTAGTGGTCCTCCTCCCAGGGCCAGGCTAGTCCCATCTGTTCCCTTTTAAACCAGGGGCATTCCAATCCAGCACAAGTGCCACACAAGGGAAAACCCTTGACCGTTTGTCTCACTGAGTCCAAATGTCTTGAGTTCCAGGCAGCTCTAAGGGCATAGAAGAACCTTAGATATTAGCCCCACTCATGCAGAACCAGACCCAGGTTATAAAACTTGCAGAACTCTAGAGCTGTGCAGTTAACCTGCCATTGGAGCAGAAAGCCTTCCACCTGGGGTTCTCAGTCTCCAAGGAGACCCACTTTTGGATATGAAAACATTTTGACAGTCATATTCATGGCCAGAGTTGTATTCTTTCACCATACTTATTCAATGTGCATGCTGAGCACATAATCTGAGAAGCTGGATTATAGGAAGAAAAATGTGGCCTCAGAATTAGAGGAAGACTCATTAACAACCTGCGATATGCAGATGATACAACCTTGCTTGCTGTTGTAAACCTGTTGTTATGTGCCATGGAGTTGGTTCTGACTCATATCGACCCTGTACAGGGTTCCGAGGCTGTAAATCTTTACAGGAGCAGATAGCCTTATCTTTCTCCTGCGGAATAGCTGGTAGTTTCGAACTGCTGACCCTGAGGTTCACAGCCCAATTCATAACCACTACACTACCAGAGAGGACTTAAAATACATACTGATGAAGATCAGAGACCACAGCCTTCAGTATAGATTGCATCTCAATGTTAAAAAAAAAAAACAACAAAACCTCACCACTGGACCAATTAACAACATCCATATAAACGGAGAAAAGATTGAAATTGTCAAAGACTTCATTTTGCTTGGCTCAGCGTCCACACTCATGGAAGCAGCAGTCAAGAAATCAGACAATGTATTGCATTAGGCAAATCTGGTGCACAAGATCTCTTTAAAGTGTTGAAAAGCAAAGATGTCAGTTTGAGGACTAAGGTATGCCTGACCCAAGGTATTTTCAATGACCTTATTTATATACATGCAAAAGTTGGACAGTCACTACAGAAGACTGTAGAATAATTGGTGCATTTGAGTTATAGTGTTGGAGAAGAATGTTGAAAATACCATGCACTGCCAAAAGAACACACAGATCTGTGTTGGAAGAAGTTCAGCCAGAGTGCTCCTTGGAAGCCAGGATGACCAGACTTCATCTTTCATACTTTGGACATATTGTCAGGAGGGACCAGTCCCTGGAGAAGGATTTCATGTTTGGTAAAGTGGAGAGTCGGAGAAAAAGAGGGAGACCCCCAATGAGATGGATTGGCACAGTAGCAGCAGCAGTGGGCTCAGGTGTAGCAACAATGGTGAGACAGTGTTTCATTCTGTTGTGCATAGAGTCGCTGTGAGTTGGTGTCGACTCGATGGCACCTAACAACAGTAACATTCATGACTGTAGCTGTACTTACGGACTCAGAAATAAGACAGTCAAAATAAGTGGGAACCTCACCCATTCTGGTCAGCCACACCAGAGCTCCTGGAGAGCATAAACCAGTGGGGGTCATGAAGCTGGGAGGTCTGAGAACTGTGCTAATAGGCTCTGTGCTCGTCAACAGCCATCGATGGGGGAAAGTGCAATAACCAAGCACCACCGTGGGGTCCTGGTGTGGCGCTGTGGGTTAATGCGCCAGACTGCAAAGCCATTTGAACTGCAAGGTCGGTGGTTCAAGCTCACCAGTCGCTCCTCGGAAACCCTGTATAGGGTAGCTCTGGGTCGGATCCAACTTAACAACACCACCAACACCATGAATTCAGGGATGCTTTTACCTGCCTAAGGAACCCTGGTGGCCCCATGGGTTAAGTGTTGGGCTGCTGAATCAAAAGTTGGTGGTTCAAACCCACCATCTGGTTCACAGGAGAAAGATGAGGATTTCTGCTCCCATTAAAGACTTAGATCAGACTTTCTGATCTCATAAAGACCTAGATCATCTATATAAGGTGGCTGTTGGTCGGAATCTGGTCAATGGTGGTTGTTGTTGTTGTTGTTGTTAAGTGCCATCGAGTCGGGTCCGACCCATAGCGACCCTGTACAGGGTTTCCGAGGGTGTAAATCTTTACGGGAGTAGAAAGCAATGGTGGTAGGTGGGTTTATATGCATTTTATTAATTTCATGTAGTTGTTGTAGAAAGAAGTTCTGGTATGGCACTGTAGAATAAGCACTGGACTGCTTACCACATGATCAGTAGTTCAAACCCACCAATGACTCCTGAGAGACCCTGTACAGGGTCGATATATGAGTCAGAACTAACTTAACAGCACGTAACAACAGCAATGGTTGTAGAAAAGAGCAGTGGGCTGGTATGATCTGTGGAACTTGGTCTGTCTACACCCAATGCTTGATGCCCAGGTAGGATTGGAGGCCCTTCCTCAGACAGCGAGGCTCCCAGGGACCTGCAGTCCTGGGGTTCTCAGCAACTATAGGCAAAATAAGTCCTTGGGACACAATTGGAGAATGCACCCAGAATGCTGCGGGGCCTGCCCCTCCCCAGAGCCCCTTCCAGGCGGCTTATCCAGAGCTTACTACTTGTGAATCTGAACCTGAAACTCTGCCGGAAGAGATCTCCATCCAGGGCTGAGATGTGGCTGTCTGGTTCCCACTGGGAAAGGATCCTAGGGAGATCCCCCCTTTCCACCTGGAGGCCTCATTTCCTGGGGAATGGCATTTGAAGTCCCCACCCTGCTGCAAATTTGAGATGTCCCAGAGTGCTGATGGAATTAGATGAGCAAACCCCCACCACCCCACCCCACCTCCATCCCCCCCTCCACCTTTCTCTAGCTGCTCTGCCCTCCTGTTCCTTCCCTGCTGACCCAGGCGGGCTTGTAGGAATCTAGCTTGCCTCTAAATTGGTCCCACTGCTCCCCTTTTGCAAGTTGGGCTGACTCTGTTCACTGGGTCTGAGGGTCAATTTCTGTCCTTATAACAAGACTTTCTGAGCTATTGCAGCCCCTCTCTGAGTTTCTGATATTCTCCTTCCAAAGCTCAGCTGGTCTCCTGGGCCCACCCTTTCCATTCACCTAATGTCAGACAGGAAGCCCCTCTGCCTGGGAGGAGCTGGGGTCTCCAGCCTTTTTCAATTCCTACTTAGCCTTTGGGCTGAAGTCATCCTGATGTATATTTTCTTTACCTCACCTCAAAAAGACCATGCTTGTTTTGATTCCTCTTATAGAGAAATCCCACCAGTTCCCCAATAGGCCTCCTGATCAAATCAAGGATCATTAAATCAATTTGTTTGGTGTGGTGCTGAGGGTTAATGCACTGCACTGCAAGGTTGGTTTGAACTGAAAGCTCACCAGCCGCTCCTTGGAAACCTTATACAGGGTGGCTATGGGTCAGAACCTATTGATGGCACCTAATAACAACATTAAAAGGAAAGAAATAGAATACATCACAAAGTTTGGAAAACACCAGAGTACATCACACATAGTGTGATGGCAAAAGTCATTTTGCAAAGCATTGGTTTCATCTACACATATGTGTGCACATATGATATGAAATTCATATTGCACTGAAGGCTGTGGTCGAGACCATCTGAAATCCACTGAGGTGGGAGACCCCACCTCACTCTTTTGTTATTGTTTAGTGCCATTGAGTTGGTTTACTGTCTACATACACGTTAAACCTGTACAGGGTTTCTGAGGAGCAGCTGGTGGGTTTGAACTGCTAACCTTGTGGTTTGCAGGCCAGTGCTGATCCTACAGTGCCACACCTCACTAGGTCCCTCCCTGCCCCACTCTGGTTGGCTGGGACCCAGTGAGGACCTGTGACTCATTGGCTATATCAAAGGTGGATCTAGTTCACTCCTGGCCCACAAAGCTCCCCCATGAGGACGCACACTTGGCCCATAATTGGCTTCTCCCAGCTAAGATACTAAGGATGAAGGGAGCCCTTCATGCTTTGGTCTTTCCTTATCCCCACAACTGTGTCTCTTGCTGTACCCCACTTTGCACTTTATGGTTCAACCATAAAGGTTAACTTGTATAAAATGTCTTACAAGGCATGATTCTCTCTCCTGTCTTCTGCCTTTGCACGTACGTATGATTTCCTTGATTTGATCAATTCCTCCTTGTCCCTTGGTACTCGGTTTGCACATCATCTCTTCCTGAAAGCCCTCCCTGACCTGCCACATTCCTCCACATTCCCAGCTGCCCTGCATTTGCTTCTGCCTCGTCAGACTTCATTGGGACCCTTCTCATTAGCCTTCCTGCCTCCCTCTCCTGTCAGCCTACTGACCTAAGTCTACCTCTGGTCCCCAGGCATCCGCTGCGACAGTACATGCCCACCTGGCCACTGGGGTCCCAACTGCTCCATGTCCTGCAGCTGTGAGAATGGCGGCTCCTGTTCCCCAGAGGATGGGAGCTGTGAATGTGCTCCTGGCTTTCGGGGACCCTTATGCCAGAGAAGTAAGACTGCCCCCCACCACCATCCTGCAGACTTTAGACGGTGCATCCTCTCCATGCCTCCCTAATTGAAAACAGTCCTGCTCATGCATGAGAGCACACGAGGAAGACTGGACCCTCTGGGTCAGCCCCAGTTCTCCCTTCACTCTGGTCTCCTCTCATCCCCTCCCTGGGGTTCTGTCCCCAAATCCAAGGGAACTAGGCCACAGCTCCACTCTAGAATGGCTGCTTCCCTTCATTCCCATGTGGATCCCAGCCTGGTTGGGGGCCCTTGTGCCACTGACCATGTCTCTCCATTACCCCTAGTTTGCCCCCCTGGGTTCTATGGTCACGACTGCACCCAGCCATGTCCCCTGTGTGTGCATAGCAGTGGACCCTGCCATCACATCAGCGGTGTCTGTGAGTGTCTCCCCGGATTCTCGGGAGCCCTCTGCAACCAAGGTACGACTCCAGGGGAGGGTGCTAGGAGGGAAGAGAGGGCTGCTGGGAGGGAGGGGCTTTGGGATTTCCACATTGTGGAGAAGCTCTTGGCCTCTTCAGGGCTTACATCTACCTTTCAGAGAACTGGACCCCCGTGGGGTGATACCAAAGGTATTACATAGTTGAAGAAACAGACTGAGGGACATGAAGGGGCTGGCCCATGGTCTCACAGCTAGCAAGTGGTGGAGCTGAGAAACAACTTCTACTCCGGAGCCCATGCTAAATGGGTGGAAAATGAGGGACACATAGGATAGATACACATAAGAAGTGGTTACAAGTGGTTTGTGTCCGGAGCCAAGTAGTGAAGATGGAAGACACTCTGGGAGTCCAGAGGAATGAGTTCTGATTTGGGCTGGAGGAGGTGGTTGTTGTTGTTGTTACGTGCTGTGGAGTCGGTTCTGACTCAAAGCGACCCTGAACAGGGTTTCCAAGGCTATTTATCTTCACGGGAGCAGAATGCCTCATCTTTCTCCCGCGGAGCAGCTGGTAGTTTCGAACTGCTGACCTTGCGGTTCGCAGCCCGATTCATAACCACTACGCTACCAGAGCTGGAGGTAGCTGCTGTCATCTGCCCTGGAACTTGGGCAGTCATCACTAACCCCTCACAGTCTCCGAATCCTCCTCAACACCAACTGCAGGCACAGCTCCCACTCAGCAGGATTGGTAGACATCAAGCTGATTTGCTTTTGGTGTGCTGCTGATTGGCCCCAGGTGTCGATTCCCAGGTGTAAATGTTGCCATCCTGGCTGGTCCCAAGTTACCAGGGATTTGTTGTTTTTATTCAGTGCCGTCAAGTTAGTTCCAACTCATAGCGAACCCTGTATATAGTTTCTGAGGAATAGTTGATGGGTTTGAACTGCCAACCTTGTGGTTCACAGACCAATGCTAATATTATAGCACCACACCAGGAACCCAAAATATGTTTGCTGGAGCAGAAACCCTCATCTTTTTCCCAAGGAGCAGCTCAAACTGTGGACTTTGTGCTTCAGTCCAGTGCTTATCCTATGGAGCCACTGTGCTCCCTTGGAATGTCTTTGTTGTTGTTAAGTGCTGTCAAGCCATTTCTTACCCATAGCAGCCCAGTATGTATAGGGTTTCAGCCACCACATTGTTGTTGTTGTTGTTAAGTGCCGTGGAGTCGGTTCTGACCCATAGCGACCCTGCACAGGGTTTCCGAGGCTGTAAATCTTTACGGGAGCAGAACGCCTCCTCTTTCTCCCGCGGAACCGCAGGTAGTTTCGAACTGCTGACCTTGCGGTTCACAGCCCGATTCGTAACCACTACGCTACCAGAGCTCCTAGCCACCACATTAGGGGTGAGTTAATGAAATGTTTGACCAAGTAGAGCAGGCTAATTTTTAAGTTAATAATTTATACAATCCGTGAATGATATTATAAATTTTGGCAGAAAAAAGGTTCCCCACACCTGGGTTAGAGCTAAAAGCAGAGTCCCCATGTGGTGCAAATGGCTAATGGGCTCAGCTGCTAACCTATATGATGGTGGTGGGTGTCCATCCAGAGGTACCTCAGAAGAAAAGTTTGGCAATCTATTACCAAAAAATCAGCCATTGAAAACACTATTGGAGCACAGTTCTACTCTGACACACATGAGGTCACCAAGAGTCAGAGTCTAAGGTAACTGGTACATCTAGAGAAAGTAAAAAGCAACTTCAAGGTCATTTATACAAGAATCTCATCTGGCCTCTGCTCAAATACTTCCTGGGGCTGAGAGTGCAGTACCTCCCAAGGGAACCCATTCTGTTAATGAATAATCACCCCTGAGCTGGGCTATTTTTCTCTACCCATGGGCTGTTAATATGTATGAGTGGAAAGTTTACTCTGTGATGCTTTGAGGTCAGGAGAAGTTTGGGCCCCAGGGAAACATATGTGACAGTTTCATTTGCTTGCAGTCCTCCTAGGACAGTTTAATCATAACCCGACACATCGAGGTTTACTTATTAAACATCGGAGACCCAGCCATCGATATAGATAGGCTGAGTCTAAATTAGGACCTAAGAAGCCGGAGGAGTAACTCTCAGATCCTGTGATGTCTGATTTATCGCCCGCTGGCCTAATGAGTATTTTCCACATATAGATCTAATAGAGTTTGCTATTAATGGCAACTGCCCTGGTTAAGTCTCAAACCTTGTAAAAAATTGAACTGACACTTTCTAATGACTGGCTTTCTGGCGAGTTACAAATTACAGACACTGCTTATGCATAATCATTAAACATAGATTCAATATAACCAGATGTTTTCTTTTTACCAACCCCCCTTTCTCTTCACCACCCCTCTTTTTTGCCTCACTCTTGATTCAGCTAAGAAGTCGACCAATTAATGTACTCGACTGATCACATTAGCAGCTCTGTGGTGAATTTGTCTGCCTTGTGTATGAGACTTCAAACATAAGACTGTCTTGTTAGCTAAGCTTGGGGTTGGCTTTGGGGATAGGGGTACGCGGAGTAAGCCTGGATCCTCAGAGGGCCAGGACAGGGGCGTGGGTTCTGAAATCAAGCACCTCGCTAGAACCGGAGGAGGGGAAGGTGGGGCCAGTTATCTTTCAGGAGGCTGAAAGTGGTAGGAGCCCAGGCTGCAAGCAGGTGAGACCCATATCAGTCTCTGGTAGTTAGCATGCCTAGGAAGGAGCTCAAATTTTTGCCAAGGGAAACTCAGGGTGGCCAGCTTGCCCATAGCTACAAGGGGCTTCAAAAAGTTTGTGGAAAAAATGGAATTGAAAGATAATGGACTTTTTCCACAAACTTTTTGAAGCCCCTTCATATTACCTGTGGTCTGAGGCCAGTGGCTGAGGTTATCAGTCTCATTTCAAAGATGAGGAAACAGAGACTGAGAGGGGTGAGTGGTTCATTCCAAGGGACTTGACTGGTAAATGATAGAGCTTCCTAACTCTGGGACCTTGGGCAAGTTACTGAACCTCTGAGTGTCTTAGGGGCTAGTAACAGAGCTAATGACAGGTGGTCATAATGAGAAGATGGCAAGGGTAAGTGAAGCGGTACTTACTGGTGAAGAGTGTTGTTAGAGCAGTGCTTGGTACAGTTAAGTGTCACGTAAGTGTTTGTTGAATACATAAGCCAGGACCCAAACGGAAGGCTCTGAACTTCAGGGCCTGGCACACCATGCTGTCATTCCTATTCGTCCCAGCCATTGAGCATGCACAGGAATCTGAGAGTGCTCACACTCTGGCTGGATTGGGTTGATGGTATGAGGAAGTGCAGAGTAAAGGACTGGGCACCAGCTCAAGGTTTGAAAGACCTAGACAGTTCGATTCTTTTCAAGAATCAGCACCTTCCCATGAATCTCTGTGTGGTTCCACCAACCGAGTGAGGTCCTCAGAGATTCTAGGAGTTTGCCTAGATCACAGGAATGCAAGGCAGCCTTTCGGAGGCATGCAGGGCTGACTAGAACTGGGCTTTGAGGGGAGTATGTTGTACTCAGAAAAGCTCAAAGAGATGGGGTCACTTTGGAAGGTTCACTGCCCGAGGCCTTGTTTTGTCTCTTGGGTATATTACCTGAGTGTGTGTGGTGTATGTCAGGCACAGTGCTGGGCACTCAGACATGTGGCTTTGACCTCTGATGAAAGATGGCTGCCTAAGCTTCAGCCATCATACCCACATTTCAGCCAGTGAGGAAAAAAGGACAAATAAGGACATACATTTCTATTTATCATTGACCGGAATGTAGTCATATGGCCAGCCATATCCAGATGTGCAGGAGCCCGAGAAATGAAATGTTTATCCCAGGTGGCCATACTCAGCTAAAAATCAAGAGTTTATGTCTAAGGAAGGGGAGAATTGCTATTGAGAGACAAAGTGAGTTTACTACAAAAGGATCATGGGGGAAGTGACTTTTCAAGATAAGTCTTGTAGATTGGGTAGGATTTCCACAGCAAAGCATGATGGGAGTTCTAGAAGTGACATCAGAAAGGGGGAAAGGCATGGGGTGTATTTATAATATGGAGAGCTGGGGGAGAGGGGTTGTGGATGAAAAACTAGGTGGGGGGGGGTGTTAAGCACTGGTCTCGAGGACCCAGATGTTATTCTGGGACACTGGGGAGCCTCTGAGGTGGTTTGAGCCGTGCATGGGAATGCCACGAGGAGAGCTGTATTTGAAGCTCAAATTGTCAGAAACAGATGGAAGTTGAATTGCAAGGGAAGTGAGAGGTAGATGTTCAACACTCAGACCTAGTCCTAAAGAGGGGGCCCTGGGGGCACAGTGGTCACATGCTTGGTTGGCTAATCTAAAGGTTGGTAGTTCGAACTCACCAGTTGCTCCCCAGGGGAAAAGACCTAGCAGTCTGCTCAGGCAAAGGTCACAACATAGAAAACTATGGGGCAGCTCTGCTCTGTCCTAGAGGGTAGCCATGAGCTGGAATCAACTCGAAGGTACACAGTAGTCCTAAAGGAGCTCAGTACTCAGTAACCAGACGTTGGCCTAAAGGAGCTCACAGCTTAAGTGAGGAACCAAGGAATGACTCTTTCAGGAGGGGCTACAGCCAGAATCCTAATAGTGACTCTGGGAATTCCATAGTGGGCAGGGCCTCGTGTACCCTGGTGGGCTTTCCTGAGGAACAGGCACTATTTGGAAAGATGTGGCCAGGGACAGATATTCAGTGTGGGACCGCCACCATTTAACTGCAGATGTGCCACGCTGCATTTGCCCGTACCCTTCCAGCTGCAAACAACCTTCCAGCTTGTATAGAATCAGTGATGCTGACAAAGGTGTAGGGATGGAAGGCAGAGAGGCTGCAGAGCGGTACAGGAAGCATTGGACTGGATCCAGAGATGGGATTCCTAGCCTCACCACTTCTTATCTGTGAGACCTAAATCAAGTAAATGGCTCTATGGGCCTCAGTTTGTTCCTCTGTCAAAGGGGACCATAACAGAGCCTCCTGAAAAGTGTGGGCACAAGAGGGACAACGGAGAGAGGTGATGGGGGTGCTGAGGTGGGCAATCCCTACCCAGATCATTGGCCCCAAGGGTGGTCATGGCTGTGGCCTGAGCACTTTTGGGGTGCAGTAGTGGGTGAGGATACAGGGAATACAAGGGGGAGGGAGGTACCAGGCTGCCCTGTGCCCACAGTGTGTGCTGGAGGGCACTTTGGGCAGGACTGTGCCCAGCTCTGCTCCTGTGCCAACAACGGGACCTGCAGCCCCATCGATGGCTCCTGTCAGTGTCTCCCTGGATGGATCGGCAAAGACTGCTCCCAGAGTAAGCCGATGCCCACTGAGCATGCCCCTTCCTTGTGCAGAACACTGTGCTCCTAGTGCCTCCAAGTCCCAGGACTGGGCCTCTGGAGATGACAGTGCCTGCCTGAATCCCACTTAGCTCTTTGGTTAATATGATTATTAAGATTGATCATGAGCATTATTAACTGCAGGTATTAAAGGTAGTGACAGTGTTGATTGTATCATTAATGTTATGAATAATGTTATGAATACTGAGAATTAATCCTCCATTAGCACCCGCCAAAGAGTAATCCCTCAGTGTGGATGGGGAAGAGAGAAAGGGAGCAGATTGACAGGCTGGATTTGGGGTAGGGAGGGAGGGAGGCCGGGGCATCCACCTGAGGAGGGGAGAGGGTGCCTCTGGGTGGCCCATGTGAATGACGGCTAGGAATCATAGGCCTAGACAGGGTATTGTAGGGGCTGTTTAGGTAAGCTGTACCCCTCTCTCAGGGACCCCCTATCTGAGGAAAGGGACACAGTTTCTGCCCTGCGGAGCTCCTTGTCTGATAGGTGAGATCTAACAGTACCCCTAGGGTGCCCATTAGCTGGCTGGCCTGAGGAACCTCCATTCTGATGGGGGAGACACATGTGCCACCTACAGGGAGCTCAGCAGCTGAAAGGATACGCCCTGCATTGGGAAAGCCCCCAGCCTCATAGGCAGTCAGCACCCACAGTATATCTATGGGGGGCTTACCATCCCCCCCCACCACCACCACCACACACACATTTCAAGTCCTCAGAATCGGTCACCCAGGTGGTGAGATTTCAGCCCTCCAAGCAGCGTCATAAGTCATCAAAGACCTGGAGAGCAGGCAGAGTCTGGGCTGAATGACAGCCCTGATTGGCTTGGAAAAGAGGTGACTTGAGAAATTCTGTAAATAATATGGCAAGGTCCTGAAAGTAAGGAAATGCTACTGGATCCACCCTAGCGTCCTGGGTCTGACATGCACTCCCTTCCCCTTCCGGCCTTTCCGTCTCCCCCTTCTGCTCCAGCCTGCCCACCCGGTTTCTGGGGCCCTGCCTGCTTCCACACATGCAGTTGTCACAATGGGGCGGGCTGCCGCGCCGAGGACGGGACCTGCCACTGCACCTCTGGCTGGACCGGACTCTTCTGCACGCAGCGTAAGCCCCGCCTCCCGGCCGCCTAGCCACTCAGAATCGCATGCTGCGGCCTGCTGGCCACCGTAGGCATCAACCCGGCCTGCAACCGAGGGAGGGAAAGGGACTCCCTCACCCCCATTTGGGCTCTGCTGGTCAGCCCCAGGACCTGGCTGGATTCAGGGAGCTGACGGACTCAATCCTGGAAGGTCAGGGCATTAGGTGGCCCAAGTACAGACCCTCCTTGGACAGTGGGGCCCGCAGTCTGGTATCTGATCCCAAGGCCCTGAAGACACTCTCCCACCTCCCCAATTTCTTGAGCACGAGGGTATGGATCGTGGACACGGCTCCAGCGCAGGGTCCCCACAGTTCTCGTCCTCTTCTACTGAGGAAGATGCACAGCCATCTGGCCCCCGCTACACCCCTCTGACCAGGGCTCCTATTTCCCCAGGCTGCCCAGCAGCATTTTATGGGAAGGACTGTGGGCGTGTGTGCCAATGTCAGAACGGTGCCAGCTGCGACCACATTACGGGCAAGTGCACCTGCCGCACAGGCTTCACCGGGAGGTACTGTGAGCAGAGTAAGTTACCTGATTCTTACTTCTGGTGTGGCGCCCCATGCAGGGGTGTTTGCAAATCATATCTTTCTTCCATGGGTGGGGTGGTGGTGGAGGGGGGAAGCCCAGCGCAGAGGCCTGGAAGGAGGGGAAAGTCTTGTTTGTTGCCTCTCTGAAGTGCCTGTAATACCCAGCTGAGGGCCTGGCCCCTGCATGCTTGTAAAATGAGGTGTCCAGTGAGGAGGCAGCAGTGGCAGGTGGGCCTTGCTCTTCCCCTCTGCACCCACTCGGGGTTATAGGTGCGTGTCCACCCCCAATAAGAAAGCACAGCATAGGGGGCGCTACAGGAAAACAGGTTTCCCCTCAGCATGAGAAAGGCCTGGCTCATCATCCCAGAGGTTCTGCACATGGAGTGAGCAGGAGGGTGAACTCCCCATCACTGCTGGTGGGGGTGCCCCACTATCAACTTTAACTCTTGGTGCTCCACAGGATGTGCTCCGGGAACATTTGGCTATGGGTGTCAGCAACTGTGTGAATGCATGAACAATGCCACCTGTGACCATGTCACCGGTACCTGTTACTGCAGCCCTGGGTTCAAAGGCATCAGGTGTGATCAAGGTAATACACAGGTGACAGTCTCCAGCCAGGGGTCTATGGATAGGTTGTCTTTAGGAAGGAAGGGACCCCCTGAAAGCTCTAGAGAGGATTCCAATTGGAAACCACTAGATTTTATAATGACACTGTGATTTCCTTTATTCATATTTGGAAAGAGAAGAGTTGGGTAAGCCGCAGATGCTGGAGGGAAAACAGAGCAGGCAGCCTCTCTGGCTTCTTACCAGCCAAGCCCAGGTAGCCACCAGATCACGTGGGATTATCTCCCAACTATTGGTTCTGATACTACCTGCAAAGTGTCCCATTTCCTTTTGCTGGGCCAATCACTCCACATGCAAAATGGGAAGACTCTATCAATCCTGTGTCAGGTTCCTCTAGGGACTAAAGAGCGCGCCAGCTCTTCAGTCAGCCAACAGTTGGGAGGACCAGGTGAGCAGATGTGAGTAAAGGATTTAGCAGCACTACCTGATGCTTGATAAAGGTGGGTTTATGTACGTAAAAATTCTCTGCACGTGCTGCAAACATGTAAGGGATTATATTGTTGTGGGTTCTAAGAGACAAGGGATGAGAAGGAGTCCTCAGTTACCCTCATGATAGAAAAAGGCCAGAAAGATGTTTGCATTGCTGAGGATGTACCACTGAGAACGGTAAAGCAACCCATATACCTCGCTGGGGATGCTGGCCAGCTCTGTTTACTCTGAGCAGCCAACAGTGATGGGCAAAGGGAGGCCTGACCACCTGCCGAATCTGCAGAGGGGATTAGCTCACGTGCATGTAACCTAGAGAGGGTTTGGGCATCATCTGGGTATGTTGGCATACTACTCACGGCTTCTGTTGTCTTTCTTGCCAATTTGTCATTTTGGTGTTCACAGTACCCCTAGGCTGGTGAGATTATTGGTCCCATGTTCCAGGACTCTCTCAGATTTACACAGCTGGGAGGCAAGAGGAGAGTCATAGTCCATGTTTCCTAATTCCTGAGAAACCTAATTCTGCCCATTACTGGTATGATCTTGAGCAAGTGATCTAACCTTCAGTTTCTTATCTGTGACAGGGAAATCATTCTACTTCCTAGGGTTTCTGGGAGGATTAAATGAGTTAATACTGTAACTCAATTTTAGAAGACACAATAAACATTAGGTATGATGCTTTATTTCCCTCTGTGACCCTAGAACTTCCTCCCTCCTAGGCAGTTGAGGGAACCAAGGCAGTCATGAGGACCAGGGCCACACAGGGATTGAAGACTAGGGCTAAGACCAGAACCCAGGTCTTCTACTGTGGGAGCAGTCTGGGCTCCAGCCGAGGGGATCTGATGAGCAAGCCTGTCGCCGACTCAGTCCGTCTCCCTGCCCACAGCTGCCCTCATGATGGAGGAGCTGAACCCCTACACCAAGATCAGCCCAGCGCTGGGGGCAGAGCGGCACTCGGTGGGTGCTGTCACAGGTATCATCCTCCTGTTGGTCTTCATGGTCCTGCTGCTCGGCCTGTTTGCTTGGCGCAGGCGGAGGCGGCAGAAAGAGAAAGGCCGTGAGCTGGCTCCCCGTGTCTCTTACACACCCGCCCTGAGGATGACCAGCACTGACTACTCCCTCTCAGGTAAGGGCTATTTCTGCAGCATGACCCTTTTCCCAGCCCCACATCCCCAGAAGGGCCACACCGTCTCCTTGGAGACCCCTTGGCTTATTTACCTGCAGGGTTGGCTACTGTGGGCTAGGTGCTCAGACCCTCCTAGAGACAATGGACTGGGATGCAGAGGTAGATGGGGCCCCAGCTCTGAGCAGCTGTAGTTGGGAGCCTCATTCCAATTCCTCTGAACTTCTCCATCCTTCTGGCCAGGCTTTAGTCACCAGGACACCTTCACTGAGCAGTAAGTAACATTCCCTACTGCTCTAGGGGAACCCCCTCCCAGCCTAAGGCCTATGCCACCTCAGGAAGTGAGGTCTTGGGCCCCAGTGACCAGGCCTTGTTCCATTTCTGCTTTCCAGCTGAAGGCCTCAGGGCAAGCTCCTCTCCCCAGTTCCCAGACACAAACCATTCTCCGATTAAAAGGAACCTATTAATGTCATGCTGGGTAAGGTGGAGGGTCAGAGAAAAAGAGGAAGACCCCCAACTAGATGGATCAGCCAGGTGACATCATTGATGGCATCAAGTGTGGTGGCGGTAGTGAGTTTGGCCCAGGATCGGTCATTGTTTCGTTCTGCTGTGCATGGGGTTCCGACTCGATGGCACCTGACAACATTAATGCACGGAGGGGGAATATTTGGGCAGTTGCCCCATCTGCCCATAAATGTGGTAACAACTCCAATGGACATTTTATCTGGGAGTCTGAGTGGGGTTGGGATGGGGCTACTAGCCTGCTGCCTTGGAAATAAGTGTTTTGCTTCATAGGTAACTATCCTTGTTAAGTGCCCCATAACGACCCTGTATAGGGTTGCTGAAGAGTAGCTGGTGAGTTTGAACTGCCAACCTTGTGGTTCAAACCTACTTAGCAATCCAGCGCATTGACCCATAGTGCCAGTAGGGTCCAAATACTCTTGTCCATATACCTGCTCCCTCCCAGCCCCTCACCAGTAGACTCACATGATGGAAGGCTGGGCCTGGCTGGGTGAGCACAAGGGTGCCTGTCTCGCCAGCTGGCTCCTGGCTGACTTGCAGCCTCTCACACCGTGTGCTTAGAAAGAAAGCCCAGGTCATTTTGGTCCCTTCCTGCTCAGTGTTGTCTACTGTGTGCTAGGCACGGAGGGTGGTCAGGGTGCAAATCTTGCCTTCAAAGAGCTTCTGACCTACATATCCCCTGGCATTTCAGACAAAGCAGACAAACTCTGCTGAATCCCAAACCCACAGAGATTTGGGGATTTTCTTCTATGAGCAATAAGCAAGGTCAGGGTAGCTGGGGTTTTCCATACCAATCCTCTGGAATTCCCCAGCCTTGTGGTGAGATTCTGGAATCTTTGGAAGGGCTCTGGGGTCTGTGTACCAGAGCCAAGAGGAGCAGGGGTTGTCTTTATGAACTCACTGCTGGGGTCTGACCCTAAAAGGGAAGCAAGGGAGGGTCATCCAGCCCTAAATAGAGACTAGGACCTTTGAGGCTAGGACAGAGCCAGCACTCGGTGTCCATGCTCCAGCAGCGCTGTCCACACTAGCGAACCTAACCTGAATTGTGCCTGCTGTATGAAGATGCCATGCGGAAAGAAACAGGTCAGACTTGACAACTGTCTGTGGGGTCGTAGGTACCACGGGGCTTGGTGGGGAGGGGGTGGGTAGCTCTCTCTCTTTGCAGGGCTCTGCCCAGCCCAGGTGTCAGCATTGTGGGTATCTCATGTCAGGGGTAGGGTGTGATGGTATATGGCGCCTTGTTCTCTTCCCAGATTTGTCTCAAAGTAGCAGCCATGCCCAGTGCTTTTCCAATTCCAGCTACCACGCACTGGCGTGCGGGGGGCCTGCCACCAGCCAGGCCAGCACTCTGGACAGGAACAGCCCCACCAAGGTACCGGCTCCCTGATGCCTCAGCCCCTGTCCACTGTCCCCTTAGTCAGTCCCCACCTGTGTCTGGGAAGGAACTGCACCTCAAACATGAAGGGTCCAAGTGGAACCAATTGCCAATACAGTCGACACAGCCCTGGGTCAGCACTGCACATAGCCAATCTGTAGCTTAATACAATGCCTGCCCCTCCATATGTTCTCTGTGTGTAACCAGCTGGCTGCCAAGTCCTGGGATCATGTGTGTAGCTTTCCTGCCATAGTGAACCATGTATACCAGATAGCCAGTTTTGTCACATACTGCTAGCATATCACACATAAACAAAATACTACCCCCCATCATTAATCACTGCACTCCATCACCAACAGAATGTGTACCAAAGCCACACGACAGAGTACCCACTGTTACCTACTGTCATCTGTATCTGGACACAGCACATGTTATTAGTACATCATCCATAGCCACATGGGCCGTGGAACCCAAACATTAGCCATTGCAGTGTCCTCGTGAAGGTCCTAGGGCAGGTGGAAGCCCCCCTGGCCCAAGCCTTCCCTGACAGTTCCCAGCTTAACCCTAGCCAATGACAAGGCATTCTCTCTCAGAGTCACAGGCTTTGGGACAAGGCTACCTCAGCATCAGGTAGATAATGTGGGGGTGGTGTTGCTAAGTGCCGTCAAGTTGGTTCTGACTCATAGTAACCATGTATAGGGGTCTCCAAGGAGTGTCTGGTGAGTTTGAACCACAAGATTGGCACTTCAAAACAACCTTGCAGTTGAATACTTATCCTACAGTGCCACCCCATGACTCCAGGTACCGTGTGAAGAGCCACTATGATGTGCCAAGACTCGTGCTGGGCAGAGTAGGAGATGCAGAAATCAGTTAAGAACAGACTCAAAGACCACAGCATCTTCTGGACTCCTACTGCACACTGACACCCATCTGTGCACGTGTGTGTATATACACATATACATACACACACACACACACCCCACTCCCATCCTCTCCTGTACTATGAGCCAGGAGCACAGCTTTCCTCCTCCAGGCCTCTATTCTAGAGATCTGGAGTCCTTGCCTCCCTGTCTCCCCCACTGAGAACGTCCACCTGGTGGCACTGCAGACACTGGGCAGCACTTACAGGCAGCCACTGTAGGATCATGCTTTCAGGGACTCTCAGTCTTCTCCAATCAGGCAGGGAGAGTTTGGTGTGAGGTACCTTGAGGCCCATATGCAAAGTCACTGACCATCTGCCCCACACCCAGCCCTCTGTAAACATTGGCCCCTCTTCATCAACCCCAGCTTCCGTTTTAGGTTTGTCTGAGGAGCTGGAAGCAGAAGGGAGCCTGGAGCTTCCCAGTAGGAGGCCCTTGATTACCTGGTGTCACCTTCTCAGAACTGCAGCAAGCTAGAGGGGAAGGGGGCCAGCCATGAGATGCCAAGGCCCCTTGTGTTCATGTGTCTCTTGGTCTTCTAACAGGGAGGCACCCACCACCTTGCTCAGTAGAGGCTTGAGTGACTGCAGGGTAGCTCATCCGGTGGTGCTCTGACCCACCTCACACCACAGCCCCTCAGCCTGGCGGCCTAGCAAGCAGCTGTGATGGTATGAAT
Organism: Chrysochloris asiatica; assembly: GCF_000296735.1. NCBI lineage: Eukaryota > Metazoa > Chordata > Mammalia > Afrosoricida > Chrysochloridae > Chrysochloris > Chrysochloris asiatica. The sequence goes on from NW_006408522.1 coordinate 2,757,315, forward strand.
AAGGTACAGGTATAGGGGTGAGATCTAAATTCTAGACCTGGCTCAGTCACCAACTCCTTGTGTGACCATGAGCAAGGCCCGGAAGCCAGGACTCACTCCCTATCTGTGAAATGAGGATAACCATCCTTGACTCAGATGAAGGGCAGTGGTGAGAATGCAGGAAGAATTACACCAGAAACCTCAAAGCACCTTGTTAAGTGCCATTGAGTTGGTTCCCAATCATAGCAACCCTGTCTAGGGTTTCCAGCTGGTGAGCTTGAACCACAGACCTTGTGGTTCAAACAGACTTTGCTGTCCAGCGCATTAACCCGCAGCACCACACCAGGACTCCTGGGTTACAGGAAAGAGACTCACACTCTCTGCATAGTTCAGGTGGCCGACAGGGCAGTGACGCTGCAGGCAGCTCCCCCTGGGCTGGGGAGGGTGTGTGCTGCAGGGAGCCACTGCAGAGCCCCCACTTCTGCAGCTCATCCCGCCCAGCTGGGCTCAGAGTACTTCTTGGCTCTCTGTACCCCCAAGAGGCCTGAAAACCCCACCACCTCAGCCAGCCAGTTTGCACTGGGCGGGGCAGGGGGTAATCTTCTGTTCTTATTGGTGGCCTGTCATGAAACACCTGGCTTTTTCTCCCTGGTCTACCAGCTAGGTGAATCAGCATTATCCCAGGGGAGGGTGCACCAAGGCTGGGGAGGGCCACCTTGTGGGCACTAGCATTAACCAGCTCTCCTACTCTCTGAACAGCTCAGTCACAAGTCCCTTGACAGAGACACACCAGGCTGGACCCCCTACAGCTATGTGAACGTGTTAGGTCAGTAGTGGTTTGACCATCCTGTACTCTTTTCTCCCTCCATAGAGAGGGGTCCTTTCTCAATGGAAGCCAATTAGTAGATGAGTCCCACACAGGAGTTTACCCGTGGGGTGAAGGGATGTGGGAAGGAGACTCAAGGCCCTCTCTTTCAGCTCCTGTAAGCCAGTGAAACACAAGACCCACCTCCATTCCTTAGGGGCTAAGGAGGCAAAAGTGCTCCAGGGAGATGGCTGGGGGCTAAGGAGGCAAAAGTGTCCCAGGGAGATGGCTGGGGTAGGACAGGGGGATTGTCAGGTGAAGGCAAACTCACAATCTGGGAAAAGGATGCCTTCCTTCTGAACCCAGCCCCTAGCAAGGTGCCCATGCTCTTGCCGGTACCCATTCCTGTTAAGGGTGGGAGGTGGGGAAACAAGGCAGTGGGCCTGCGTTCTAGCCGATGGCCCTGGCCCTTTGGACTGTGATCTCCTTCACCTGTGCCCCTGACACTCATCTCCTTGTATACCAGGGACCTGGGAATAATGGCTCCTCCCTGTCATTCCTCTCACTAGACTCCCATTTCCAGATCAGTGCACTGGAGGCCAGGTACCCGCCCGAGGACTTCTACATTGAACTTAGACACCTCAGCCATCCTGTTGAGCCACACTCACCAGGTCAGACCCTGAGCCCTACCCTCCACCCCTAACCTTCATCCCAGACTCAGTACCTGCCCACCAGTCCTGGGTTCCCAGAACTCTCCCTGTTGAGCCCCTCCCTCCCAACATTAGCCTCCAAGCCCAAACCCCTGTCTGAAGGAAGGCATGCTCCCCCACCATGCTCAGTGTATACACGCAAACTGTGCAAGTATTAGGGGCCACAATACAGTTCCTCTTTACAGGCCACAGACTACCACCCAAACCACTAAGAAATGACTTGGAGATGGTGACACCTTTGGGGTTCTCTGGTGTGTTGGCTCAAGAGCCCAACATGCCCCAGAAAGAATGCAGCAAGGCCCCAGGCCAAGCTCTCTCAGCTCAGCTCATTGGGTGGGGCCTGGGCTGTTTAGCAGGGATCTGGAAAGGTGGGGACCCAGTGTGTGACGTGCTGGCCAGTGTCCCCTGTGCTCCTGTGATAGACTCAAACCTGGAGACTTGGAAAGGCAGTGGTTAGAGAAGTCGGTGCCAACGAACAGGGACTGTGGCCCTGCCAGGACACTGTTCGACAACTCGGCCCTTAGCCCAGGCTTGAGGTAGTTTCTTGGGCTCAAGAGCAATGCAGTTCTTTCAGCCTCTGCAGGTCCCTGGGTCCAGCAGTACTAGGAAACCTAAAAGTCCTGAATTCATCGCTCCTTCGGCAGGCATAGGCTGCAAGAACTCTGCACCTGTACCCAAGAAGCTTTTTTATTGGCTCTGGATCCCCTGGCCAGTGTCCAGAGCATTCAGTAACCTCCCCCACCACCATCATTCTCTCTCTTTCCTCATGGGAAATCCTCAGGCTCAATCCAGAGATTAGTCCCAAAGCAGGTAACTCTTCAACCTGGGTAGCTAGAGTCACCACATACTGCCACTTTTTGGCTTACCAGGTAGGCTCCTGGCCAATGTGAATGAATACTTAGGGGAAGATCTGGGTCCTAGTCACAACTCAGCTTCTCACTAGCCAGTGGGGCCTCGAGTCCTTTTTCCTGTTCAGTAAAAATGGAGAAACGTTAACAGTGAAGTCTCCATTGTCTCTGGGAGGATAGAGGAAGTCCTTATCTGGGATATGGATTGGTGCAGTCATGTTTCTGAAGGGCACAGGTATCTACAGGACCTTTAGAAGAGTATCAAACTTGAGAAGGACTTGGACCTGGTTCAAGGCATGTGTCGAAGGGATTAAGGACTAATTCAATTTGCCAGACTTCTAAAAATTCAGCCGGTACACTCTATGCAGTAGAGTATGTGAAGAAACTTAAACAGCAAAGGGTTTGGTCTTCAGTATGAAAAACTTTGAGGAGAGTCCATCTATATTTTAGTAAGCACTTTTCTGCACACCTAGCCTACTACTGTGCCCCCAAAAGCTGAATAAAAATGGCTTTGACTCTGAGCCACCATCATTACTGTCCCAACCTCCAAATGCTAAGTAATGTCTCTCCTGGGATCTCCAGCACAAAAAACCTGAACTTTGTCCTTGAAGCTTTAAGTCCTATCTCTAGCTGGGACTCAGAGCCATGCATTGTGGGAGCCTAGGATAAATGGTAACAGCCAAAAGGGAAAAAACGTGTTAAAAAAACAGAAATGATTAACACTTTTCAAAGAACAGCTCTCAATGATGTGTAAATGAATCATTCATAAAATTGGGTAACCAGGAGAGCTGGCTGTGGACAGGATGGCTGTACATCCTGTAAAGATGACTCAAGAGCCCCAGCAGCTGGTCCTCCTCCCTCTCAGGCTTCCTTCAGCTGAGCCTCAGACCCAGGAGAGAGGCAGGACCCAAGCTGAGAGGAAACTTGTCTCCAACCCCATTCCCAAGTCCAACAGAATGGGGGCTGGAGTACATATCTTCCTTAACCTCCTCCCTCAAGCTTAGAACTAGTTCTGATTCAACTTTCATTCTTTGCCTTTGGAGCCTGGAACTTCACCTGTACCGACTGCAGGTGGCATCAGAATTGCCTTTTGCTCCCTCCTGGAAGACATTCCCCTGAGAGCTGATGGTTAGAGAAGGAATGCCCAGTAGGCCATGGGGCACTCACAGTTAATGCTCAGGAGCCCTTCAAGAATCCTTATTGGCTCTAATTGATTTAGGGGAGATTAAACCCAGAACAATGTTGGAGCAAATAATTTTTCGGATAGTGGAGAAAGAAAAAAAGAATACATACAAGTCTAAGTAAACCTCACTCATCCTCATACTGTTCTGTTCTTGTGTTATTTTTATGCAGGTGTTTGTGGAATGGATAGACGTCAGAACACATACATTATGGACAAAGGATTCAAAGGTAGAGTATCTAATCCTGACGTCCCATTAGAAAGGGCTTAGCAAGATTTGAGAGTGCAGATCTGAAATGGCCACGCATTCCTCCTGAGAGAAACTGCACATCTCCCTCACGCCCTACCCTCCTCACAGGCACAGAGTTAGTTAAACGACCACAGGACCTGGGGCCGCTGGGGAGCTTGCCCAGGAGAATCAATCATAATAATAATGAATTCATCTTTTGATTTCAGTTGCACCTGCTTAGCAAACACTTGTGGGATGTTGTTTTTTTCCCCTTTCTTATAGATGCCAACTAAATGGTTTCGGAAATGTAGAACGTCATTATCCAACCAATTAGCACAATTTAAATTGATTACAAAACCTGAAATAAAGTCAATCTACTTGCCCCCAGAGGCCTCCTGTCGTCGTGCTGGGGAGGAACGCTACCCTGCACCTGCCAGCTTTCTGGGGCACAAGGAATGAAAAGGCTACCCTATGTTAATATGGTTTGGCACTCCATCCTCATGAGAGCTCTGCTCCTGTGAGCATGGAAGCCAGAACTAATGCCCAGTCCATGGGTACTGCCAGTTGGATCATCCCTCTAGCAAAACTACAGGTGAAACCAAAGATGAAAGGTCAGGTCCTGACCCTGCATTTATCCCCCAGGATTAAATGACCGATGTGTGAAATAGGCAGCTTTAGAACGACACAGACTTGACTTTATAACCTACCCTGTCCCTTATTAAATGTGACCGATGACAGTGAGCTCTCCCGGGCTATTTCCTCATCTGCAAGATTAGGAAAACGTTTATCCTGTTATCTAACAAGGTTAGTTGGACTATCCACAGATGGAAGCTAAACCACAGATGGAAATATGTCTACATATTAGAAAGGACTGTACACATGTAACAGGCCTGTCTTCTTGTCTCCAGGGTCTGTTTAAGAGTCTCAGTCAAGTTGAAAGAAATGTAACTGACAACAATGACCCCACTGCAGACTCACCTGGACAGCTTATTAAAAATACAGGCTTAGGCCCCATCTCCTGGAGATGCAGATGCACTAGATCTAAATGCAGGCCTCAGAATCTGCATTTGTGATGAATGTATCAGTTATACTTATGCAGCATAATCACTCAACTATCATTTAAAAACCACTGGACTAACTGAACGAGATGTCTTTGGATCACTGCTCTGGTCTTTCAGATCTAGCCTTTGATACCAGCATCATTTCCTAACCAGGAAAGCTAGTTGTCTAGAGCTGTTGGTGAAGTGGTCACAGAAGTGGCTGAGCTGGACGTAGCTGGTGGTGGTGAATAGTGTCTTCTTAGCCGGATAGCAGTAAGGCAGAGTCTTAGGATGTATAAGGTCCAGGCACCATTCTGACAATGGTGTGTGTGAATTTCGTTTTAAGCCACTCAAATGGGTAACAAGCAAGAGTTAGTAGGAGAAGTTAAAAACAAAACCGATAGCTCCGTAATTTAATCACTGCAACCTGAGACCTCAGTTTCCTTTTTTAAGAAATAAGGGGACTGGACAAAAGATCTCTAAGGGCCCTTTCAACTCTGAGACTGCATGACTCAACTGTGAATCAGCTGAGACAGGTCCAGACACCTCAATAAATGAGCCCATCACTTTCGTAAGTACTTTGTTGTCCTGTGCACTAGGATTAGGCCAGCCACCTTCAGCCTGGCAGCCTTTGTTGCTAAGACAGAACTGCCTCGGTGCCATCCCATTCCTGTCTGGTGGGGTCACATAGCCAAGAATCTGAGAGTCACTGCTCTGACCTTAAGAACCCTTCGGAGAAGAATGAGAAGCTGTGTAGGCAAATGCACCAGCAGGTGTTGGGGACCAATATATGAGAACAAGAGAATTAAAAAATGGTGTATCACAGTTCAGAACTTTACAAAAATACCAAAGACACAGAATAAACCCCCTTTCATATGCTGAACTCCCAAAGAAACATTTAATAAACTACTTTATACGAAGAATGAAACTCTCCTAAAACTACTGAAGAGTCTAAGTATTCTCTGAACCCAGTGGGAAAGAGCCCCGGCCTGGTCAGGGCGACATTTCCTGGGGCTTGGTTTCTTTCTCTATAAAAGGGCAGAGTTGCACTAGTACCACCTCTAAGGCCCTTTTCAGCTCTGATATTCTAAATTTAATTCGGTCACTGCCCCCCATGCCCTCTTGCTCCCTAGACCACGTTAACACTATGCACCCAGCCCATTTTACCTCTAAACACCCCCTCTCTCCCCACGTCTTTACTCCCACACAGTGCAGTGATGTTCAATTCCTTGTCTGTCAGGCATTTCAAAGCCACCACAAAGGCAGTCCTCCCCTCTGCTGTGAACACCTGAAGCCTTGATTCTAGTGCTGCTGCTTTCTCCACACGCCTTGCTATCCAGCCTCCAAGTCTCTCCTCAACAATAACATTGAGATCTGAGGTAGTTAGGAGCCCACTGACATCCTGAAAACACCCCTTTTTTTCCCCAACCAGCCTGGTTCTCTTCCTGTGCCCCATATATCCTTGTTTTAGTCAAGAGAAGGATGCTAATTTCCAGGCCAGAAAGAGAAAAGGTGGCTGGCTGAGAAGCAAACGATGAATGTTCTGTGCTGCATGGCTGAGTGGTCCCCAGCAGTGAAGTAAGTTGGTCCTCACCAAGATGAGAGTGTGCAGATATGGGTCTGAGAAGGTGCACATCTCCAGGGAACTCACAAGGTGACCTTGGAAAGTCATTTCCCCTCATTGGATTTGCTGCTTCCTTTATAAAATGAAAATATTTAGATTAGCTCATTTCAGAGACCCCTTCTTTCTCTGAGGAGGAGTCCTGGTGTCACAGTGATGAAGTGCTTGACTGCTAACTGAAAGGTCTAAACGCTGATTCAAGACGTGGCTGTCTGCTACCATAGACTGACAGCCTTGCCTGCTCCTACGGCAACCTCACAGTCTTTGCTATGTTTGAGCCCACTGCTGCTGCCACTGTGCTAGTCCATCTAGTTGAGGGGTCTTCCTCTTTTTCTCTGACCCTCTACTTTACCAAACATGATACCCTTCTTCGGGGACTGGTCTCTCCTGCTAATATGTCTGAAGTATGAGAGATGAAGTCTGGCTATTCTGGCTTCTAAGGAGCATTCTAGCTGTACTTCTTCCAACACAGATCGGTTTGTTCTTTTGGTGGTCCATGATACTTTTAATATTCTCCTCCAATGCACCAATTCTTCTGTGGTCTTCCTTATTTACTGTCCAGCTTTTACATACATATGAATGAGGCTACTGAAAATATGGCTGGGGCCAGATACACTTCAGTCCTCTTTGCTCTTTGATACTTTAAAGAGATCTTGTGCAGCAGATAAGCCTGATGTAATACATCATTTCATTTCTTGACAGCTACTTCCATGAGTGTTGATGGCTGATCCAAGCAAAATGAAGTTTTTGACAACTTTAATCTTTTCTCCATTTATATGGATGTTGTCTATTCAGTGGTGAGAATTTTTGTTTTCTTTATATTGAGGTGTAACCCATACCAAAGGCTGTGCTCTTCGATCTTCATCAGTAAATATTTTCAGTCCTCTTCACTTTCAGCAAGCAAGGTTTTATCATCTGCATATCACAGGTTGTAAATGAGTCTTCCTCTAATCCTGATGCCATCTTTTTCTTAATATAACCCAGCTTCTCAGATTATGTGCTCAGCATACAGATTGAACAAGCATGGTGAAAGAATACAATTCTGGCACACACCTTTCCTAATTTTAAGCCATTTGGTATTCCCTTATTCTGTTCAAACTGCCTCTTGGTCTATGTACAGACAGGTTCCTCATGAGGACAACTAAGTGTTCTGGAATACTCATTCTTGCAATGTTGTCCATAGCTTGTCATAAGCCACACAATTGAAAGCCTTCGCGTAGTCAATAAAGCACAGGTAAACATTTTACTGGTATTCTCTGCTTTCAGCCAAGATCTGACGTCAGCAATGATATCCCTCATTCCACGTCCTCTTCTGAATCCAACTTGAACCTCTGGAAGTTCTCTGTCAGTGCACGGTTGCAGCCTTTTTGTATTGTCTTTAGCCAAAGTTTACCTGCATGGGATATTAATAATATTGTCTGATGATTTCTGCATTCTGTTGGGTCTCCTCTCTTTGGAATGGACACAAATTTGGATCTCTTCCAGTCAGCTGACCAGGTAGCTGTCTTCCAGATTTCTTGAAATAGATGAGTGTGTGCTTCCAGTGCTGCAGTTTGTTAAAAGATTTCCATTTGAATTCCATCAATTTCTGGTGTCTTGTTCTTGGCCAATGCCTTCAGTGCACCTTGGACTTACTTCTTCTTTCAGTATCATTGGCTCTTGAAATGGTTGATCACCGACCATTTCTTTTTGGTACAGTGACTCTGTGTATTCCTTCCATCTTCTTTTGATGCTTTATGAATCATTCAATATTTGCCTAGAGAATCCTTCAGTAGGAACTCATGAAATCTTATGGTGGAGCATTATAGGACTAAGTCTTTAGTCCTAATGCTAATTACAGGTCAGGGTTCTTGAAGAGTGACTCCTGGGAGGTTGGGTATAATTCACACTTCCCTTTTCTTTGCAAAATGCCCTCAAGTGCAGGGACTAGGGTGTGGGTGGAGCAGTAAACGATGAGGAAGTGTCTAAGCAGCTGGTTATTCTTTCTGTACCCCATCCTCCCTCAGGCATGTGGGTGACTCAACTGGGGAGAGTGGCTTTCCTAAGGTGGAATTTTCCAGTTTGCCTTACCTCTCCCCACCCTCAAGTTCCCAGATGAGAAGGGAGCCACCCTATATAGTATTCTATAATTCAATACCACCCCCCCCAGCATACACACAACCATTTGCCTAATCCTTTTACCCCCAACCTCAGTGTCTCACCTGCTGCAAAGCAGGAAAAACAATATATTCCCAAGAAAGCATCCTTGACTTTTGTGATGAAGAGAAGGCATTGCTGGCTGGCTATGGCTCTGAAAGGCATTGAGCCAGAGCATCGAGGCTCCCCCATTGTTATAACTAAATGGCCTCTGACAGTATGTGACTTTGTGATCTCTGACAAGTAGGAACTTATGACATGTTAAGTGCTAAGGAGCTCTGGTAGTGGTTACGAATTGGGCTGCTAACCTCAAGGTTGGCAGTTCGAAACTACCAGCTGCTCTGCAGGAGAAAAACGAGGCTTTCTGCTCCCGTAAAGATTTATAGCCTCAGAACCGACTCCATGGTACCTAACAACAACAATCCAGTGGTTCTGAATCACAGCGACCCTATACAGGGTTTCCAAGGAGCAGTTGGTGGGTTTGAACTGCCAACCGTAAGGCTAACTATCAAGTGCTTATCCTACAGTGCTACACCAGGATTCCATAACCGAATTTAGTCATGGGATATACACAAAAAGCTTAGCCCAGAAACTCTTATTCTAACCAGTCCCATAGATAAGGTCTTCTTTTCTGAAGGTAAGGTAGGGAGAGTTTGTAGGTAATTTGCTTATAGAGGCATAGGGCAGCCATATTGGATAGCAGTATGTGAGGGGCAGGGGACACTTTGGTATCAGAGAAGACGGGTTAAGTCCCAACTTAACTACTTACTAACTTTGGGCATTATACTAACATTCAGTGCTTCAGTTTCCTCATTTCTCAAGTAGTAATAATACTCCTTCCTGCCCAGCCCCCTTCACAGATGTCCAAAGTTTCAAGTGACCTAAGTCTGCTGAACACTAGCTGTAAGTGCTATACAGAGTGAGCTATCACTAGCTATCCACATATTTAGAAAATATGCAACAGAGGTAGCTGCCAAGTACAAAGTAAAAGGATGTAGATCTGGGTGGGAAGAGGCAGGGCTGTTGGGAGGGCTCTTCACTCAGAAGGTAGCCCTTTAAGCAACAACACAGTCCTCAGTTCCAAACAAGAAGCTCTGAGCAATATGGCCGTACTCCTTGGCTGGCAAATTCAGAGAACCTGAAGTGAGCCATTTGGGGTTCCTGGGCTTTCCCACCACACCTTTGTACTAAGAAAAAAAAGTACAAGTACCCATTGAGAGGTCACTTTCTATGGCATGGGACAGGCCATGGTCCAGCCACTTTAACCATGTGAGTCTCAGTCAGCAACTAGGCCTGCCTCTCTAGCCTCCCTTGAGTCCTTTCTGGAGCTGCTCATTAGCTAGCAAGACTGTTATCTCCTCCACTTCCTCCTCTCTAGAGTTATACACTATTGTTAAGTGCCATCGAGTCAGTTCAGATTCATAGTGACCCTGTACAAGGAGCAGCTGGTGGGTTTTCGACTGCTGACCTTGTGGTTAACAGTCCAATGCTCATCCTAGATATGTACACCAGGACGGTAATCTGAGACAAAAGGAGCTCTGGTAGCGTAGTGGTTATGAGTTGGAATGCACACTTTAAGGTCAGCAGTTCCGTGGGAGACAGATGGGGCTTTCTGCTCCTGTAAAGACTCACAGCCTCAGAACTGACTCCACGGCACATTACCACCACCAGCAGCAGCAGCAATCTGCAACAAAGGCCAACACCCGTATCTTGTAGGATACATTATGATAGAAAGTGTTCTGAGCTTGGTCCTAGAGCTAGCTTGCTGTGCTCTGATAAGCAGTGTAACTCTGGGGCAGTCACTTTCTCACTCTACACCTCAATTTCCTGATAAGCAGTAATGGGGGGGTGGGAGGTGAGAGGGTGAAGTCAGGGATAATCATTATTGCTGCACCTACATCACAGGTGTTGTGAACACGCAAAGGAACTAATAGGTGAAAATACTTTTGTTAAGACTGTGGGATGTAATCTCAATAACCTAAAGCAGCCATCAATAGCCCTCCTAGACAAGTAAATTCCCTCCCAATCAGTGGCCTATTTTACAGAAAATTAAAGATGATTTTTGGCAAGACACGTCAGCTACGTAAGCCACACAAGACTGTTCTCCTCTCACTGGCCCTAGATACATCCAGTCCCCTTCCACCACTTTCACTGTCTTCATTTCACTAGCCTCATGCTTTCAACAGAGCACAAAGCAGTTACAAGTGTACCAGAAGAAACCATCACAGAGGACACTTCTGCTACACCCCACTCCAACCCCCAGATCAGGAGGGCAGGGATGCAGCCCAAAGGGAGCCAAATTGCCAACATCTGAACCTAAACTTCCTATCCAAAATAATTCTGAAAAGGAATACCACTGGGGGGGAGGGGCAACACAGGCTAAGAGTCCCACGGCCTGGCTTTAAGCCTTGGCTCTGCAATTTACTAGCTGTGTGACCTTAGCCAGTCATTTCTTCTCTTGGGTCTCATTCCATAAAACGGAAGCTATCCTTGCAGCATTTTGTAAAAAATAAAAGATGTGAAAGCACATTAGGAATATTTTGGATTAATATCTTTCTAGTGTTATACCTGAATACTCAAAAATGTTCCTATTCCTCCCACCACCAAAATTCTCAGTTTCTTTGGAAGAAGCCACTTTCCTACCAGGAAATCATTTTCACATGTTTAACTAGCAAATCTTGGATTACCATAGGCTTTTACAGCTCCAGGATCCTGAAGGCACAGAAATTCGACTGCAGTCTCCTGCTTGTGGTATTGAAATGAAGACATGTGTCCTTACATGCCCTAAGAAATCTCTCTTGCTTTGCAGATTACATGAAAGAATCGGTGTGCAGTTCTAGCACTTGTTCCTTGAATAGCAGTGAAAACCCTTACGCCACAATTAAGGACCCACCCATCCTCACCTGCAAGCTTCCAGAAAGCAGCTATGTAGAAATGAAGTCGCCTGTGCACAAGGTGTCTCCGTACACAGATGTGCCCTCCTTGTCGACATCTAATAAAAATATATATGACGTTGGTAGGTGTCTCAAATAAGTAACTTAGAGAAACTCAGGACACTGGTGCAGCACCTGAAGTAAAATCAAGCCCTCTCCACTCACCCTGTCTTGAAAACATTCTTCTTTTGTTGCTTTTTTTAAAAAAAAAATCCAAGGTGAACTGTCTTTCCCAGGACTGTCCTCTTCTCTTATGCAGGAAATGAAATTCTTGTGCCAACTCTGCTTTTAAGACACCAGGACTAGCACAAAGTAGAAATATCAGGGGCAAGGGAGGGGGTCCACATACATAGTTCAACTGATTATTGGTACAAATTCCATAAAAGACATTTTCAAGTTTCTGAATCACCCTCTTCTATCTTTTTCTGGTTTAACAGACTAGACCTTTTAACTCTAGGAGATTCTAAATCTCTTGGTGGTGATGGGAGCTTGGGATTTTGATAGCATGTACTTAGATTTTCCATCTCTTGAGCCTCAGTTCTAACCCTCTTTGTCATAAAATTGTAAAATCCTATCTTATCTCCGCACCAAGTTAAAATCGAACTCTTTCCCACAAGGCAACCAAAGCTAATCTGTTCTCTGAATTCATTTTTCACTGTATTTCTTAGAGCCCACAGTCAGTGTGGTCCAAGAAAGTCGTGGTCGTAACTCCAGCTATATCCAGAATCCATACAACCTACCTAAGAACAGCCACATTCCAGGTCATTATGACCTGCTCCCAGTAAGACAGAGCCCTGCCAATGGGTCCTCCCAGGACAAGCAGTCTTAAGAGGGATCAACTGCTCTCTTGCAATGTACTTTGCTGAATATTCTCAGACTCTGAAAGAAGACAATCCTTTGACTTGAAATAATGGTATAGACTCCAGCTGCCTGTTAGTTATTACATTGACCTGCAATTCAAGAAGAGTTTCTGAGTGGGACTGGGGTAACTGTTCAAATTACTTTGTTCAAAAAGGCAAACCCCCTATCACTACCAACCCCAACCCCAGATGCCCTGGATTATATGATTTTTAAAAATACTTAAGATACAGCTACTCATAAAAATTTGCTAAAATATATATATATATACACACACAAATAATTATCTAGAACATGATGCTTAGAATGTATGTAGAATAGGTTTCACAAACCTTACTGGGGAGAGGAGAGCATTACTTCAAAGCACTTAAAATGTGTATGTACTTTTGGTTGCTGTTACCATCAACATCTGTTTTATTACCTAAGATAATCAGTACAGAGACACGAATTAAAAGAATAGCTATACTTGAAGAACCTGTGCATACATGTCTGGTCCATCAAATGACAATGGCCAAGATTACACAGTTCAGTCTAATGCTGACAGTTTCCATTTTTGAAAATAATACTTTAATAAATACAAGTTAACATTTTCTCATCTCCCCCATTTTGGTAATAGACAGCAGCCTCTTTCCATCTTCAATAGTGACTTCTAGGCCAGCTTTACCGAATCTTGCCAATTACATGGTCAACATTACAAGTCAGACCTGGCCTTGTCTGACCTCTTTAGTCTACACAATACCTGAGTCATTCCATGTGAACTAGAGCTCCAAGCTGATGCTTTTAAGTAAGCAATCAGAGACTGATTAAGGATTAAGTAGGAAACAACCACTTGGCCACCCCAGTTTATTGGTTGACATTCCTTGACTCACAAGAGTACTTGCTTTCTTCATCAGTCTTGAGCTTGATGTAGTATGAAACCTAAAATCATAGAGGAAATGAGACAAATGTGGATATAGCAAGTTTAAGTTGCTTAAAATACACTGCTTTTTCATGGAAGTAAATGATCAAAGAATGGACTGTAACCAGTTGTAACATGATGTAAAAACTTGATAGTAAACAGTATCTTACAATATCAAGTGCTTCTACCTTGTACTATAAAAACTACCACCTACTGAGATGGTCAAAATGTATCCTAATGCTCCAAATCCCAATATTCAGGTGTATCTGTACCTTCCACTAATAATGAGCATAGGTAATCTGAGGCTCAGATAAACTGAAAAGAAGCCAACTCCCAAGCCCTAAAGAGGATCTTCTCACAGAAATTAAAGACCAAAGAAGGACGAGCCAAGGAAGCTAGTGACCACCCCTTGTACCCCTCCATTCCCTGATACCAGTCCCGCCAGTAAAAAGTACTTCCTCAAAGGAAGAGGAACTAAATAACTGCAGAGCTGAACTAGCTGCTACAGGAAGCATGGGAGTGCTGGAGCCCTTAAGACAAAGTGGAAGTCTATCCTGAAACCCATTAGTTTGGGCCCAGTGAAACCAAGCCCAGTTATCAAGTTGATTTCAATTCATGTAGAATAGAGAAGAACGGCCCTCTATGCGGGTTTCCAAGACTATAGATCTTGGAAGCAGACTGTCACATCGTTCTCCTATGGAGCAGGTAGTGGATTCAAACCACTGACCTTTTGGTTAGCAGCTCTATGCTTTACTCACTGCACCACAGCAGTCCTTTTAGTAACCAGCAAAAGCAAGGAAATAAATTAGTAAATCCGCCCCCCCCTTCCTGGCTACTTCACCCAAGGCTTGAACAAATTTGATTGTTAGAGGAAAATATATAATACTTACATGAATGCTGCATGCGTGCATGGAAGCAAATGATCAGTAATAGCAAAGTTTACATTCCAGAAAAGCCTTATTAAAATATAAGTACTAGCAAATTACTTTGTAGACCCAAGTTAAGTATTTCATTCATATGTAAGAAGAAAAACAGAAAAAAGACTTACCTCAGTATTTCAGGGCTGCCAATTAATTATCTTTATGAAGCAAGGATTTAGAAGCATGGCGAAATCACATCAGTAAAAAACTTCATCTCAATCCCAGACTTTATTTTCTTCCCTTACCCTGTAGATACAATAACTGCTACCTGGCAGACTGCAAACAGGCAGTATCACTCAAGTTTCACTTCTCTTTTGTCAACTATTCTCTAGGTAAAGGTATTCCGTAAGAGGTGGCATGGTGAAATGACTAGAGCACTGGGCCAAGAGATCTGGATGTTACCCTGGGCAAGTGATTTGCCCTATTGGGCTGCTTTCCCCCCACGTATAAAAGAGAGAGCCAGAGAGGAAGGAGGGAGCTCTACCAGGTCTTCAGCTATAGCAGCCTATGATTTTTAAAGAAATGGGAGTCCTGGTGTAGCGCCACAGAATAAGCACTGGACCACAACAAGGTCGGTGGTTCAAACTCACCAGCCACTCCTCAGAAACCCTATACAGGTTGCTATGAGTCAGAACTGACTCAACAGCACTTAAAAACGCCCACACTATAGCTCTAATCAGGCAATACAGAGAAGAGGTTTGAGTAGTGTATGATGACAACAGCCGCCTTCACATATCTAAGAGCTACCTAATAAGAACCAGCTCAATCTTACAGAGCAACTGTTCGGAACTTCTTACTAGCACTTGTACAAACAGGTCGTGGTCAGCCTGAACACATGCACTGTGTTTCAGAGTTCATTTTATTGGTGAGTTGGGAAGTTCTGTTCAATTACTTCACAGAAATGAAAATTGTCAATCAGATAAATTGATGTGCATACAGTTCAGATGAATAACAAAAACACAATTATTGTACAATAGCATAAGTGAGACTATGAAATGGCAATACTTTTTTAAACACAGATTTGTAATATATTTGTTCACTGTGCAGAGAGGTATTGTACCTTGTACAAAATAAAATTTCTCAAACTAATTTAACAAGAACGCCTACTGTCATGTTGCAAAGTGAAAATATATCTACAATCTACACCTTAGGTTTAAAGGCAGAACTACATTTTGTTTGGTCACTTTAGTCAACTGGAAGAGTGAACAGTATAGCAATAAATTCTTGAAAATAAAGAGGAAAAAGTTACATCAACTTTATAACAGGAAGTTCTCTTCCTTTCAAGTAATGGATGGAATCGATATATTCTTATTCATGTCCCAACATTACTGGAAACAGCTCACACACATCAGTATATTAAAATTAGACGGTTTCTCTGTTTCCATGAAGACTTGGACTCAAAGACAACTATTATAGCTTGTGCTCAGCTCCAGAGGCACAAAGGTACTTCTATGAGATGGAATAAAGGCAAGTTTGAGGGTCACCTAATTTGCATAAGTGCAATGAATAGTCTTCCACTAGTTGAAGTTATCATCCAGTACAGTCTCTTACCCTGGGTATATCTGTTTTAGGACCTTTATTGTGACCTTACTGGTAAAGAAGGGGCAGGATTCATTTTGTAAGAAAGCACAGATGCTAAAACAAAGCTTATTGAATGCACTCAATGGTACAAGCTTAATTTGTCCTGTATACATTCAAAGACTTGTATATAATCCTTATACTTATTACCAAAACATTTCAACTTTTCAGTTCACAAGGCTTATGTAATACTCAAAATGTATTGCAATTTAGTAAAATGTTTAACCAAACATATATTTTGCTAGTTAAAGATTAAGACTCATGCAGAAAAGACCTATCTTACTAACAGCCTTGCCAGTTCTCAAGGGCTAGGGCTTAATAGCTCAGTAAAAGACAAACATGTATAATTAAGAATAATAAGGCCAAAAAAGGTTATTTTCTGGGACTACTATAAAATATGACTTATAAAACTCAGAATTCTACCCAATACATCCACACCTCATTTACCAGCATATGGTTAGATTTCAAAGAGCAGATCATTATGCAAAAATCGGCATATGGGAAAATGGAGTATGACCACATCAGATCGCAAAATGAGGAATTACTAAATTAAGACACAAGTGCCACACCACTGAGAATCATGACAAGCTCTCACCTTGCACCTTGGTGTCCACTACTGGCAGACCTACTTCATTTATGCACAAAATAACTGGATACATATTTTACTGTTCTAAGTATGAAATGTAAGATAAGATAGCTGATGAGAAGTGTTGTATCAAAATGATAACCATAGGCCAATTGCTGCAGGCTGTGCACTGAATACAGAAGATCCAAGAGTGCCAAGTAATACATTCTACTAGTCATTCATCCAACCAGAGGAAAGAAAGAATGGGCCCGTTTAATTAGTATGTGACAATAGGAGACAGAAATCCTTCTCAAAAGAGAATCTCTCCATTTAAGAGTAAATGGTACCAGCAGTAACGGCGAAGTTCAAAAAACAGGACAATAAATGCCAGTGAGTATGTGGAGACACTGGGACCCTCCTACATTGCTGGTGGGATTGCAAAATGGTCCAACCACTATGGACAACAGTATGGCGCTTCCTCATAAAGTTGGAAATAGAAATACCGTGTGATCCAGCAATTCCTCTACTTGGTATTTATCCACAAGAAATATGCACCATAGCACACCAATGTTCATAGCAACACTATTCATAATAGCAAAAGATAGAGACAGCCTAAGTGCCCAACAATGGAAGAATGGATAAACTTTGGTACCTCCACACAATGGAGTATTATGCTACCTTGAAGAATAACAAGGAAGCTGTATAAGCCACCATATAACATGGATGAACTTTGAGGACACTGTTGTTGTTGTGAAGTGCCGTTGAGTCAGTTCCAACCCATAGTGACCCTGTACAGGGTTTCCGAGAGGACACTATGCTGAGTGAAATTAATCACAAAAGGAGAAATACTGCATAAGATCACTATTGTAAAAGCTTAAGAAAAAATGCCCACATCAAAAGGGGGCAGTAAAAAAAATTCTTTGTTGGTTATAGGGAGTGGGGTGGGGGGTGGGGGGAGAGGGGAGGGAGGGGCCGGTAGAGCACAGAGTAGAAAAAATAAAGTAAATGGTGATGGATGCATGCAGATTTGTTCTACCATTCTTTTACTTTCAGGTTTCAAATTTCCTCTAATAAAAATAATTGGAATGGTAATTCTTTAGCTACAGCTGCCCAAGCTAAATGAGATAAATCCTAGGATTAACCCCTTTACTTTTAGATTGACCTTCCTTATAATAAATGAACATCTAAGGCAAGAAGACATATATTTCACAAATAGCTCGAGTACTCACAGTGCAAGGTTCTAACAAGAGGGTGGGGGTGGGATTAAATATTAAGAATATAAGTATGAACAAAGCACATTCCCTAGACTTGTGGATCTTAGAGTCTAACAATCACAAAAGGGCAGGAAGAAACAGAGGGTACTAGTGGAATGCTAATTATATATTTTCTTTGATTTGCAAAGTCCCTCCTCATCCCAACTGCTGCCTCCCAAGTCATTATCTAGCCTTACAGATGGCCCTCCAGAGCTTTGGGTGAGAAAAAGCATAGGGACCTTAAAGAAACACCCTGCTAAATCAATTTCAACTTGCAGAGTTTCCCTCCAGGACAAAGCAGAACTGCCCCGTAGGGGTTTCTAAGCTGTCTTCTCATGGGAGCAGACTGCCAGATCTGTCTTCCCCATGGAGTGGCTGTCAAGCTGGTAGTGGTCGAGGAGCTGACCACTGTACCACCAAGACTCCTCACTGGGACCTTGTTGATGTTCTGTGCCTTCAAGTCGACTCCTACTCATAGCAACCCTGTACAGGGTTTTCGAGGAACAATTGATGGGTTTGAACTGCCGACCTTGTGGTTTGCAGTCCAGTGCTGATCCTACAAGTCATATGAGAGTACTAAGTTATTTAAGCATCCACTTCAATGTAAACCAAAACCAGTAACTGATCCTCTAGTAAGCTCCTTCAGAGATGATTTCCTATCAAGAAGTGCCTAAAAAAAATTACTTCCTGGGCTCCCCAGATTGGACCATATCACTCCCCTAGAGATGTCTCAGAAACAAGGTAGAGAAAAGAGACTGAAGGTTGTCAGTAATGGAATGGTACCAAAAGCCATGCTCCCACTCAGTGGGGTGGGGGATAACAGAATCTGAGATTCTGGGTTTAGGGCAAGGTTAAGTTCCCAATGACTCAAAGATAGGAAAGGAATCCTACTAGCTACTATTTGCACGACCATCATTGATAACAGAAAAGGTAACAGCCAATCTGTATGTCATCTTGTGCTCAACTCTATGCTTAAGTATTGTTAAAGAACTGACTTCAAATAATGTTTATACTGAGAATCAAACATTACTATACCAATAGTGGAATAATAATGCCATTTATATCACGTGTTTGTTGTACACATTAACCTATACACTTGGATTTCATCACTTTCTATTGGACAAAATAGTTTAGTGGATTGATTTGCCTTGTTTATTTCTATTACAGCCAATGGAAAAGATAACAGAGTATATTTTTAAAGTATGACATATACACTAAAACTCAGCAGATTTTTTTTTTAACTGCAAAAGCCAAAAATTAAGCAGTTCCCAATTTACAGTTGACATAGCAACCTATCAAATGGTCCTCCCCACAACACATACAGTACTCTGATGTATATTATTGAAACTGACAGCCATTTTGCAAATGTTCTGAAAGGAGTTAACATGGAAATAAAGATGGCATTTTAATCAAGTCATTGTGGTAAGACCAAAAACATTCTGCAAAGTATGTACCTGAAGTTTACTCAACTATAAATTTAAATTCAAATGTCGGCAGTTCGTCTGTCAGTACCTGAAGAAAGATTTCATTCATAGAATGACAAAAGTTGGAGCTGGTACAAGCCCCCCAAATGATAAAATCTAGTCGACTCATTCCCCAAAAGGTGCAGCTCAGAGATTAAATGACTGAAAGAGCTATAGACCCCAAGTCTGTCTCCCAGTGCAGTGCTCTCGTTACCTGTAACTTTTTAATCTCGTAACTCACATCTCCTAATATATGCCTAGTAGAAAATGTCCCTTCAAATATTGTTTTTCCATCCTCCAACTCCATTTTCAGGAAAATTAATGCCCTTAATTAAAATTCTCTTTCTCAACCTAAGTTGTAATGTCATTAGTATTTTATATCACATTATTGTTACCATCATTCTTCTAAAGTTTAGGGGATACAATCATTCCTTAAAACACTAACAAGCCTTACTTCTTTGGAATAGTGTATAGGGGAGGGGGAAAGGTGACCTGTCTAGTCCCACAAGGGAAGTGGTACTGCCCCAACCAGAAAATGCAGCCCTTTTCTCTTCAGCAATGGTGCCATGTTTCCTAAACTAACTTTACGCTCCTTACCAAATGATGTGGGAAAAGGGGCTTCTTTCGTGGCCTTTGTTCTATTTTCTTTCTTTTGTTAAATGAGGAGAATGGATATAATGCACAGTCCTTACACAAAGTTTCACAGTTTCCCAATGTTTTGAATTTTTTTCATGCTTATGATATTTATGAGAAGTCAAACAACCATTCTCTTTCTCCCGTGAAAACAAGTTCTATAAATTAAACCCTAACAGACTGAAATACATTCTTAATTACCTTCGTTCTTGGCTGTTGTTAAGTGCTGTCGAGTCAAGTGGGATTCACAGTGACCCTGTGTAATGCTTCTGAGGTTGTAAACCTTTACAGGAGCAGAAAGCCTCATCTTTCACTCAAAGATCAATGGGTGGGCTCCAACCACCAACTTTGTGGTTAGCAGTTCAGTGCTTATCTTACAGAACCACAGTACTCACTAACAACTGACTCAACAATTGCACCTTATATAGGCCACAGTTTTCTATCTCCTTAAGGTAGATAAGAGAGATTATCATAATAGTTCAAACCACAGAAAGCATTTGTATTTTGTTTTCTATAACTATAAATCACTGAAAACAAAAATTAAGATGTTCACTTTCCTTAATGATAAATGTGACTAGCTCTGATGAACCATCCAAACTCTTAAAAGTCTGAAGCAGAACCCTTCAGAACTTAAAAGAACTCGGGCATAACTCACTGGCAGACACCTCTTAGAGTTCTGAGTTTCAACTGAACACACTCAATGTAATGACTAAAGACAACTTGTATACAGTGAAAACTACTATCAAAGGGAAATTATAGATAAATAGCACTAGAGAACAATGACATACAAGTTTAAATCGAGGCACAATGGCTGAATGACTTTTCAAGACACTATAACAGGTAAAAAGAACCAAACTTAAAATAGTTGAAAAGCAGGGTCAAGTTTCTAAACTGCTTGGAGCCCTGAATTGTCATAATATTTAAAAGCTTAATGTTTCTTACTTGAGACAATTTGTCTCCTGAGGTACTACTCAGAATGAACACACTTGTTGAAATGCAATTAAAGTCATTTTCTCCTGTTTCTTGGATTTCTCCCAAGATCCAACCATGCCCAAGGCAGTATAAATAAAGTCTGCATTTGGTAAGAATCCAAAGTTACTTTATTCATATTTGATTCGTATCTAGTTTCTCCCTTGTTTCTTAAATAATTTTGTAAAAATTTCACTACCAATTTTGAGCAAAATAAATATTAGATGAAGTCTTTTCCTGGGCCTAGATATCCGGTTATGTATAAAAGTCTAGTTCTCTAATGTTTTTGATAATACTTTAAAAAAAAAAGAAAGAAAAAAAAAAAAAGAACTGCATGTCTAAAATGAAAGCTGATGCCCCAGATTCAATGCTTAACTCTACTGATGAGTGAGGCCCTATATAGTCTTACTCATCAGAATCAAGTATTCCATAACTGCATCCAAAACACTCGAAGGAAAAATATAATCTGACAACATAAAGAACAGTCTCCCTATAACTGTTTATTTGAATGTGAATATATTCCAAATCAAAAACTAAAAAATAAAATAAATCAAGTTACAGAGCATGCATAAAATACAAAGTAGCAATTTACAAACAGATAATAGTACCTTCATAACCAATACACTAAAATAATAAAATGGCTACAGAAGAAAACCAAAATGACTGACTACAGCAATGCCATCCGTGCACTCCACACGTCATGAGCACCACTAAAGACAGAAGATTAACTATGAAACAGTAATCTGTGCAAGCCCCCACACACATATTTTTGGGGGTGTCCCACCATCCTGAATAGTATCACTGCAGTTGACACAATTTGCAGAACACTGCAGAGTAAGTGCTTAATATTATCCACAAAAGGTAAAACTAAGTATTAGTGTGCACATTTCTGAATGAGCAACTAGTTGCTTCGCTGATTTCCATAATGTAGTGGAAGAAAATTATTTTAAGTTTGCACAATGCCTAAATGCATTCTATTTAAACTCAAAGTACTATTTCATCTTCCATACTAAAAGAATACATGCCTTTAAAGTGATACGACTTGAGCAGAAATTTACCTCTCATTGTATTCCTTACACAAACTGAAACCAAAGACTTATTAACTGGACTATATTCTAAAACATACTGCAAAACTCAAATATCAGCATTGTCAACATAATTATCCATGCCTGTTTTGGATATGGTGATAAAACTAAGTTTCATTTCATTTACTAGAAGATTTCAAGAAAAAAATTCGTATTTCAAGGTTTACATACTATCAGCATTAAACCAGTTATCGTCCAAGCAATAAAATGTTGCATGATTTGCTGCCAGGAAATTAATTCAATTCAAAGTTGTTGCTGCCTGACTGGCAGCTCAGATGGAATTCCACCAGCCTGCCAGGCATCACTGTGTACTCTATGGCCCCATAACAATACTGCTACTAACACCGTAAGTCTTTTGTGTTTATTAAGATCATTCTTGTTCAGAAAAAAGTGTTCTCTCTCTAACCAACTTTGATGCTTACAAAATCAAAGAACAAATTTTACAGAACAATAAACCTATTAAGGCATTTTAGAAAATGACTTCCAGAATAATGGAGAGATTTCAAGCTCTCAAAATCCTGCTATGTTCATAGGGCAACTCTTACAGTTAGGGAAATACACAGTGCTCTATGGCAAAATAGCAGCTGAGTTTTAAAGTTCTTCTTAGCTTGATTTGATCAAGACCAAAAGGTCTGAGCTTCTTGTGATCAAGTTCTACTATGCCCTATAGTGACAGGTTACCATGATGAAAAGCCAACAATAAGTGAGGAATCCAGACATTCAGTTTATTAAACTAAGGCTAGTGAGACCATAGCATGAAAAAGAACTGCAGTCATTTGGGACAAGTAGATAATTTTATAAAGCTAAAATCAAAGACTTCAGACATGGAAAAATTCATAAGTATGAGGAAGTAATACAACAAAAGTGACCACAAGAATTACAAATATATTTAAATCTCAGACCTGGGAAATGGACTATACACAGCCTTGTAGGGGAGAAGAGAAGCTCCTTATATGTTCTGACAACACTGCACCTTTGGCTTGTTTTCAGTGGTTGGTGGAACATGAATAGGAACCACATTGTTGCTTGGAGACATGTCGTTTTCACGTCTGTCTGACATTTGCTTCTGAGAAACAATGCGATATATCTCTGAAGGAATTAAAAAACAAATACTTAGTGTGAATAAACCCATTAATAATTGGCAAAAAGTAACATATAGGTACATATGCAAGAACGACTGATTATGAGAGTATAAATAGACAACTCATAAATGTATAGTTTTATTTTCAAACAGCCACTAATTAGAGGACTGAGCAACATTTCATTCTGTTATACACAGAGTCAGAACTGACACAATGACATCTCACAAGTGAAGCAAAGGTTCTTCCATTTCAGAAGCTCTCTCTCTCACACACACACACACAAACACACAAGTGTAGTGGATTACAAACTGGGTTGCTAACTGCAAGGTCAGTACTTCAAATCTACCAGTTGCCCCAAGGAAGAAAGATGAGGCTTTCTGTTCCCATAAAGATTGGTGTGGCACTGTAGAATCAGCACTAGACTTCGAACCACAAGGTCGGCAGTTCAAACCCACCAGCTGCTCGTCGGAAACCCTGTGTAGGGTTACTATGAGGCAGAACTGACTTTACAGCACTTAACAACAACAGAGATTCACAGTCTTGAAATCCTATACAGGATCACTATGAGTTACAACCAACCCGGCGGCACAAAATCACCACCATATAGCAACAGGAAAAAATAAAAATTCACTGTACTGCACATCAGGTATTTTTCTAGGATATGAATGGAGAAACACAACTTTATAAACATGCCAAAACTCTAAAGGACTCTTAGAATGGAAGGAAAGCTAGATAATGTGCTTATCGGTGGCATTCTAAACTAAAATTTAGTTACCCCAAACAAGCAAATTAAGATTATGAATTTATACTTATTTTTCTTTCATGATACTTATCAAATCAAATGGCTTAGTATATACTTTTCCCACTATTCATTGACGTATATCTACAATGTAACACGGAACTCCTGGTATGACACTAGGATAAGCACTGGACTGCGAATCACAAGGTTGCCAGTTCAAACCCACCAGCTGCTCCTTGGAAACCCTATACAGAGTTCCTATGAGATGAAACCCAACTTGACAGTATTTAACAACAACAACAACAGAGGTCCTGGGTGTGGCACTGTAGAATAAGCCCCAGACTGCTAACCACAAGGATGGCAATTCAAACATACCAGCCTCTCCTCAGAAACTCCATATAGGTTAGATGTGAATTGGAACCAACTCAACAGTACGTAACAACAGGGGTTCAACAAATAACTAATTGCATGAGTGCTATGTTTTTCATTCCTGTCAGGTTTATTTCCGAGTCACAAGTGATACGGGTGCAGAGCAGAACTGACCCCAAAGGTTTTCAAGGTTGTGACCTTTCAGAAGCATATTACCAGGCCTCTTCTGGAGGCACTTCTAGGTGGGTTTGAACTATCAACCTTTTTTGGTTACTTAAATGTTTGCAAAACACTATTAAACTCACCACAGAAAGTATCTTTATTTAATCCTTCATTTGTTCTTTTACTGATTGACTAAAATCGAGTTCCTTTAAAGAATTTATAATTTAGTTCCTCTGACTAGATAATAAATTCCTTAAAAAGAGAGCATCTACCGTCTTAACTCTGCCAAAAAGCAACCCTCAAAATACAAGGACATTTTTAAAATAAGATAAATTAATACGATATGCCTTTGTGATATACTATGTCCTGGTGTGGTGCTGTAGGATAAGCACAGGACTTGAAGGGCAGTTTGAACCATAAGGTTGGTGGTTCAAACTTACCAGTTGCTCCTCAGAAACCCTGTATCGGATCGTTCTGAATAGGAACCAACTTGATGGTACGTAGCAACAAATGAAGGACATAATATCAGCTATGTATGTATTCTTTTTTTTTTAATTTTTAAAGAAGTTTTTATTGTGAATTAAGTTTACAAGGCAGATTATCAGTTTTACATTCCATAAATCATATTTT
>NW_006408522.1:2783584-2802597 GCF_000296735.1 Chrysochloris asiatica
CGGGGGGGGGGGCCTCAATGGAGATGCAGATGACATCCCTCTTTCAGGTGGGTCTTCGGTGAATGCTGGCTCCCTCAGGCACGCTCACTCCAAAGATATGTATGTATTCTTGTCAAAACCATTTAGAGTGAGCTTAATTATGAGCAAAAAAATTACCTAAATCCAGATTGATGCTTCATAAATGGGATTGTCACATAATAGATTTTAAAAATATTGAGATAAATGTTCTAGATCTGTGCTGTCCAATATAGCAGTCACATATTTAAATTAAATAAAATTCATATCTTCTGTCTACTAGACATATTTCAAGTGCTCAACAGTCACAGGTGGCTAGAGGCTTTAATCTAGGATTAAAAAAATTTTTAATCTACAAAAAAACAAGGTATTTGAATATGGAATGTCCATCAGATGTTTCTGTTGTTAAGTGCCATCACTAGATGGTTCCGACTCATAGAGACTTTAGGCACAGATTGAAACACTGCCCAATCCTGTACCAGCCTCACAATTGGTTTTCAAGCTTGAGCCCACTGCTGCTGCCACTGTGCCAATCCATCCTGTTGAGGGGTGGAAGGTCTCTTTTTTCACTGACTCTCCACTTCAGCAAGCATGATGTCCTTCTCCAGAGACTGGTCCCTCCTGATAATATGTTTAAAGTATGAAAGACGAAGTCTCTCCATCCTGGCTTCTAAGGAGCATTCTGATTGTACTTTTTCCAACACAGATTTGTTTGTTCTTTTAGCCATCCATGGTACTTTTAATATGCTTCTCCAACACCATAGCTCAAATGCATCAATTCTTATAAGGTCTTCCTTAGTAACTGTTCACTTTCACATGCACACGAAACTACTGAAAATATCATGGCTTAGGTGAAGTGCACTTTAGTCTTTGGGCTTTTGAACACTTTAAAGAGGTCTAGTACAACACATCTGTCTAATGTAGTATGGCATTTGTTTTCCTGACTGCTTCCTCCATGAGTGCTGATGGTGTGGATCCAAGCAAAATGAAGTCTTTTTTGACAACTTCAATCTTTTCTTCATTTATAAGGATGTTATTTATTGGTCCAGTGGTGAGGATTTTTGTTTTTATTACAGAGAGGTGCAACCCATACTGAAAGCTGTGGTCTTTGACCTTCATCAGTAAGTATTTAAAGTCCTCTTCACAAGCAAGGTTGTATCATTTGCATGTCACAGGTTGTTAATAGTCTTCCTCAAATCCTGATGCCACATTCTGGAACACAACCCTGGTGTGTACCTTGCCTGATTTAAAACCATTTGGTGTCCCCTAGTTTTGTTTGAATGACTGCCTCTTGGTCTATGTACAGAATCCTCAAGAGCACAATTAAGGGTTCTGAAATACTCGTTCTCTGCAATGTTTATAGCTTGTCATGATCCACACAGTTGAAAACCTATGCATAGTTGTTTGCCTGTGGTTTATTGACTATAAAGCACAGACAAACATCTTTCTGGTATTCTCTATTTTCAGCCAACATCCATCTGGTGTCAGCAATGATATCCCTCATTTCACATCCTCATCTGAATCTGGCTTGAAACTCTGCCAGCTCCCAGTCAATGTACTGCTACAACCATTTTTGAATTATGTTTAGCAAAACTTTACTTGCATATGATATCAGTGATATTGTCCAATGATTTCCACATTCTGTTGGGTCACCTCTCTAAGGAATGAGCACAAATTTCGATCTCTTCCAATCAATTGGCCAGGTAGCTGTCTTCCAAATTTCTTGGCATAGGTAAGTGAGTACCTCCAGTGCTGCATCAGTTTGTTGGAAGATTTCAATTTGTGTTCCATCTATTCCCAGAGCCTTGTTCTTTGCCTATGTGCTCAACATACCTTGGACTTCTTTCTTCAGTAGCATTGTCTCTTGATCATATGCTATATCTTGAAAAGGGTGAACATCAACCATTTCTTTTCGGTACAGTGACACTGTATAATTCCTTCCATCAGATCAGATACTACTATATAAATGCTCAACTTCTTAGATTATGGCACATCATACTGTGGTTATGTTAGAGAATGGCTTGTTGTTAGATGATACAAGACTAAAGGACTTAAGTAGTAAAGTACCAAAATATGTATGATTTACTTTCCAAATACTCAGCAAACAGGAATGAGTACATATACCCACAAGAAATAAGCCAAATGTTGTAAAATGTTTTAACTGATGATTCTAGATGAAAAGTACAGTAATATTCTATATATATATAAACTTATGAGGCACTGGATTGCTAACCATGAGGTTGGAAGCTCAAATCCACCAGCCGCTTTCCAGGATAACGATGAGGATTCTGCTTCTGTAAAGATTTACAGCCTTGGAAATCCAATATAGTAGGGGTTGTTGTTGTTAAGTGCTGTTGAATCAGTTTCAACTCACAGCAACCCTATAAAGGGTTTCTTAGGAGTCTGGTGAGCTTGACTCACCAACCCTGCAGTTCAAACTGACCTTACAGTCCAGCGCATTAACTCACAGTTCCACACCAGGACTCCATATAGCAGGGGTAGAGAACCTTTTCCTACCAAGGGCCACTTGCATACTTATAACATCATTTGCTGGCTATACAAAATTATCAACTTAAAGATTAACCTATTATATTTGAATGGTAGGAACTCTGGTTGCCTTGGCAAAGCTAGAACAAATGATTTCGCAGGCCCCTGAGCCAAACATTTCCACCCCCTACAGCTATATTGAGTCACTATGAATTAGAATCGACTCGATGGCAGTGGTTTTGTTTTATGAGGGGGGAAAAAAGAGAAAGCAGAATGACACCATCAAAATGCTCTGCAATATACAGATATTACTTGAAACTTAATTGGAACTATCATGGCCACCCTGTATATTCACAGTAGAACTCCTTCACTCTGGTTTTTAAAGCTGTGAGCTTTTGGAAGCAGATCCCCAGGCTTGTCTTCTGAGGTACCTCTGGGTGGGGTTGAACCACCAACCTTTCAGCTAGTAGTCTTTCTTGCATCTAACTGTTTGCACAACCCAGGGACTTTTTCATCATGAGTGGGAACTGACTTTATAGGTAAACAATAAGTTCAAACAGTAAGTTCAAAAATAAATTGGTCAATAAATGTCAATGTTACTTGATTAATACATGATAAATAAGGAATCAATGTCATGTTCTAATGTGGTTTTGTTGTTATGCATTTAAGCACTAATCAGATACGTACACTGAAATGTTTACAAGTGAAATGATGTGATTATCTGGAATTTACTTCAAAGTAATGGGACAGGAAGTAGATGGAAGCAAGGCTGGCTGTGAGCTGATTGACGGTGATGGCTACAGGGGAGTTCATGGCATTATTCTACTTTTGATATGTTAGAAATTTTCTGTAACAAAAAGTTAAAGAAAAAACACACATTAACCCATTTTTCCAAAATTAATAAGTAATTTCCCTAAAGTTGAACAATATAGCAAGTTGTAGTCAACTGAATCTGTAATCTTAAAAACACTTAACAGTGAGTATAACCTTTTCTTATGCTTTGAGGGGAGATTAAAATTTGTGTTTAACAATGTTGATAGTGGTTCAAATGTGAAGAAACATCAAGGAGAAAAAAATTAGATTACCACCACCAACTGTTGATCCTGAGAATGCAGTAGTTCTATATGATAAGCACTGGACTGTGAACCACAAGGTCAGCAGTTCGAGTCCACCAGTGGCACACAGAAGAAAGAAGAGGCTTTCTGGTCCTGCAAAGATTTATAGCTTCGGAAACTCTACACAGGGTCACTATGAGTCAGAACTCACTCAATAGCACTTCCCAATAACAACTGTCAACTCTAAAATAACACGGATGTGAACTATATTGGTCCAATTACACTTTTTTTTTTTTAATGTTGTTTGATGCTAATCATCTCTGCTTGAGCAGTTTGTCTCTCCAGTTAACTACTTATCAAAATAAAAAGTGATTTCTTACAATTCTCTATTTTTTAGTGCAATCCAGTAAATCTTTAATAACACGGGATCTGAACCTAAGTACCACTAACGATGCTGAAAGTGATCCCAAGAAGCACAGAAATGTTATGACATTACAAAAATAAGTTGAGTTGCTTGATATGTATAGTTGACTGAGGTTTGCAGCTGCAGCTGCCTATCATTTCAAGATAAATGAATCCAGCAAAAGGATCATTGTAAAAAAAAGAAAAGGAAATTTGTGAAGTCTCCACTGTAGCTATGCCAAAAAACTAACCAAACACATGACCATCAAGTCAATTCCAACTCATAAAGACCCTGTACAGGGTTTCTGAAGCTATAAATCTTTATGGGAACAGGAAGCCTCATCTTTCTTTCTCTCATGGAGCGCGCGCCAGGTGAGTCTGAACTGCTGATCTTGCAATCCTACAGCACCACCTGGGTTGCGCACAGATATGCCAGCAGGTGAAAATACCTTGCACAATTTACAAAATACCTTTGTATGTCATATTAAAAATGCAAATTTTCTCATGAGTGATGATCTAAGGTATAATTATTGGTGATGAAAACTGAAGACGCTTGGAATCAATTAGTCCAATGGACTAATGGAACACGTGACCATCACTCTCCATGACTCTGAGACCAGAAGAATTAGATAGTGCTTGGCTACATAGAGTAGTGGTTACGAATTGGGCTGGGAACCGCAAGGTCAGTAGTTCAAAACTACCAGCTGTTCCGCGGGAGAAAGATGAGGCTTTCTGCTCCCGTAAAGATTCACAGCCTTGGAAACCCTGGACAGGGTCGCTATGGGTTGGAACCGACTCCACAGCACAGAACCACCACCACCACCACCAGATGCTCTGAAAGGGATCACATTAAAAGGCCCTGGGTAGGGTGTGCCCTTTGGCTGTTTGAATGATTATATATTCCTGAGTGTTTTGGTTTCAATGCACGTCAACGTCAAAAACAAAAACAAAAAACAGAGGGAACAGAAGTGAATACTGTTGAATGATGAAGCGATTGTAATCATTGGAATGAAACGAATACGATAAATGTAAAATTGATGTTCTCCCATGTAAACTATCACTCAATTCACTTTAAAAAAAAAAGAAAACAAAAGGCCCTGGAGAAAGTAAGAGACTATGTGGAACAAAATCATTAAAAAAAAAAAAAGACAAGGTTTCCTGGTCAGAAAGAAACTGGGCCAAGAAATAAATTATACCAAGACTATGGTCCTCAGCTTCCCTCGGGTCTGGAAGAGAACTCACCCTTGCGGCCCAGTTTTTACCAAGCAGTGTTTAGGTATATAGCGGGGACAACAACACTAGTGAGGTATGCTCACCATGGAATTTCAGCCCAAAAGGTTAACATTTACCTGGGGTCAAGGTTCAGAGGGGTTGGGAGAGGGAGGAAGTGGCATTACTGCTGTTACATGGAGGGGACTGTGGTCACTGAGATGAAACAAATTGTATGATTTGTTGAATATAAAACTAATGATCTGCTCTGTAAACCTCCACTCAAATTTGTAATAAATAGTTTCACAAAACCTGTTAAATGATGATGCATAGAGACGACTGTAATCATTGCAATGAAACAATGAGCCTAAAACAGATGTTCTCCCATGTAAACTATCACTCAATTCACAATAAAAACTTAAAAAAAAAAAAACAACTAATGCAGCTTTTATCTGAATCTAGTATGCATGGAATCCTGGTATGAAGCTATAGGATAAACACTGGGCTGCTAACTTCAAGGCTGGTGGTTCAAACCCACCAGTCGCTCCTTGGAAACCCTCTACAGAGTTGCTAGGAGTTGTAACAGATTTGATGGCACTTAACAACAAGTAGTATATATGTAACATAAAAAAGTGTCAATTGACTCAGAATCTTGTCTGCACAGGAGTACTGGCGCCCCTAACCTCCCACAAAGTTCAAGGGTCAGCGCTAGAATTTTTCTAATGTAAATGATAAGAAATCTTAGATTCCTTTCACTGAAAAGTGATAGTATGAGAGTGTCAAGGATAAAGAGAAGGGCAGTAATTCAATCAGGTTAGTGGCTAAGGAATGAAGATAATCATCAACTTACTGTCAAACTTTGCTATTCATTCTTTGTTGTCTCTCTAATAGCAAACCGTGTAACTTCTCTTTCTCAAGTCATATGATTAAACATGACTCACAAGTTTTAACTTCTTTATGAATTGTTTAAGAGAACCCTTTAGCCTCCCCTAAAAGTTGCAAGTTCTTACATAAAAAGCAAGTCTGTGTAATCAATCCTGTAAGAGAGGCAAAGGCAGACTGCTCAGAGAACACAGGGAGGTAAATAATTAAAGAGATCTCATTACAAAACGAGACCCGTGAGCAGTGTTGGATAACTGTTATAGTACTGCATACTGTTGGGTAGAAATGGATGCCTGCGCATAGGCTCCAGTCACCAGAAAGATGCCTGCTATGAAAAATGCCAGCAAGGCGGCAAAGACAAATCAAAGTGTTGCTCAGAAAATTAAGATGGAGAAAATTTTCTTCCAGTAGAATCTTTTACCTAATTCTATTATTTTATTAGTTATGGAGCACTACAACTCTCCATACATTATCTACTAATGTCTCTTGTGGCTTGGTGTGTTACTTTAAAACAAACAAACAAACAAAAAAAAAAACCCACCTTTGATAAGTTAGAAGCAGGTACTAATCTAGGGGTTGTCCGATTAGAGAAAGTTATTTACTTTTGAAACCAGACCTAAGAATTTTCCTCTCAAGGGCAAATTCTCCTTTAGAACAACATGAATGTGACATATACCAATCCTGGTGCGGTCACTTTTTAAGATTTCCAAAGAGGAGATACAGTTAGAAAGAGAAGAATTCTGCATTACCATTCTTATATCAGGGTCTCTGACAAGAGATCCTGATATAAAGTAAAATCTTAATATAAGACAATTTTAAAGTGTTTAACGTTGTTGTTGCTAAGTGCCATCAAGTCAGTTCTGACTCATAGTGACCTTGCATAGGGTTTCTGAGACCAGTTGGCTTTGAACTGCTCACAGTGTGGCTCGTAGTCCAGTGCTGATACACAGCACCACACCATGAGTCTCAATCATTTATAGTTAAGGTGAAATAAAAAGAACATACACCCATTTCTACTCTAATACAAGTATAGAATAGATTTGTTGTTGTGAAGTGCCGTCCAGTCAGTTCCGACCCACAGCGACTGATGAGTTAGAACCACCAACCTTGCAGTTCAAACAGCTATGCAGTCTGGTGCATTAACCCACAGCGGCACACCAGGACCCCAGAAGTACAGATTAAGGTATAAAATAATTCAAAGGAGTCTAACAGTTCCAAATTGGGGAGCAGGCAGAGTTAAAATTCCACAATTTCTCCAAAAATTGTAAAAGCAGAAGAGGTCTGATATATTCCAGTACAGCCAATACATCATCTAGTAACCAGGAGCCTTTGGTAGTGAGTATTACTAGTCCAGGAGTCCTGGTGTGGTGCTGTGGGCTAGTGTGCTGGACTGCAAAGTTGCTTTGAACCGCAAGGTTGGTGGTTCAAGCTCACCAGCCACTCCTCGGAAACCCTATATAGGGTCGCTATGGGTCGGAACTAAGTCAACGGCACTTAACGACAACATTATTAGTCTGAAGTGGTTATCCCACCAAGTTACTTATCCTATATTTTATAACATACTTAATAACTAGAAACAGACTACTGCCAAGAAGTAACAAAATATCAAAAAAGGGTTTTAGAAGTTAGGATATTATCTGATAATGAACAATCTCAAATCTAAAGGTAAAGCTGAAGTTTACAGCTACACATCAATCCCATAGTGAACTAGCTAGCAATGGATAAGTTGTTTACCTACATACATAAAAATACTGGCCTCAGATCCTTAACATTGGATCACTTCTTTCTAAGCATCATGTTCAGCTACAAGGGAAAATGAAAACTTTTATCAATATCAATAAATACATATTTTATTAGTTGCAATGTAATTTTGCATCATGAATGATTCACAAAATAAACACAACCATCGAGGATGTACCAAAATGAGATATAGTACAGGAAAAGATAGAGCTTAGTATGGTATGAAGAAATTTACAGCCAACTCATTTGGATTCCCATGACTACAGAGCATAGCATAAAACATTCTCCAAACTAAACTCAGTATTACTAGGTCTTAAAAGTTTTCTTCCAACCTACTGCTCACCATATAAACCTTTGAAGGACAAAACCAGACTTGATATATTGGCATGCATTTAAAGAGTTTTCAAATACAAGAACAAAGCTGCTACGCCTAGTAAAAATATACTTACTACTCTAAAAAAATGAAAGCCTCTAAAAAATATCACCAGCACAATTATACATCTTGGAGTTGTCAAATGTGACGTCAAGAATGCTGCAGGTCTATTCCAAAACAAACATTACAATTCCTTTTAGAATAATAATTCAGATAAATTTTTAATACATATTTTTGCATCTTAAAATTTAGAAAGCTTTTTTTTTCACCAACATCAAAATATAAATGTTTCCTTAATACTAATTTAATATTTAAAGCAGTATCAAGCCTAATGAAATTAGTGCTCTTTTTCTTTTTTTAATATATTAATACTTCACTGGTTTATGTTGTTGTTGTTGTTCAGTGCTGTGGAGTCAGTTCCAACTCACAGTAACCCTGTATAGGGTTCCTGAGGAGCAGCTGGTAGGTCTGAATAGCAGACCTTGCGATTCAAACAGACCTTGAAGTCCAGTGCTTTATACTACAGTGCCACACAAGGATTGGTAGCTAGAAGAAAGGAAAGTTTAGAATATCCTTAAAACTCATTAACACAGGTGCCAGATGCTACCTGTAGTTATCTGTAATCAACAATATCAACACTGAGATTTGTGCAGGAAGCTGAGGTACAGCAAATGCCAAGAGGAAAAGTGGTTGTAAACTAAACCAAAGTCATCTTTGCTTTTAAACAACATTATGTAGCAACAGATGATATGGAGTCCTGGTGTGGCGCCGTGGGTTAATGCACCAGACTGCAAAGTTGTTTGAACCGAAAGGTTGGTGGTTCAAGCTCACCAGCTGCTCCTTGGAAACAACTAGCTAGCACTTAACAACAACAGCAACAACGGATGATATAATTAGGGTAAACTTTAAGGAAAACAGCTGTTTTTAATCTTTAGGGACTAAAAAAGCTCAATTGTAAGGATGTTGTTGTCAAGTGCCATCAAGTTGGTTTTGACTCATAGCGACCATGTATAGGGTGTTTAAGGACCATCTGGTGGGCTTGAACCACCAACCTTGTGGTAAGCAGTTCAGTGCTTATCCTACATCACCACACCAGGATTATAATCCTAAATGTAAATCTCTGTTAATTAGTTCATGCTTGAATGTATCAGACATTCAATTCAATGTTACAAAATGATACATACAATAGTTAAACTGACATGGAAGACAGACTTAGCTTCATCTTCAATTACTAACAGAAGAAGGGGGCTAGAATTATAGCAGAAGAGATTTGGTAGGAAAAAATATATCCCAACTATGAATATTGACAAAAAAGTTTTTCCAAGTGAGGTTTTCAGAGCCCTAGAAAGATTCACAAACATCCAAGGTGATTTTACTCATTTTCGAGCCTAAAGACCCTTCAGTGACTTTAGCTACACACAGATTAGGAGCAAACTCTTGGGTCTCAATTTAGTACTCTACATGTCAACTCAAGAGAATTCATTCAGGTGGTTATAAAGGCAAGAAAGTAGGATTTGCAGACATACTGCATATTAAATCAAATCCTCTCTGCTTTAAATGATCTGTAGTGAAACTTGGCACAGAAGATTCTAAAGGAAAACCAGTGTTTCAAAGTCAATTTACTCAACCCCAGCACCAGTTCTTTTATTTACTATTCTTCTGATAATAAGATAATAATTCTCATAAAATAGGTATGTAAATCACTAGTGATTATTTTATTTTAAATGAGTTTGGGTTTTTTTTGTTTTCTCATGCCTTAACTAGTATTTTTGCTACTAATTTATTGGAGTTTGGCAACTCAAACCCACCAGCTGCTCCTCATAAACATTATACAGAGTTGCCATGAGTGAAAGACGTGACAGCACTTAACAACAACATATACCAGAAACTAGCTAAGAACTTTAAACATAGTATCTCACGTACTCATTTCTGGAGTCTAGCACCAAATCAAGAAGCTATGGTAGTGTTGTGATTACGAGTAGCGTTGCTAACCTCAAGGTCAGCAGTTCGAAACCACCAGCTGTTTCGCAGGAGAAAGATGAGGCTTTCTGCTTCTGTAAAGATTTATAGTCTCGGAAACCCTACGCAGGGTCACTATGAGTCAGAACAGACTCCATAGCATATAACCACCACCTGTGTCAAACCATTCTTTTCTGTAGGCTATAGAGACAAAAATACCTCAAGTTACAACCAAGTCGTCAAGTCAAATTATATCACAAGGTATCTATAGATCACTGAAAAAAGAACTCCCCAAACATTGAATTTTACAGAAGACAGACTTATTTGTAAGGTCTAGAAAGGGTCCAAGATTATAGAGCTCATAAGAAGCAGAGAAACCAGGACTAAAACCCTAATCCGGCTTCCAAATCCATGCTCTTAATGAGGCTTTACTTCTTACAGTTTATGTTAAAATATAATATTTAAAAGTAAAAATCTTTATCTCTACTACAAATACTATATACAAGAGTAAACTAAAATCTTGTTACATTATCACTGGAGACTTATTTCTTTCAACCATTTATCCATATAGACTTTTTACAAGTCAACATAAGACTAATACATATTAAGTGTACAACCAAAGTTCTAAAAAATATACAATTTAAATGTATTTTAAAAGGAGTCCTGGTGTGGCACTGTGGGTTAATGTGCTGGACTGCAAAGTGTCAGTTTGGACCTCAAGGTCGGTGGTTCAAGCTCACCAGAAGTGCCTCGGAAACCCTATGCAGTAATTTAAATTTTTACATACAAAATTTTCCCAAGCTTTTTTTTTTTTGCAACATCTAAGAATGCCTTTCTTTACTGCAAAAGGACGTTGTATCTTTCCACAGCCATAAAGTATATTTATGTGGAACTCTGTAACCATGAAGTATGGAGCACATACTATGGTAGCTCTCAAATGACAGTCACCGTCAGATGGCTTCATATAGAGTTTCCATTTTCTGATTAATTTGTTGAAAGTATCTCCCTAAAACTTTCCATTCCTAGTGGTTGAATTGCAAGTGAAAGTATTACCTGTCAGGATTGTTTGAAAAGCAGCTTCTACATTTGTAGAGTCTAGGGCAGACGTCTCAATGAATGACAAACCATTCTTTTCTGTGGAGACACACAAAAACTCTAGTCACATCAAGTCTTAATACAAGGGATGGGATACACTCAATAATAGAACCTTCTAAACTATAAAACCACCCCAACTTCTCAGACATTAAAGGTACCATTCTATCTCCAAGTTAGATGAAAAATAACTGAGAAAATCTCACTGTATTCTTCATTAAAATAAGCACTTCTTATATCTGAATACTACCACTAACAATGAAAGATACTATTCAAAATGTAATGAATATATTATATATCCAGATACTTTTATTCCCTATCATCTATCTTCTATGAAGTCCTGGTATGGTGCTGTGGGTTACTACGCTGGACTGCAAAGTCACTCTGAACCGCAAGGTCGGCAGTCCAAGCTCACCAGCTGCTCCTCGGAAACCCTACACAGGGTCGCTATGGGTCAGAACCAACTCAACAGCACTTAACAAAAACAACTTCTATCCTCTATAGGAGCTCTGGTGGTGCTACAGGATAAACACTAGACTAGTAACCAAAAGGTTTCAAACTCACTATCCACTCTGCCAGAGAAAGATGAGGCTTTGTGCCTCCATAAAGATTTACAGCCTGGGGTGGGGAACCTTTTTGCTGCAAAGGGTCATCTGGATATACATATTTGGTCAAACATTTAATTAATTCACCCCTCATGTAATGGCTGGTGTGGCTCTGTGGGTTAATGCGCTAGACTGTAGAGTCAGTTTAACCACAAGGTTGGCAGTTCAAGTTGCTCCTCAGAAACCATATATAGGGTCGCTATGGGTCAGAACCTACTTGACAGCATTTTAACAACAATGAAATGGCTAGAACTGAGACTGCATTGGAAGGGCCTGACCAAATGATTTTGTGGGCCTTAAATGCCCCAAAAGGAGCTCTAGTAGCGTAGTGGTTATGAGTTGGGCTGCTAAACGCAAGGTCAGCAGTTTGAAACTACCAGCTGTTCCAAGGGAGAAAGATGAGGCTTTCTGCTCTCGTAAAGATTTACAGCCTCGGAAACCCTATACAGGGTCGCTATGAGTCAGAACCAATCAATGGCACACCACCACCACCACCATACGCCCCATAAGGAGCCCTGGTACTGTAATGAATTACAACCTGGGCTGTTAACCTCAAGGTCAGCAGTTTGAATCTACCAGCTGTTCCATATAAGAAAGATGAGGCTTTCTGCTCTTGTAAAGATGTACAATCTTGGAAACCCTGTAAATTACAGGGTCATCGTAAGTCAGACCTGACTCAATGGCCCACAGGCCAGATGTTCCCAACTCTTGCTACACAGGATTGCTGTGAGTCAGAATCACTGGATGGCAACAAGTTTACCCATCTTCTATACTTCTCCCTATTAATGACATAGCCATGGTATGAACATGGGTATGTTATTCACATAGAATAAGTTCTATAATTATACTCTTGGAAATAAAGTTGTTTCTTGCCTGAGGAACTAAAAAACTGTTACAGAAAACTTTACTCACAGCACGATCACTACAGCAAAACCACAACTTTCACTAGTCAAGAATGGGGCCAGGAACTGGCTGAGCCTCTGTAACACCAAAACCAAAAAAAAATTTATAGCTACTAATCATTGCTGGCCCACAGCTTCCTACCCTTACTGGAAAGGTGAAATCAAGAATGGTTTTTGCAACACAAACATAAAGACATGCAGAATCACCTCAATAGCATGGAATATGTATCACTAACCTGCAAAAGCTCTTGCTTCATCTGTAGGGACTGCCCTGAGATGGCGTAAATCACTCTTATTGCCCACAAGCATGATAACAATATTACTATCAGCATGATCTCTCAGTTCTTTCAGCCATCGCTCTACATTTTCATATGTGAGATGTTTAGCAATGTCATAAACCAATAAGGCACCTACAGCTCCACGATAGTACCTGGAAACAGAACACATCTTTAACTATTAGAAACCATAAAATAGAAGCAAATCCCAAAAACAACTCAAAACATGGATTACATATTTAAAACCTACTTAAAAGTAAACGTCAAGATCTTAATCCTTGAATTCTTAAAAGGAAAAACAAAACATCTTTTCCATTACTAAAGTCAGCAAGTCAGCTAATTCACTTCATGGCAGTCTACTTCACAGAACTTTAAAAAAAGAAAAAGAAAAAAAAAAAAAGAGTGAGAGACTTACGCTGATGTTATAGCTCGGTACCGCTCTTGCCCTGCTGTGTCCCATATCTGCGCCTTTATTGTTTTCCCATCAACTTGGATGCTTCTTGTTGCAAACTCAACTCCAATGGTGCTCTTGCTTTCCAGATTAAACTCATTTCGAGTGAATCGAGACAGGAGATTACTCTTTCCGACACCAGAATCTCCAATAAGTACAACTGAAAAAAAATAAAGAACTTAATGTCAAATAAAAGAGGCAAACACATTCAGAACATTATCTATGCTTTCAATAGGATGAAGATAGAGTATCTGATGCTTTCAAAGAGGCCAGGAAAGAGGAAATTCAGTAGCTCAGGTTCTTGACTATTAACAACCAACACAATGTAAACATTTTAATCAGTTTCTGCCTGTAGAATGACTTCCATGCCCTATCAGCTTAGCACATGAGATTACAACAGTTGTTGTTGTTAAGTACCATGGAGTTGGTTCCGACTCATAGTGTCCCTGTACAGGGTTTCCTAGAGTATAAATCTTTACAGGAGCAGAAAGCCTCATCTTTCTCCCGCGGAACAGCTGGTCATTTCGAACTGCCGACCTTGAGATTAGCAGCCCGATTCGTAACCACTACACTACTACAAGATTAGTATCCTTGTTTTAAAGGCACCATTTTTGTCAGAGGCCCAACCCTGCATAGGGTTTCTGAGGAGCAGCCTGCGAACTTGAACCGCCGACCTTAGAGTTCAAACTGCCCTTGGAGTCCAGTGCATTAACCCACAGCACCACACCAGGACTCCATTTGTGATATTAAAATGCATCAGATATGAAACAACAAAGGCTATTGGTAAACTGGGAGGAAGAGAATGAAAGGGTTTTACTTAGTTGTATCAATGACTGGGTTCCTGACCTTGGTACTCAAACGGAGGCAAAATGAAACATTAAGCATACCAAGAATCCAGATCACAGGAACTACAATGACCCTTTAATAGTTGCATTTATCAGACTAGAGCAGAAAGCTAGAGACAAAAAACAAAAACACAAAGCTAGATGCTGGGCTTGAGATGCTGACTAATCATTTTACTTAGTATGAGTCAAGGACAAAGCAAGGAGGGCATGTACTTTCACATCTGCTTTAAGCAATTTCTTTTAGTAAATTTTGATTAGATGAATTAACTTCCTATGGTTACCACAGGAAGCAGCTTATTTACTAACTAAATATATGGAGACTTATTTATGAACTATATTGCTTTTCATCCCAAGCAATACTACATGTAATTTCAAAAACAATGGGGAAACAGGCAATTAAGGTAAGACAAGCTGTTTTAAAGCATTTTATATCTGTATGTAAAGAAGAAAATGAGCTCACTGGTTTATAGAATCTGAGGAAGGTAATGTATTTTGCTTTGTAAAAAATTTTATTAGCATTTCAGGAACATTATACTTATTCCTACTGTTGGCTACTAGTGATTCCTCTTATCTGCCTAAACTAGTGACAATGATTTAGACACCAGGACTAGAAAAGTATGCCAGAATAATGCCCCAGCATATCTAACTAAAGAGACTAGTGGGAAGTTTGGAGGTGAAATTGTCAGAGCTCAATGCACTCTGGTCAAAGTGCAAAGAAAGTGTATTACACATTCCTTCCCTGCCACAGGAGCCTACATATAAACTGGCCTCTGGACAGTCTTGGAGAGAGTACACTATCAAAAGAATATTTGCATATCTTTCTGGCTTCCTCTATCAGCTAATTCAGCAAGAAAACATGCTGGCACAGTGACTACACACAGCACAAAGAGTAGTGATTTCTAACTATGCAATCAGTTGTTGTTGTTAAGTGCTGTCTAGTTGGTTCCGACTCAGCAACCCTATATAGGGTTTCCCAGGAGCGGTTGGTGAGTTTGAACCACGAATCTTGCAGTTCAAACCAACCCTGCAGTCAAGCGCATTACCCTGCAGTGCCACACCAGGTGTCCTTACAATCAATGGCATCTTCTTCCCCAAATAAAAAATTTATCTTAATAAAAGCATTTAATATATGTGTTTGCCACAACACCTTTGATACAATCAATTAGAGGACATCAAAGGTGTTATGGCAAACACTCATCTAATGCTTTTATTTTGGATAATTATTTATTTGGGAAGATGATGTCAAAGTCGCGGAATAATGTACAAAAACCATGCATTTCCAAATTTATAGGACAGCTGATTGATAGGCTTCCAAGGTCTGTGTATTCAACAGGAAGTGAAATCCCAGTGGCTCTGTTAGATAAGCACTAGACTGTTAAGCACAAGGTCAGCGATTCAAAGCCAGCAGCCACTCCTCAG
This sequence comes from Chrysochloris asiatica, assembly GCF_000296735.1. Lineage (NCBI taxonomy): Eukaryota > Metazoa > Chordata > Mammalia > Afrosoricida > Chrysochloridae > Chrysochloris > Chrysochloris asiatica. The sequence continues at coordinate 2,799,296 of NW_006408522.1, forward strand.
AAATCCTATACAGAGTCCCTATGAGTCAGAAATGACTGGAGGGCACTTAACAACATTATGCATCTTGAGCTCTGGTGTGGCACTATAAGATAAGCACTGGACTGCTAACTGCAGTTCAAACCCACCAGCCATTCTCAAAAACCCTATACAGGATCACTATGAATTGAAGGCACACAACACCATTATGCTTCTCAATAAAGGAGGCTAGAAGGTCTAGGAACCCTACTTTGAATCACTTCTGGTCCCACAATAAGCAATTGAAGTGCAAGAGTAAAATCTGAATTTCAAATGGGAAAAGGGTAAAATGAGTGTTCCAACCCGTTACATTGTTTGTTGCTATTGAGTCAACCCCAACTCCTGGCAATCCCATATACAACAGAATTACACACTGCCCACTTCTGCCATCTTCACACTGGACTCCATTTTTGCAGACAGTGAATTTTGAGTGCCCTCCAACCTAGGAAACTCATCTTCCAGCACTATGATCAGGCAACATTCGGTTGTGATCCACAGGGTTCTCACTGGCTAATCTTCACCAGGTCTTTCTTCCTAGTGTATCTTAGTTTGAAAGCTCCTCTGAAACCTGCCTACCATAGGTGACTCTGCTGGCACTGGAAATACAGGTGGCATGGCAGACAAACTGACAGACAAATGCTGGGCACTTTGATATCAATCAGTAATTCACCAGCCAGCCTAAAGTAAAAGAGTGCATAAGTACACAAGAAAAACTCCAGCAGTTTCAAGCTAAGGTTTCTATCCATTTGACTTCCACATTAACTAACAAGTATGTTCACCATTATGTTTCACCATGGGGACACCCACAAAGCTTTATGCCATCAGACAGTGATGAAAATTTTTCTTCAAATTAACCAATTATTAAAAATAGTACCCTTACCTAAAAATAATTTAAAGTTCATAATTTATGCTACCATAGTCCAGAGAATTAAAACAACAGGAAATGCTTTATGGTACAAAATAGTTATCTCAACTAGACAAGGACAATAGTGCCAGAATTAAAAGTAGCAACTTGATAAAGAATTATATATTAAATGACAACAAAAGATACTAGTTCTACAGAGTTGCCAGAAGATGAGAATTTACACAAAAAATGAAAACAGCTTTTATTCAGGTTGTTGTTAAGTGCCGTTGAGTTGATTCCAACCCACAGCGACCCTGTATAGGGTTTTCAAGGAGCAGCTGGTGAGCTTGAACCACCAACCTTGCAGTTCAAACAGCTTTGCAGTCTGGCGCATTAACCCACAGCAGGGCTCCTTATTCAGGTACCCATTGAGAAATCTAAACATGTGCTACATTTCTTGTGTGCCATGGAGTCAGTTCTAACTCATAGTGACCCCAATTCAACAGGGTTTCTGAGGCTGCAAATCTCTGTGGGAGCAGTCTCCTCTTTCTCCCAAGAAGTGGCTGATGGATTTAAACTGCTGACTTACAGTTAGCAGCCCAATGAATAACTCACTATGCTACCAGGTCACCTTTAGTTACATCTGTTATTAAGTGCCATCGGTCTCGACTCATAGCCACCCAGGTGTGGTGGTGGCTTTGAACTGTGGGCCTGTGGCTCACACCGACCTTTTGGTCCAGTGCATATCCTACAGCACCACACACCAAGACTCCTTAAAGTTACATTTGTTGTTGCTGTTATGTGCTGTGGAGTCGGTTCTGACTCATAGTGACCCTGTATACAGGGTGTCCGAGGCTGTAAATCTTTACGGGAGTAGAAAACCTCATCTTTTTCCCGCAGAACAGCTGGTAGTTTCGAACTACTGACTGTGAGATTAGCAGCCTGATTTGTAACCACTACGCTACCAGAGCTCTTTTGTTGTTGTTGTTGTTGTTAAGTGCCATCGAGTCGATTCCGACCCATAGCGACCCTGTATAGGGTTTCCAAGGAACAGCTGGTGAGCTTGAACCACCACCTTGCAGTTCAAATGATTTTGCAGTCTGACACATTGGCCCACAGCGCCCACACCAGGAATTCAGAGCTCCTTTGGGATCATGAAAATAAACTAGTATGGATTAAATGACCTAAACCACACAGAAGAATTTACTAGTTGTGATATTTTTAAAAACCACCATGGATTTTATTGACTTACATTTGAATAACGTCTAATCAAAATTGTTTCATTAGATAATTGTTTCAGAGTGTGAAAAACTATATAATTTTTCCAAGAACTTTTTGAAGCCCCTTAAGGAGCTCTGGTAGCGTAGTGGTTACGATTCAGGCTGTGAACCGCAAGGTCAGCAGTTCCGCAAGAGAAAGATGACACATTCTGCTCCCGTAAATATTTACAGCCACAGAAACCCTGTACAGGGTCACTATGGGTCAGTACCAACTCCACAGCACATAACAACAACATGCTTCAAGAAAGGAATTTGTAGTAACAGTCTTGTTTATAAGTCCTTGTGTAAAATAAATGGTCAATGTATGCACAGGTAATAACCAAAAGGTTGAAGGTTAATGTTCACCCTGACGTACCTCAGAAAACAGGCCTGGCAATCTACTTCCAAAAAACTTAGCCACTGGAAACCCTATGAGCACAGGTCTACTCTGACACACTCATGGCAACTGGCCGGTTCCTATGCTTTCCATAACTAGTATCTTAGGCTAGAGGCCTTTATAACAACTGTCATTTATATACTAAACCAAACTAAATAATTTGGCTATAAATCTTTGCAAGAGCGAAACTCTCATTTTTCTCCTGCAGAGTGATTAGTGGGCTCAAACCACTGACCGGTTTGCAGTCCAGTGCTTATCCTACAGTCATGTTGTTGTTGTTGTCAAGTGCCATTGAGTCGGTTCCGACCCATAGCGACCCTGTAGAGAGTTTCCAAGCAGCAACTGGTGAGCTTGAACCGCTGATCTTGCAGTTCAAACGGCTTTGCAGTCTGGCACATTAACCTACAGCACCACACCAGGACTCTGCAATTAAATAATAACTCTTAGATGTTAAACACCTATAACCCAAATTAAAACAGCATTTCCAAAATAACTTGACAGTATTATCAACACTTGGTTATTAACTTCATTTGATGAACTTTAAATATCACTTATAATACCTAATACTAAATTTTGTTCATAATGTATGTCAAATATTAGATTGCTAAATGCCATAAAAGCAAAATATATGCATAAATCATCTACTGTCTAACACAAATTTCTGTCTTTATAATCACATTTAGTTTTATACACTATCCTACTAATTACCAAGGAGTTCTGTTAGCACAGTGGTTATGAGTTGGGCTGCTAACATCAAGGTCAGCAGTTTGAAACTACCAGCTGCTCT
>NW_006408522.1:2803023-2808388 GCF_000296735.1 Chrysochloris asiatica
AGACTTGATGGCACTTAACAACAACAATATATATATGAACAAGGAGCTCTAGTAGTGTAGTGGTTACAAATCGGGCTGCTAATCTCACGGTCAGCAGTTCGAAACTACCAGTTGTTCCACAGGAGAAAGATAAGGCTTTCTGTTCCCTTAAAGATTATAGCCTCGGAAATCCTGTGCAGGATCACTATGAATCGGAACCAACTCCACGGTACATAACGACAACAACTAATTACTGGACTAAAATTCAATATATCGATCACAGTGTATCTCATCTAAAAATTACTATCTGATAAACTAACTGATCATTTTCATACTAGTATTCACAAATGGAGCTCTGGTAGCGTAGTAGTTACATGTTGGGCTGCCAACCCCAAGGTCAGCAGTTCGAAACTACCAGCCGTCCGCGGGAGAAAGATGAGGCATTCTGCTCCCGTAAAAATTTACAGCCTCGGAAACCCTGTGCAGGGTCACTATGAATCGGAACCGACTCCACGGTACTTAACAACATTCACAAATGGAGTTCTGGTATAGACAGCACTGTAGGGTAAAGCACTTGACCACAAAATCAGCTTGAACCACTAGGTTGGTGGTTCAAACTCACAAGCTACTCCTCGGAAACCCTATACAAGATTGCTATGGGTCGAAACCGACTCGATGGTACCTAACAACAACATTCACAAATGAACACAGAGCTGTTTCTACTGTTTCAACTATACTCATAGTCCAACCGCACCCAAAGAGTCTTTTAAATAAAATGAACTCAATAAAGCTGAAGTCTAGACAAGTTTTTCCAGATTCAGCAGAATTCACGTTGCTCAACCAAAAGTTGTGAAAGAAATCCTACCAAGATGCAAGACAGCAGAGTTCCTATGATCCTTTCTACTGACAATCAGCTGATGGTTAATTACTACTGACCTTCAGTGAATTGAAAACAAAATACTGCATGCAATACGCTGTATATCCGAGTATTTTCAGAAAATGTGACTTCAATTAGACTGGTGTTTACCCCATATATTTGTAAACAGGAACTATGATTGATGCTTCCACTCCACTTAAGGTTTTCACATAGCCTAAATGCACTGTGTGTAAAAACTTGTAGAATGAAAAATTTTCAAATAAAAAAATCAAATTTCATAAAAGTACTGTTCTCCCACAAGTCTCCCTGCTGATGACTAAACAATAATGTTCAAAACAAATTTCGAATTCAGAATAATTGTCTTCCCTCACATCAAATTCCCATTTGGACCGCTTCATCCTATCCTAATAAAAATACTTTTTTTTTTTTTTTGAAGTTACAAACTATCTTCCAGTTTTCTCAATGATTTAGTTTGCTAGGTAAGCCTTCTTATAGAGATACAATTTGTCTTTCTAGAAGGAAACCTTTTAAAATTGAAATTATTCTTTCTTTGCTCTAAAATATAATAGTGTAAGTAATAATCTGACTAAATAATAAGCATTAAAGTTTTTTAAAAGTGATTCATATTCTATAAAAGCTTTAACAAGGTGAAGATCTTTATCAGATGTTTTAAAATGTCATATTTTAAAAATTAAAATGTGCAATAAAATGAAATCCATGAAAATATAAATTATTTTAGAAGTTTCTAGCTTTGAATTTCTTTATTAATACTTACTGCTCATGTGCTCATGTATTTTTAACAATTTAAAGTTCCAAAACCTAATAAGAACAACAGTAATTGATTAGTTATTTATTTCAAGCCCACCAGTCACTCCTCAGAAACCCTATACAGTCGCTATGAGTTGGAACTGACTCAAGGGCACTTCACAACAACAGAGAAGTTAAATTTCAATCTTATTTAACCCTTACAATAGTATTCAGAGGTCTGTTTCTAAAAGACAAGGTCACAGAGAAAATATAACACCTGAAAATGGATTTCAATCAAGGTCTGTGCGATTGCAAAGCCCTCAATCATTGTTTGACGGGTGATCTAATTGCATAATTTTGATGGCATAAGTTTAAACCAATTCAGGATAATTAACCAACGGATTTCTACAACCAACATTGAAGTTACAAACTGAACAGAAGACTCTGAACAGTGCAAATTACTTCAAAGGTAGCTAGCTGCCCATTGTCACTGTGCCTTATTTAAATAAACAAATCTCCCTTTAATGAGTAAGCCCCAAAGCCTCCAGGGACTCAAAGTAATTTCACATCACCTCAGAAACCTTCAGCAAACACTACTGAAACTAATTTAGGTTTCCCTTTTGTATTTGCAAAATGCGTAAGTACCCTCTTCTCTGTTAAAGTCTTTCCAGTACAGGGGTGAGGGGAATACTGAAGGTTGGAACCTCATATTTTGGTTCAGAGGAGTAAGTGATAATGGGCATATTATCAGCTCCAAAACAAGATTTGCAGAGTACTGGTAAAGCAAAGGAACGTTTCCTGCCTCATTTAGTCAATCATTCTTAGCACCCAATGGCGAAGTTAGAAACAGTCACTGTGCCTAACATTCTTTTTAAAACTCCACCCTCCACTGTAAAGCTTTAATAGCAATGGCTCCTTCCTCTCTGGTAATGATCTTTGTTCAGCACATTACTGATGGCTGCCCTCCTAATTCAGAAGCAGAAAGAGAATCAGAGCATCAGCGAGCACTCACTGAACAAAAAAGGATTTCCTGTACTCTTTTCTTACCGAAAACTGTATACCCTTTATCTTTGTTGATGAAAAACAAAAAAAACTATTCTGGAGCAATTCTTTTTATCCCCTACTCCCGCCCCCAATGTTTTGTTCAAGGGCACTACATGTTTCTCTATTTTATAATCTTATAATATTCAATCTGACCAAAAGAACACACACCCTCGCCACCCCACCCCCATTTTGGGAAAGGTATGGAGGCCAACTAGGACTCTTTCCTTCCTGCTCTAAATACACCCAAAGACGGGATCCTCCCGGCGGTGTAGCAGGAAGCAACCAGACCGTAGTGATAAAACAAGCTAGTTATTTGTGCAGTGCACAACCTTTCCTGCTCAGGAACTGGGCCTTCAGGTCTGGCAAGGATAAGAGCCACCACCCATCCGCAACCCCTTCTCACGAGTTATCCAGGCTGGGTGCCGCCGGGAAGGGCCGGCGCGAGTGGGAAGTCGCATCAGCCGCCCGGACGCTGCGACAAGTGCGCGCGTGGGTGATAGACAATTCCTCCTGCCCACCCCACCCCCCACCCGGAGGGGTCGTGACAGTTCTAAATACAATTTGGGGAGAGCAGGGAGAGAAGAAGCTGCCAATCCTTGGGGAGGTCCGGGAAGGTTACCGGCTGCGAGAACTGGCAGGGAGCGGGGTGGTGGGTGGAGGCCACTGACCCGCTCAGATTTGACTGGGGCTGGACCGGGGGGGGGGAGGGAAAAAGGAAGCCGGTTAGGAGGGTCGTCCGTCCTCGGGGAGGGGCTGGGAGCAGAGAGGAGGCTCGCTCGGGGGGAAAGGAAAGCCGACCAGGAAAAGACCTGTAGTGGGAGGGAGTCACTGGGCCGAAGGACAGACGAAAAGGGAAGCGAAGGCCTGCCAGAGGGGCTCACCGAGGGGATGTGAGCGAGAAGAGGTGTCCGCTGAGGGGGAGGGGACGCTAAGGCAGAGAGACAGATGGCTGGAGGGGCCTGAGACCCCCAGAAAGGAAGGAGGAAGACGATTTGGAAGAAGGCAGTTGCCGTGAGGACACACAGAGAGGCCAGCGAGGGCCTGCGGGGAGGTCGCTAAGAAATGGGTGTGTGCTGGGGGCTCCCGTACAAGAAAGAAGGCTAGGCTGGGAGACGACAGAAAGAACGGCCCAGAAAGGAAGGGCTAAGGCAGGCCCGTTTTGGTGCAGGGGGTGTCCGCGCGAGGGTCCCCAGGGAGTGTCCCGGGCCCCCGAAGGGAGACTCCGAGAGGTGGTAAAGCCCAGAGTCTCACCTTTGAAGAGATAGTCATACTCGTCGTCGCGGGTGCCCATGGCGCGGCCGAGGAGGGAAGGGGCGGGAGCAGCAGTGGTATCGGTGGGACCAGGGGGCGTCGCTGCAGGGGTAACCCGAGCGCCGAGCCTCAGCTGCCGGACCGGGTAAAGAGCCCCTCCCTGCCGCTGCGCCACTTCCGGCAGGGCCCAGCCCCTAAGGGGAAGTACTTCCGGGGAGATAGTGCCCCGCCTCCGAGCTAAGGAAGTTGTTGAGCTCCCGTAACGCGGCAGTCTGCGACTTCAGTCCCGCAAGGCGGTGCAAGTAGAAAAATGAGTCCCGAAATCCCAGCGGACCACACTCTTAGTGGTTGCTGACCACACTCTTTGTGGTCTTTCATTTATTCCTTACCCATCTCACGCTGCTTTGCCGGAATCCGAGTGCTGGGAGCACGTCAGATTTTTTTGAATGGTGGGTCTGTGGATGGGGGCGGAGTTCTCTAAGGTTTAGAGAGCTGAGGGCGAAGACAGTACTGTGGCGGTTCCATGGTGTAATGGTTAGCACTCTGGACTCTGAATCCAGCGATCCGAGTTCAAATCTCGGTGGAACCTACAGTCCTGAGCTTTTTTTCTCTACCTTTTAAATTCATTTATGTATCATTAAATCATTGTTATACAACTGTGCTATGTCCGGCGTTGAACTAAATATCATGAGAATCTCGCAAAATACACTGTTTGCTTCCAAAGACCTCTCAAGTGTCCCCTTCAATTTAGTACTATTTGCCATACCTGCCTGCCACATAGAGATCTTGTAAGGAACCTCTTCACTTAGCCTTTCTCGCCTCAAATCTTAATTCAAAAGCTTCTTCAATGAAACTTGATTCCTTTTTCTGGAATTTTCTATCTCCAATTCCGTTAAAGAACAGGTTTTTCTCATTCACTGCTCTCCGGAATCTCTCAAACTATCTCCAGATGTCATTCAGAGAACTTCGCCCACCCCTCCTCATCAACATTCATAAAGAACAAGATTCATCAAGAACTTCGTGAGCTTTTCCGATTTGTCAACTTCCAAACTAAACCCGTTTACATAATTATTTAACCCGCAGAGCAAAGGATAGTAATTTTCATTGTATTGGTTTACGTTCCATTTTAGCAGATTCTGAGATTCCAGTGATTTGCTAGAGATCATATGGGAGACTTCCTTATATTTGAAGAGAGTTTTGCAATTCCAAAGAGCTCTTTTCCATCTATTGTCACACCCCACTACTGCCTAGATGCAAATTCTCAATTTAGACTTTTAGGCAAGAGTGCTTGTGGTAAGTGGAAATAATGCCCCTCAAGAAATATCCATGACCTAATCCCTGAAACAACACGGGAACACTGAATGGTTTAAAATTAGGGAAGGTGTGCGACAGGGCTGTATTCTTTCACCATACTTATTCAACCTGAGCAAATAATCCGAGAAACTGGGTTCTATGAAGAAAAATGTG
>NW_006408522.1:2809183-2812652 GCF_000296735.1 Chrysochloris asiatica
CAGTGTTTTGTTCTGCTGTGCGTAAGGTCGCTATGAGTCGGCATCTAACAACAACAATCCCTGAAAATTGAGTGTTAGGTTATGTGGTAATTGGCTGATTTAAAACAGATGGATTATTTTGGATTGTCCACGTGGGCTCAATGTAGTCTCAAGAGTCCTTAAAAGTGTAAAAGAGAGGAAAAAAAAAAAAAAGGTCAGAGTGCTACAAACTAAGAAGGCCTGGCCTGGCCTTTACAGACTTTGAAGATGGAGAAAGAGGCCTTGAGTCGAGGTATAAAACAGCCTCTGTTGTTGTTGTTAAGTGCCATTCAGTCTGTTCTGATTCACAGCTACCTTTTATAGGGTTTCCTAGAGTGGCTGGTGGGTTTGAACCACCAACCCTGCAGTAACCAGTCCAATACTTTTCCTACAGCACCACACCAGGACTCCTAGAAGCTGGTAAAAGCAAGGAAACAGATTCCTCCCTAAGTCCCCCAGAAAGAACACAACTCTGCTGACACCTTGATTTTAGCCCTGGGAGACCCATGTTAGAAATAAATTGTCAAGGACTTCATTTTGCTTGGTCTATGGTCAACACTCATGGAAGCAGCTGCCAAGAAAAAAATCAAACGACATATTGTATTAGGCAAATCTACTGCATGAGACCTCTTTACAGTGTTCAAAAGCAAAGTTTGAGGACTAAGGTGTGCCTGACCTAAGCCATGGTATTTTCAATAGCATCATATGCATGTGAAAGTTGAACAATGAATAAGGAAAATCTTAGAAGAATTTGAGTTAACAGTGTTGGAGACGAGTATTGAAAGTACCAAGGAGTGCTAGAAGAACAAACGTGTATTGTTAGAAGTACAGCCAGAATACTCCTCAGAAACCAGGATAATGAAACTTCATCTCTCATACTTTGGACATAATATCAGGAGGGACCAATCCCTAAAGAATGACATCATGCTTGGTGAAATGGAGAGTCAACAAAAAAGAGGAAAACCTCCAGCAAGATGGATTGACCCAGTGGCAGCATCCATGGGCTCAAGAGTATCAACAATTGTGAGGATGACACAAGATTGGGCAGTTGTGCATAGCATCACTATGAGTTGAAGCTGACTCTATGGCACCCAACAACAATAAGAAAACAGTTCAGTAGGAGTAACAGAGTTCTAGTGATAAGTGCCACAAATCAGAGAGACTGATATAATTAAGGGAGACTCCCTGAAGGAACAGGAACTTGCATCAACCCCTGAAGGAAGAATCAAGGAAGGAAACTTATTTTGGGAAGTGGGGGAAATAATATGATAAGAACATGTTGAGCAAGGTCATTGATGCTGGAAGACTTTTAAACTTTTGCTCTTAAGTCACTTAGTCAGTGTGTGTTCTGAGGTAAATGGAGTTCCTCAAAAGAAGTGTTGCATAGTCAAATGCATTGAGAAAAACATCACATTGTCACGCCCTTAGGAACTCCCTTGTTGGTGTTGTTAAGTGCCATCAACTCCTTGTGATCCTGCATACGGTTTCTGAGGAGCAGCTGGTAAACTTGAACCCTGACCTTGCAGTTTAAACTGACTTGACGTCCAGTGTATTATCCCACAAGGTCTCACCAGAAACTCCATTGTTGTTGTTGCTGTTAAATGCCCTCAAGTGGATTCCAACCCATAGCGACCCTGTATTGGGTTTCCAAGGAGCAGCTGGTGAGCTTGAACCACTGAACTTGCAGTTCAAAAGACTTTGCAGTCTGACGCATTAGTCCACAGTGCCACACCAGGAACTCCAGGAACTCCATTAGCATGTGACAAATTAAAGTCTCTAGAAATTTTTTTGAAACTGTATTAAGCACAGTCTTTCCCAAATTTACCAGCCCACAGAACTCTTTTCCCCTGTAACACCTTCTTCTTGCTGTTGTGAAGTGCTGTCGAATTGATTCTGACCCATAGCGACCCTGTATAGGGTTTCGGAGGAGCAGTTGGTGAGCTTGAACCGCCAACCTTGCAGTTCAAACTGACTTTGCAGTCTGATGTATTAACATGCAGCGCCACACCAGGACTCCAGGAACTCTGTTGTTGTGTGCCGTGGAGTCGGTTCCAACTCATAGTTGACCCTGCACAGGGTTTCCAAGGCTGTAAATTGTTACGGGAGCAGAAAGCCTCATCTTTTGCCAGCGGAAACGCTGGTAGTTTCGAACTGCTGACCCTGAGGTTCGCAGCTCGATTGGTAACCACTACGCTACCAGAGCTCCTTAGGAACTCCATTAGCACGTGACAAATTAAAGTCTCTAGAAATTCTGCTCTGATTAAATTTTTTTTGAAACTGTTTTAAGCACAGCATTTCCCAAATTTCCAGCCCATAGAACTCTTTTCCCCTGTGACACCTTGTAGCATACCCCAAACCTTTTGATAGATGCTCTGATGTGGGGGAGTCATGAATAGAGTAAACAGAGGGGTGATAGAGTAGCATTTGCTTTATGTCTTAGGAAAAGTAAGATGGCTCTCCTATAAAGCAGGGGTAAGGAACACCCAACCTGCAGGCCGAGTAAGGACCATGAAATCATTTGATCTGGGCCTGTCAAGTCAACCGCAGTTCTGGTCACCACGTTGTTGTTGTTATGTGCCGTGGAGTTGGTTCCAACTCATAGCGACCCTGTACAGGGTTTCTGAGGCTGTAAATCTTTACAGGAGCAGAGAGCTTCATCTTTATCCCGCGGAACAGCTGGTAGTTTCGAACTGCACACCGTGAGATTAGCAGCCTGATCCATAACCACTACACCACTGGAGCACATTAGGGATAAGTTAATTAAATGTTTGATCAAATACAGCAAAGTAATTTTTAAGTTGATAATTTTGTGCGGTCTGCAAATTATGTTGTAAATATCCAAATGATCTTTGGCAAAAAAAAAAAGTTTCCCCACCTCTGGTATAAAGCTTTGGGATATTATACAAAGTTTTCTTAAAAAATGAACATGTTGATAAGTATGATATCAAGGAGAACTAATAGAAAAATATGGACATACTATCAAGAAGAACCAGTCCCTGGAGAAGGACATCATGCTTGTTAAGTGGAGGGTCAGCAAAAAAGAGGAAGACCCCTGAGATGGATTGGTGTAGCAACGATCGTGAGGTTGGTGCAGGACTGGGCAGTGTTTCGTTCTACGCATAAGGTTACTATGAGTCAGTAACAACTCTATGGCATCTGACAATAGGAAAATAATTCATTATAAAATGATACACATTTCATATTAAATACTTGTACAAGTATAATAAAAGACATAATGAAGTAGTCATATGCTTACAAAATATTCCATTTTTTGTGTGTGTTGGATACTGTTCAAAGTTTTTACTGGGAATAAAGACAGAAATCTTTGCCTTGTGGAGCTTACATTCTAGCAGTGTGGTGTGAGATAGACAACAGTCAACATAATACATAAAAAATTGCATATTATACTGGTTGTGGAGACTATGTGCTGTGGAGTCGGTTCAGACTCATA
>NW_006408522.1:2815867-2823581 GCF_000296735.1 Chrysochloris asiatica
ATGCAAAAATTCTCCACAAAATCCTAGCCAACAGAATCCAGCAGCACATCAAAAAAATTACACATCTTGACCAAGAATATCAGGGATGCAAGGATGGTTCAACATCAGAAAAACCATCAGTGTAATCCACCATATAAATAAGAAAAAAGAAAAGAACCACATGATCATATAGACTGATGCAGAAAAGGCACTTGACAAAATCCAACATCCATTCCTGATAAAAACACTCAACAAAGTAGGAATTGAAGGGAAATTCCTCAACATAATTGACAGCATATGTACAAAACCAACAGCCCACATTACTCTCAATGGAGAGAAACTGAACGCCTTTCCTCTGCGAACAGGAACAAGACAAGGATCCCTTTGTCACCACTCTTATTCAATATTGTGCTGGAAGTCTTAGCCAGAGCTATATGGCAAGATAGGGAAACTAAAGGCATCCAAATTGGAAAAGAAGAAATAAAACTCTCTCTTATTTGAAGACAATATGGTTCTACACATAGAAAACCCCAAAGACTCAGTAAAAAAGATACTAGACCCCATTGGAAGATTCAGCAAAGTGGCAAAGTATAAGATTAACATACAAAAATCAGTTGGATTCTTCAATAGTAACAACAACAACACTGAAAAGGACATTTGGAAAGCAATACCATTTACAATAGGTATCCAAAGGATAAAATATCTGGGAATAAATGTAATCAGAGAAACAAAGGACCTATACAAAGAAAACTATAAATCACTACTATAAGAAACCAAAAGAGACCTACAAAAATGGAAGAATATACCATGCTCCTGGATGGGAAGACTCAACATTGTGAAAATGTCAATACTGCCCAAAGCAGTTTACACATATAATGTAATCCCAACACAGATTCCAATGACATTCTTCAAAAAGATGGAAAAACAATTACAAACTTTATATGGAAAGGAAAGAGACCCAGGTTAAGCAAAGCACTGCTTAAGAAAAAGAATGAGGTTGTAAGCCTCTCACTCCCTGATTTCAAAATTTACTACATGCCTACAGTAATACAAACTGCTTGGTACTGGTATGAGGAAAGATATATTGATCAATGAAACAGAAGCAAGAATCCAGAAATTAACACATTTGCATACAGCCAACTGATTTTCGACAAAGTGCATAAGTATATTGCATAGGGAGGAGAAAGTCTCTTCAAAGATGGTGCTGGCAGAACTGGAAAGCAATATAGAAAAGATTGAAACAAGACCTTTACCTCCCCCCTTATACAAAAAAACAACTCAGCATGGATTAAAGACCTAAATATGAATCCCAGAATTATAAAGGCCATCAATGAAAAAATAGGTACAAATTTAAGGGCTCTAATCCAGGTCATACACAGACTATGAAACATTGCGAAAATTACACAAACAATAGAAGACAAAATAGATGATTGGGACATACTAAAAATTAAAAATTTGTGTGCATCAAAGTATTTCACCAAAAAAGTAAAAAGGGAGCCCACAGACTGGGAAAAAATCTTTTGCAATGTCATATCAGACAAGGGACTAATTTCTAAAATATAAAGGAAACTACAACACCTCTACAAGAAAAAGACAAATAATCCAATTTAAAAATGAGCACAGGACATGAACAGACACCTCACCAAGAAGGAGATCTGGGCAGCCAACAAACATATGAAAAAATGTTCACCATCACTAGCCATTGTTGTTGTTGTCAGGTGCCATCGAGTCGGAACCAACTCATAGCGACCCCATGCACAGCAGAACGAAACAATGTCTGATGCTGGCCCAATCTCACTACCGCTGCCACACTTGAGTCCATCAATGCTGCCACCTGGCCAATCCATCTCATTGGGGGTCTTCCTCTTTTTCTCCGACCCTCCATCTTACCAAGCATGAAATCCTTCTCCAGTGACTGTTCCCTCCTGCCAATATGTCCAAAGTATGAAAGACGAAGCTTAGCCATCTTGGCCTCCAAGGAGCCCTCTGGCTGCACTTCTTCCAAAAGAGATCTATTGGTTCTTTTGGCAGCCCATGGCACTTTTAGTATTCTCCTCCAACACCACAATTCAAAGGCATCAATTCTTCTACGATCCTCCTTATTCACTGCCCAGCTTTCACATCCATATGAGGTTATTGAAAATACCACGGCTTGGGTCAGGCACACCTTAGTCCTCAAGCTGACATCTTTGCTCTTCAACACTTTAAAATCAAAACAATGAGATATCATCTCACACCAGCAATAATAGCAAAGATCAAAAAAGTAGAGGAAAATAAATGCTGGCGAGGACGTGGAGAGACTGGGACCCTCCTACATTGCTGGTGGGATTGCAAAATGGTCCAACCACTCTGGGAAACAATATAGCACTTCCTCAGAGGGTTGGAAATAGAAATACCATATGATCCAGCAATTCCTCTACTTGGTATTTATCCACAAGATATACGAGCCATAACACGAGTAGATATATGCACACCAATGTTCATAGCATCACTATTCACAATAGCAAAAAGATGAAGACAGCCTAAGTGCCCATCAATGAAAGAATGGATAAACAAATGTTGGTACATACACACAATAGAATATTATGCTACCTTGAAGAATACCAAGGAAGCTGCAAGCCACTGCATAACATGGATGAATGTTGAGAACATTATACTGAGTGAAACTAGTCACAAAAGGAGAAATATTGCATAGGACCATTATTGTAAAAGATTAAGAAAAAGTACCCACACTAAAAGGGGGGAAAAAAATTATTTGCTGGTTACCGGGGTGTTTGGGATGGGTTGAGGGGAGGGAGGGGAAGGTGGAGCACAGGGTAAGGAATAGACACAGAATATTTTGGGTGCTGGGGGGGCAATACGAAGGGGAAGGAGAATGGAAAAACAAGGTGGATGAGAGAACAGTTAAGCAGGTTTGCATGGGCTAAGTGGGACAGAGGTAAATAATGATGTATGCACAAACTTGGAACAAGCGGGCTCTGGGATACAAGTATTGAGGCATGGTTTGAATGAGTAAAAGTGGGGAAATAATGGTAAGATACTTGGCTGTCTTTTGAATCTTCATTTCCCTTGCCTACTATTGTAAAATAGACACTTGAAGGGGGAGAGAGAGGAATAGCCAGAAACATCACCATAGAAAGCTTGTAAAACCATCTTCAACCTATAACTGATTGGAATACCTAAAATGGACTAGAACTTGCCCAGTGAAGGAGGCTTCCTGCGGAGCCTTTTCATTGCATAAGATCATAGGTGGCATCCTGAACCCAATACATAATCTTCTGAGGTGGGAAATTTCCACTGAAAGGACAAGCAGACCAGCCTGGAGCATCTAGAAGAACAGAAGATACTTCTTGTAAGAAAGACCAGCAGGAAAAATAAAAAACAATAACAGCAGTCTGATTGACTACTACGAGAGCAAGCAAATCCTTTGCCTGGGAGTCATCAAGGCAAGTGGTCAGGTCCCCTCAGGGCAAACCCCCTTCCAAGACTAAGATTCAAGGGGAATACACGAGCAGGCATGTGGTCTTGCTGCTGACCACGTTGGTCACCAATAAGGGGAAGTGGAGGGAAAACAGCAATGAAGTTGTGAGCTAAGTCCGACCACATTCAAAAGACTCCTGTCAACCTGGGTTGAGACCTGTTTGGCAAGCAGTATGGTGAGACCTGGGGGCTCTTGGGCCCAGGGACAGGGACATGGCCATAGAGGACTAGAACAGAGAGTGAAGCGTCCAGCTAATATGAAGTGAGGGGAGATGCACAAGAACATCCATACTTACATATAGTACCCATTTGACCTGGCTTCAATGGCTGGATGAGCAGAACTCAACTAGAGGAAGAAAGAGGACAAAAAGAGTAATCCGCTACACTTGACCTGTGCTTGTGGATGTAGTAGCTCAAAGGAGGGAACACATCTTTACAGCGAGAATCATTTCCACCCCCTTGATACACAGGGTTGACAAGGATGGGCAAATTAAACATTGGCCACCCAAAATGGGGGGCTACAAAGGCAAGAAGTGACTGACTTTCAAGAGGGCACCTAGTTCCAGAGGGTGTGAGGGAAGGTAGAATCTCCACTGAGAGGTTTCCAACCTATCTGGACAGGACTGATGAAAGCAGATGGGGATAAGACTCTTGTGTTTCAATAGTAAATGGTTGCTATAGGTCTGACTGTGAGTGTTAGAAATGTAAAGGTTGACGTTTTGTAACAAAAGGAGGTGAGTGGTTGGTTTTGCAGTCCAGAAGCAGAAGTCCCTGGGACCATCAAGAGACAAGAGCAGAGCTCAGGACCCCATCCAGAGAAGCAGTGACACCAGAGATGGAGGAAGAGATGAGGACATGGAGAGATGGAATGGCTGGGGATACTGGGCTCTGGGAGAGAGAGGGCTATGTGATGACAATTGGGGCATAGGCTTGTTGGGTGTACCCTTTGGTTGTTTGATAATGCATGCAGGGAATTGTAATCATTGTAATGAAACAAAATAAGATAGGATGAATGTAAAACTAATGTTTGTCCATGTAAAATATCACATAATTCACATACACACACACACACAAAGATGTATGTCTAGCAGAAATGAATACCCAGGTGCTAGGTGACCATATCACTGATATGATAGTTAAGGTTATGTGTCAACTTAGCTGGACCATGGTACTCAGTGGTTTGGGAGTTAAGTAATGATCTAACTGGGCAATTATGTTACGATGTAGTCATCCTCCATTTTATGATCTGATGTGGTCATCGTCCATTTTCATGTATTGTCAGTTTTTATATGACATGGACTTTGGAACCTAACTATGTTGATAAGTGAGGAATGAGTGCACTCTGAGTAAAATATGAAATCATTAAATGATATTGATCAGAGGAATGATATGATCTGAGTTATATTTTGTCATGTCCGACAAGTGGCTATACTCCACGACACACACAAAGAGATTAAACCTGAGTAGGGGTGACGGGAGACTAGAAAAAAAGGAAGACACAAGACACAATTGAAATACGTAAAGTTAGAACCAGGTGGGACACAGCACTCTGATGAAGATACTGTGACTTTGACCTACCCTTAGCACGTTTATTATATATCAGAGGAAAGTGCTGGGGGCAGGGAAAGAATGTAAAAAAATCTGGTGTTATTGATGCATGCAGTAAGTGGGACTTTATCAGAAGAATGTAACTTGTGGTTGCTAAGGAGACAGAGAAAGGGCAAGATGTTTTTTGCAGACTTGAACTGAAAGTCATACAAGGAAAAAAACCTTGCAAGTTCCCTGTCCCCCAAAGCAGCCCTGCAAGTTCTTCAGGGGGCCAAAATGATCTGGGAGCATCCTGATTTTCTGGACCAGAACTGTTCTGTTGCAATCCTTCAGCTAAACTACCCTCAAGTCTGAGACCTTCAGCTCAAATAGCTCCCAACAATATTTTAAGAGGAAAATCTGGCTACTTTGCTGAGAATAGATTATAGAATAATTAGGGTGTACGCCAAGAGCCTTGGTGGCACAAACAGTTAAGCATAGCTCGGCTAGAACCCATGCAGCAGCTGCTTGGAAAAAAGACCTGATGGTCTGCTTCTGTGAAGATGACAACCAAGAAAACCCTGTGGGACAGTTCTACTCTGCCATATTGTGGCGCTATGAGTATGTAACTGGACAGGACCCAACAACAAGAGTGGAAACAGACTAGCTGGGAAGTTGTCACAAGAATTCAAGGAAGAAATTAATACAACAGCTACAAATACAGACTAATAGTCAATACTGTATTTCATATTATCTAAGATGTCATTGTAGTATACATCCTGGTTTCGATGATGTTCAAATATGCAGTATGAATTCCATTATGCTGTGTGAATGGCAATATTCAGGGTTGAATTAGTAATTCATCTTTTTGAAATACTTAGTGAACAACTCTCTGTAAATTTCCAAATGAAACAAAGTGCTGTCTTCTGTTCATCCTTTAATCTCAAATCTAAAAATTCAGTTTGTATTAAAACCATATGAAAATATTGTTGTTAGGTGCCACTGAGTTGGTTCAGACTCTTAGTGGCCATATGCACAACAAAACAAAACAGTGCCCAATCCTGTGCCATACTCACAATCGTTGTTACACTTGAGCCCACACCAGGACTCGAAGAGAATCCTTCAATATTGCAAGTCAAGGCTTGAATGTTTTCTTCAGCTTTTTCAGCTTAAGAAAGGCTGAGCATATCATTCCCTTTTGGTTTTCTAACGCCAGGTCTTTGCATATTCATTATAATACTTGACTTTTTCTTCTTGAGCTGCCCTTTGAAAATTTCTGTTCAACTCTTTTACCTCCTCATGTCTTCCATTTGATTTAGCATCTCTAGGCTGGAAAGCAAGTTCAATGTCTCTTCTGACATCCATTTTGGTCTATTCCTTCTTTCTCAACTTCTTAATGACCTTTTGCTTTCTTCATGTATGATGTTTTTGATGTCACTCCACAATTCTTTTGGTCTTTGGTCATTAGTATCAAATCTGTTCTTCAAATTATCTCTAAATTCAGGTGGATAAGTTCAGGGTCATATTTTGGCTCTCGTGGACTTATTTTGATTTTATTCAGCATTAGCCTGAACTTACATACTAGCAATTTATAGTCTGGTCCACGGTCTGCCCTTGACCTTGCTTTGGCTGATGACATGAAGCTTTTCCACCATCTCTTCCCATAGATGTCAATTTGATTTCTGTATATTCCATTGGTGAAATCCATGTCTTTGATAGTTTTTATGTTGTTTCAAAAAGTCAATGAATAAGTGGTCTTGTGAAATTCTACCATGTAGTGCTCGTTTCAGCAGCACGTACAATAAAATTGGAATGATATAGGAAAGATTAGCATAGCCCCTGTGGAAAGATAACACACAAATTCATGAAGCGTTCCATATTTTTTGGTTGAATGCAGAACCAATGTTCTGCCATGTAAACTATCACTCAATTCACAATAAAAGTTTTACAAAAAAAATTCTATCATGGATCGTTTCTGTCATCAAGTCCACATTTTCCAAATGCTTGCGGCTGTCTCCCCACCTCCATGCACCATCAGCTAACAGTCTTTACCTCTATTACTCCCCTCACCCGCCCCTTTTTTTTTGAGTGCACATACCACATTGAAAAAGGAGCTCTGGTAGCGTAGTGGTTATGAATTGAGTTGCTAATCTCAGGGTCAGTAGTTCGAAACAACCAGCTGTTCCGCGAGAGAAAGCTAAGGCTTTCTGCTCCCATAAAGATTTACAACCTTGGAAACCCTTTACAGGGTTGCTATGAGTCAGAACCAACTTCACGGCACATCACAACAGCAGCAGCAACCACATTCAAATATATATTTGTTTAAATGTCCAAAGGGCAGATTTTGCCAGCGAGTCCCTGCCCACAGGCACATTGTTTTTCTCAGTCCATGGGCCTCTAGTCCTCAGCTGCTCTTCTCTCTATGCCATCACCTCTGCCACCATCTCTGTTATCGTTACTCTCATGCTCTTCCCTCTTAAAGGTTCTAGGGTTCTGTTCCTGAAATGACGGATTGACTGCTACCCCCTTTTAGTTACACCTCTTCTGCATTTACAGTTGTGACCATCACCATTAGTCCTGATATATCAATGCATCTTGATTGCATGTTCCATCAATTCAGACTGAAGAATTTGGTTGTTGTTGTTGTCAGGTGCCATCGAGTCGGAACCAACTCATAGCAACCCCATGCACAGCAGAACGAAACAATGTCCGATCCTGGGCCAACCTC
>NW_006408522.1:2832716-2840000 GCF_000296735.1 Chrysochloris asiatica
CTCAGTTGGGCCTGGGCTTCGGTGGCGGGCCGTTTGGGCCTCAGGCAGGTGTGTTGAGCCTAGGGTGGGCGGTTTGGGCCTCTGGGGGCCTGGGCATCAGCGACCAGGCTGCAGGAGGGTTGGGCCTTGGGCGCGTGGTTTGGGCCTCAGGGGCCTTGGGTATCAGCAGCTGGGCATCGGGTGGCTTGGACCTCAGTGGGCAGGTTGGGTGGATTGGGCCTCGGGGGGCCTGTGCCTGGGGGACCGGGCTGAGGGCGGGTTGGGTCTCAGGGGCACTGGGCCTCAGCAACCTGGCTTCGCGGTGGGTTGGGCCTTGGGTGCCCTGGACCTCCGTGGCGATCGGGCTGTGGACTTCCTGGGCCACCAGGCGGGTATGCGATTTGGGCCTGGGTTGGGCCTGGGCCTTTGTGACCACTCTGTGGGCGGGTTGGGCCTCAGGGCAGGCCTTGGCCTCAATGGGAGTGTCTCCATGGTACTTTTAATATTCTCCTCTAACATCATTACTCGAATATACCAATTCTCCTATTAAGTCTTCCTTATTCACAAACTTACACTTATAAAAGAAAATTCCAAAAGCATATTCAATTTGCATCATCACAAGAAACTCTACTTGGAGAAGGCAACAGTTCCCCAATCTTTTTTTTTTTTTCAGTAATAAAAGCACTTATTATCAAGCAAATTGGGGAACAAAATATGCTTTAAATACTATGTATTTCACAATTGTAAAGGTGAAAGTTTTGTAACAAAAACTGGGGAGTAGTTAATCTTACAGTCTAGAAACAGAGGACCCTAGAACCACCAAGGGAGATGAGCACAAGCAGAATGTGGGACCTTATCCAGAGAAGCAGTGACACCAGAGATGGAGACAGAGATGAGGACATGGAGAAAGGGAGCAGCTGAGGACTCTAGATTCATGGGAAGAGAAGGAAGAGCTGGTGGCCAGGAGGCAGAACTTGCCGAATGTGCCCTTTGGGGGTGTAAATTATTATATGTGCCTGAATTTTTTTAAAAAAACAATGAGCTAAAGTGAATAGAGAGAAATACTGTTCACTGATGGTACATGGAAGAGATTATAATCATTGTAATGAAACAAGATATATGATTTGTTGAATGTAAAACTGATGATCTGCTCTGTAAACTTTCAGTCAATTCACAATAAAAAACTTAAAAAAAAACAAAATAAAACTATGTATTTGTGGGGGAGGACACCACACCACCACACAATTACAACCAAAGACCTGACATTTGTGCACTTCAGACATCTTTATTTCACTCCTGCTATGCCATGAAATCATAGGGAGTAGGTTCTAGTAGCTCAGGCTCCTTTCCATTGGTTCTCACAAAGTGTGCCTCTCTGGGGAGAGCTGGCTGGCACTTTAGCTGAACCCAGGTCCATTTCTCTTTGGCTTCCTCCTTTTTCTGATCATTTTCCTTCACTTGTTTCAGAAAGCTGTCTTGGATCTTACAGTGCTTAATATGCTCAATGTGCACATTAATTCTCTTGGCAAGTATCTTGCCCTTGAATTGCTTGTTCACAACAATGCCAACAGCATGCTGGGTCACATTATAGACTCTTCGGGTTTTCCCATGGTAACATTTGTGGGGCCAAGTGGCAGCATCGATGGACTCAAGTGTGGCAACAGTAGTGAGGTTGGCCCAGGATCAGGCAGTGTTTCATTCTGTTGTGCATAAGTCGCTATGGGTCAGTACTGACTTGATGGCATGTAATAGCAACAAGACTTCCTAGACAATATTGATTGGATAGGAGTGGTGACAAAGGGATCGTTGTCTGTTTCCTGTTCACAGAGGGAAGACGCTCAGTTTCTTTCCATTGAGAATAATGTGGGCAGTTGGTTTTGTACATATGCTCTTAAGTATATTGAGGAAATTCCCTTCTATTCCTACTTTGTTTAGTGTTTTTATCAGGAATGGATGTTGGATTTTGTCAAATGCCTTTTCTGCATCAATCGATATGATCATGTGGTTCTTTTCCTTTTTTCTTATTTATATGGTAGATTACATAGATTGCTTTTCTGATGTTGAACCATCCTTGTATCCCTGGTGTGAATCCCACTTGGTCATGATGTATTACTTTTTTGATGTGTTGTTGAATTCTGTTGACTAGGATTTTGTTGAGAATTTTTGCATATGTTCATGAGGTGGATTTTTTTCTTATTTATATGGTGGATTACATAGATTGCTTTTCTGATGTTGAACCATCCTTGTATCCCTGGTGTGAATCCCACTTGGTCATGATGTATTATTTTTTTGATGTGTTGTTGAATTCTGTTGACTAGTATTTTGTTGAGAATTTTTGCATATGTTCATGAGGCATATTGGTCTATAATTTTCTTACTTGGTGATGTCTTTCCATGGTTTTGATACCAACTTGAACTCTTGGAAGCAGATGATGACTTGGAGGTGCAAATGCACACCGGAGGCTCATGACAGGAAGGTACAATTCTTTCTTGTTCCCCACACTCCCCTGGTGACCAGAGATATGATCAGCCCCTAACCTTGTCCAGCCCTAGTGTGGCTGCTGTTCTGTAGGAAGTCGGAGTCATGCAGTTACAAGCCTCACAGTTTTGAACCACATCATAGTGAATTGAATGCTAACTGTACTACACCCAGTGCTGGGATACAGGTGAGTACTGCTCCAGATCTGAAAAGCCAGTCCAGACAGCCCTGGACTAGCAGGAAATCTCTTGGCCAGTGCCCTGGCCTTGAATGACTCTGATCTTATCTGCTTGGGACTTGTACAAACTACTTTTGGATTTGGTGCCCTGATCATAGACAATATCTAAGCCTATAGGAACTCCACCTAGGGCTGGGACTTCTCTCTGGAATTGAAAGCCATCAAAAATGAAATGGAACTTTTCTTCTTCCCTCTCCCTAATTGTGTTTAGTGCTTTTTCTTTCTTTATATATTCTTTCCTGTTTTTATCTTCCATGGTCTTATTTTCCTTACCCTCTTTTCTATTTTTGGTTATTGTATTTTTTTTCTTACTAATGTATGTGCTCTTTTTGTTTTATTTTTTCACTGTTTGCTTTTTTCTTTTTCTTTTGTGTGTGTGTGTTCTTTTCTTGCCCCACCTAACAGGAGACAACAATGGTGCCCATATAATCAGGCCACAAACATATCTTCTATAGCTCTAACTGGGCAAGAGCCACTACCAACTCCTATACCACCTGATCAATGATAGACAACAGCCAACACCAGCCAAATCTATCATCTACTGAGTTGCACATAGTGTACAGAGAACTGTGCACACACTTCCATTCTCTAACCACACCCACCAGGAGGCAGTTGGTGAGAGCCTAAGAACACATCAACATACAATCATCAATTAAATAACAAATACAACAGCACCACAATGTCTTGGAGACAACAGACTATTTCAGTTCACATGAAGAAACAAGACAGTGGCTTAAACAAGCAAACAAAATGCAGAGCCAGAAAACATTTCTGAGGAAGAAAAAGCATTGGAACTACCGGAAAACAAATTCAAAAGAATGGTACTTAGGTACCTTCAATGGCTTGAGAGAAACACCGAGGAAAGCAAGGAAAACACAGGAAAAAAAAAAAAAAAAAACTTTGGAAGAATTCAGGAAAACACTACTGGAACAAGCAGACAAAATAAATGAAAGATTGAAGACAATACAAAACCTGCAAATAGAAATTCAGAAGGTAAATACTAAGATTTCAGAAATTAAAGGGCAAAGGAATAGATATGAATCAATGGAAGCCCAAACCAGTGAGCTTGAAGATAAATCTCTCAATACAACAATGTGAGAAGAATAATCAGAAAAAAGAAGGAAGAATCTGAGCAAGCCTAAGATTTATGTGGGACACCATGAAGAGGAATAACTTATGGGTGATCAGAATTCCAGAACAAGAAGAGACAAAGAAAGGCACAGTTATTGGGGAAAAAAACTTCCAACATCATGAAAGATGAGAAGCTGAATCAATGCTAAATAGGATAGACCCCAAAAGGAAATCACCAAAACATATCATAATCAAGCTCTCTAAAATCAAAGACAAAGAAAGAGTCCTGAGAACAGTTTAACTGAGAACCAATAAGATAAAATTCTGATTTCACATCAGAAAACATGCAGTCAAGAACAAATAGAAGACGTATACAAATCTCTGAAAGAAAAAACTTGCCAATTGCAAAAAAATGTAGTACCCACCATTACTCCCATCACACTGTCAACTGGGTTTGATGGTTCATTGCAATGGTCACACAGAACTCAGAAACCATACTAACATGTTTGGGATTTATTAGGGAAGTCAACAGGTTACAATTCAGGACCAGAAATTTTCAGGGCACAGTTCTTCCAGTCATGACAGCCTTGCCCACAATTCTTTCAGTCTCTCCTCTGCCTTGCCCACTGGCAGGTATCTCTCTGCCTGACCAATGTTACAAAATTCTGTTAAGGCTGCTAAAAAATACCCAAAGGACACACCATTCCACCATAAGCATCAGCCTGAAGGATCTCAACTCTAACTCAGCAAATCTATCTCCTCCAATTAAGTGCCAGGAGGCATACCACTCTACAAGCATGCTTCCTACTTAAAGTCACTCAGCTTTACTGCTCCATAGACTGGGTAGTTTACCACTCTGTCTTGAGTGCTCTGGTTCTTGGTTTTGCTGCTGCTTCTTTCTGCCACTCCCTCAGTGTCACAGCTTTCTAGCCCTGAGTTGAAGAGGTTCTTTGGGTCCAAAGAACACACTCTACTTCCCTGGTAACAATCAAAGAATGTTTCTTTTACTTTGAAAACCTTTTCTTAAGTTTTTACAATAATGGTCCCATACACTACTTGTCCTTTTGTGATTGACTAATTTCACTCAGCATAATGTCCTCTGGATTCATCCATGTTATAAGGTGTTTCATAGATTCATCGTTATTCTTAAATGTTGCATCCATTATGTGTATGTACCAAAGTTTGTTTATCCATTCTTTCATTGATGGACATTTAGAATGTCTCTATCTTTAAGTTATTGTGATTTGTGTTTCAAAGAACATCGGTGTACATATATCTACTTGTGTCCTGGCTCATATAACTTGTGGCTATACATCAAGTAGAAGGATTGCAGGATCGTATAGCATTTCTATTTCCATACTTCTGAGGAAGCGTCATACCATTTTCCAGAGTGGTTGAACCATTTTCCAGTCACAACAGCAATGTAGGAGGGTCCCAGTCTCTCCACACCCTTTCCAGCATTTGTTGTTTTCTGTTTTTTGAACATTGCTTTTAATGCTGGTGTGATAGTATATTTCATTGTTGTTTTGATTGGGCACTGTGGGATAATACATTGTACCAAAATATCAGTTTGAACCATAAATTCCGTGGTTCAAATACACCAGTTGCTCCTCAAAAACACTATACAGGGTCGCTATGAGGTGGAACTGTCTCAACAGTACTTAACAACAATAACAATAACAATGGAAAATTATCATGAACAGTTCTTTATATGCTTGTTGGCTGCCTGAGTGTCTTCCTTGGTGAAGTGTCTGTTCATGTCCTGTACCTATTTTTAAATTGGGTTGCCTTTTTTTTTTTTAGAGAGAGGTGTTACAGTTTTCTATTAATTTTAGATATTAGCTCCTTATCTGATATGTTGTTGCAAAATTTTTTTTCAGTCTGTGGTCTCCCTTTTTACTCTTTTGGTAAAATCTTCTAATACACTCAAGTGTCTAATTTTTAGGAGATTCTGGTCAATTATTTTGTCTTCTACTGTTTGTGTGTTTTTAGTAATGTTTGATAGTATATTTTCCCCATGTATTAGAGCCCCTAAGTTTGTCCCTATTTTTTCATTGATAATCTTTATTACTCTATATTTTACATTTAGGTCTTTAATACATGTTGAATTTGTTCTTGTGTATGGTTTGAGATATGGGTCTTGTTTCAGTCTTCTGCAAATGGATTTCCAGTTTTGCCAGGACAATTTATTGAAGAGACTATCTCCTCCCTGTGTAATGTGTTTTGGTCCTTTGTCAAAGATCAGCTGACTATATGTGGATGGATTTACTTCTGACTTCTAATTTCTATTCCATTGATCTACGTATTTTTCATTATACCAGTACCAGGCTGTTTTGATCACTGTGGCTGTGTAGTAAATCCAGGAGTGAGAAGCCTCCATCTCTTTTCCTCTTTGCAGTGCCTTGTTTATCTGAGGTCTCTTTTCTTTACTTATACAGTTAGTGATAATTTTTTCCATCTCTTTAAAGAGTGATGTTGGAATATGAATTAGAATTGCATTATATCTGTAGATTGCTTTGGGTAGTGTTGACATTTTCACAACGTTAAGTCTCCCTATCCATAAGCATGGTATATTCTCCCATTTTTAGAGGTCTCTTTTGATTTCTTGTAGTAGTGTTTAGTAGTTTTCTTTGTATAGACAGGTCTTTTGTTTCTCTGTTAGATTTATTCCTAAGTATTTCATCTTTTGGGTGACTACTATAAATGGTATTGTTTTCCTGATTTCCTTTTCAGAGCTCTCTTTATTAGTGTAAAAGGAAGCTGACTGATTTTTGTATGCTGATCTTTTACCTACCACATTGCTGAATCTTTCAATGAGTTTCACTAATTTTCTTGCTGTGTCCCAAAGGTTTTTGTATGTTGTACTTTCTATTTGATACAAGGATTTTATTTTGTGTTGTATTTGTTCTATTACCCAATAGCTTTTCAGCAAGATGTTATTCATTTTCCATGTATTTGATTTTTTTCCCTTGATCATCCTATTGTTGATTTATAATTTTCTAGCATTTTGATCTGAAAAGATGGTTTGTAGTATTTAATGTTTTAAATTTTATTGAGGCTTACTTTGTGGCCTAACATATCATCTATTCTGGAGAATGTTCCATATGCACTAGAAAAGAATGTGTATTGTGCTATTGTGGGTTAAGTGTTCTGTATTTAAATCTATGAGGTCAAGTTGGTTGATTGTGTTGTTTAGTTCTTCTGTTTCTTTGTTGAGTTTCTTTCTAGTTGTTGTTCTGTCCTTTATCAAAAGTGGTGTATTAAAATCTCCTGGGTTGCTATGAGTCAGAACTGACTCGACAGCACTAAACAACAACAACAGCTATGATCCTGGTGTGGTACTGTAAGATAAGCACTGAACCACAAGTCGGTTGAACCACAAGGTTGTTAGTTCAAATTCATCAGTCACTCCTTTGAAACTACACAGAGTCATCATGAGTAAGAATGGACTCGACAGCACATAACAAAAGCAATAATCAATATTGTAGAGTTGTCTAATTCTTTCTTCAATTCTATTA
>NW_006408522.1:2840600-2858047 GCF_000296735.1 Chrysochloris asiatica
GGGTAGCAAATGTCCAAATTGCCCATCCCTGTCTACTCTGTGTATGGAGTTTTCTTCACGTGAACAGAAATCACTGCTTTTGGACATTGTGATGTTGTTGTATTTGTATTAAGTTGACAGTTGTATATTGGTGTATTCTTAGGCACTCACCAATTGTATCATTGTGCATGTAATCAGGAGATAAGCTTGTGCACCATTCTCTGTGTGCTCTTTGTGTAGTTCAGTTCAGGGTGGATTTGACTGATTTGGCTGATGTTAGTTGCTGTCATTGGTCCAGGGTAGAACAGCTGTTATTGGCACTTGCCCAAGGGTGAGAACACAGTTGTTGTCTCCTGTTGGCTGAGGTAAGAAGAGAAAACACTCACACAAAAGAGAAGGGAGAAAAAAAAAACAAAAAACACAAACCAGCAAACAGGGGAAAAAAGAAATAATAAAGGGGGAAAGGCAGGGAGCAGCTAGAAAAAGAATGCCATAACCAAAGAGAGAAAAGAGGGAGAGGAAAATAAAATAATAAAAAAGATGAAAAGAAAGAGAGAAATTTTTTTTCTAAAGAACAAGACTTAAATACAATTAGAGAGAGGAATGAGTAAAAGGAAAAGAGACCAGAGAGTAGTTAAAAATAAAAACAAAGAGAGCTTAAAAAATAATAGTAACAAATAAGAAGCAACAGCAGTTGGGAAAGAGGAACAGAAAGAAAAAAGAAGAAGAAGAAGAAGAAAGAAAAGAATAAATGAAAGAAAGGAGAGAAAGTAAGGGAAATAAAGGCAAAAGAGATAGAATAAACAAACAGAGACAATGAAAGGGAGAAAAACAATGCCAGACTCAGAGAGGAGAAATGTGTAGGGTGTCCTGCCAGCTAAGGACCTCATGTGGATAAGGGAAGAGACAGTCACACTCATTAGTTACTGTAGGGCTAGATGTTGTCTGTTTTGGACAGCCAATCTAGAAGTAGTTTGTGCAGACCCCAAAGCAGTTCAGGTATCAGGGTACTTCCATCCCAGAGGGAAGCTGAGGGTGAGAGGTCCCTTTAGTCCAGGGTTGACCAGAACCAGCTTTGGGGGTTTAGAATAGGCCACCTCTGATTCCAGGTTCTAAGGTTGATGCTGCTAGCTCCCCACACACTTTGACAGCCTGGAGAGCAGCCTGGGAGTATATGCAGATGGGGGTGGACCACACCTTTGGTCACCAAGGTAACATGAAGTATAAGAAAAGAAAAAAAATAATCACCCCTTCTGTCCATCAATAAGTGGTATGCTTCTGTGCCACCTACTACCCTCTTGGCCACACTGTGGCTGTCCTTTTCGCTTGTTTTTCTCCCCCATACATCTTTTCTCTGGTAGTGTAGTGGTTACGAATTGGGCTGTGAACCTTAAGGTCAGTGGAACAGTTGGAGAAAGATGAGGCTTTCTGCTCCTGTAAACATTTACAGCCTCAGAAACCCTGTATGGGGTCACTATGGGTTGGAACAGACTCAACGGCACATAACAACAGCAACAGCATATATCTTTTCAGCTGCTTCTTCTAGCGAGGGCTAGTCCAGGGATAGCCAAGATCAACTCTGCAAATTTGGAGCAGGGCCTGTGTGAATAGGTTAATGTGGACAGCTCTCCCCTACTTTAAATGGGGCCGACAACCACCATGCTCACTTCCATGTAGCTCGGAGAGTGGGTGCTTCTGTGTGGGTGTACATGGGTGGGGGCCAGCCTCACCTCTGGTCACCAGGGGAGTAGAGTACAAGAAAATTATCACTCCTTTGTCTTGGCAAGCCACAGATATGTTTCTGCAATGCTGATATGCTTTCTTGTATCTGAAGTCACTCACAAAAGCTCAAGATGGCTGTCCCTTCTTAGTACCTGATGCAGGTCACCAGACTCTCTGGGTTTTGCTGTGTCTTCTCAGTTCTCTCTCTTAGTAAGCACTCAACCCACCTTTCTATCCCCTCATCTGAGGCTCAGAGTTCCAGAACTATCATCTGCATGTTTCATTTTGTTTTCCATATCTTTATTGTAAAAGGTTCATACGGCCTGTCTGCGTAGACTGCCATCTTGCCTCCTCTCCATCCAGCCATAGTATTTTCAATTACTTCATATGCATGGGAAAGTTGGACAATGAATGAGAAATATCAGTGAAGACTCAATGTTGGCAAAAAATATTGAATACACTATGGACTGCCAAAAGAATGAATAAATCTGTCTTGGAAGTACAGCCAGAATGCTCTTAAAAGTGGGGATGGCAAGACTTTGTCTCATGTACTTTGGATATGTGATCAGGAGGGATCAGTCCTTAGAGAAGGATAGCATGCTTGGTAAAGTAGAGGGTTAGTGAAAAAGAGGCAGAATCTCAGTGAGATGGGTTGACACAGTGGCAGCAATAATCTGATCAAGTATGACATGATAGTGAAGATGGTATAGGACCTAGAAGTGTTTTGTTCTGTTGTAAATAGAGTCACTATGGGTCGGAATTGATGTGAGGGCAACCTAATAATAGCAAAGCTGTTATCAAAAAATAGGCTTCTATTTAAGAATTTCTATTTTAGAACAAATACAAAATATTTTACCATTTATTTTTCAAATTTTAAAGTAATTAACTAGTATTATTTTTGTAATTAGAAAATAACATAAAGGAAAAGACATTATTTAAGAGAAAAGAAAAATCCTATCCAAACCTCAGGGTCCAAATAAAATCTTTTTTGCCTCCTTCATGAGATTTTTTTCTTATCCAGCTTGCCACAAAGAGTTACCTTCTTTGTAATATTCTGGGTTTGGGCCTCTTTTGTGTGTTTTCTTAGCACATTGCACTCCTATTCATTAATCAAATAACTAATTATGTTCATTGTTTAATGTAGGAACCTGTGTGATGCAAGCAGTTTGTGATTGACTGCTAACTAACCAAAAGGTTGGTGCTTCAAACCCAAGTCCTGGCAATCTGTTTCTATAAAGGTTACAGCCAAGATAACACCATGGAGCACAATTCTACTCTGCCATGCCTGGGGTTGCTATGAGTTGGAATCCGTTTGACAGCAACTGTTTTTATTGTTTCTGGTTAACATGCTGCTTTATTGTGTCAGTTGGCTCCTCAAAGGAGTCAGAAGTATAAATTAAGGGGTTACATCTGTGAAAGGGAAAAGGAAGTAGGATGCAGATCTGCCAAAGTTTTTGTTCTCCCAATAGGGAGCTCTGGAACAAAGATTGCCCTTTAGAGAAGTCTGCCTTTGAGCAAACTCCACCAACCACCTCCCTTTCTATCATCAATTCTTTGTTAGGGTCTGTCTGGGACGACTGGGACTTTGATCCAACAGCTGAAGTGAATCCTGTCAGTTAACTGCTTTCCTTGAAACTGAATGGTGAGGTTTTGTTTTGTTTTAAGAAGGTACACCAGAACCATGTACCTCTAGCATTGCTTATTTGTATTGTAATCATATAAATATATTTCTATATAATCTCATAAAG
Organism: Chrysochloris asiatica; assembly: GCF_000296735.1. Taxonomy (NCBI): domain Eukaryota; kingdom Metazoa; phylum Chordata; class Mammalia; order Afrosoricida; family Chrysochloridae; genus Chrysochloris; species Chrysochloris asiatica. The sequence goes on from NW_006408522.1 coordinate 2,844,050, forward strand.
CCAAAGGATGGCCTTCTTTAAATAGTTCTTTGTATTCCCCATCGTACCTGGTACAGTTTCTTGTCCATGGTAGGATCTCATGCAGTATATGTAGAACAAGCAACCTTTGAAAACCCTAGGGAGGGAGCACAGGTCTACTCTGATGCATATGGGTCATCATCAGTTGGAATTGGCTCACTGATCATGGGTTTGGTTTTTGTTTTATTTAATAGCTAAATGAACTCTTCATTTATCTGTGTTTACAGTCTTTGCTTCAGACATACCTATTTTAACTATTTGCAATCATTCAATTTAAAAAAAATGTTTTATGATGGCAAATTCTAAACTTACACAAAGTATAGAGACTAAAATAATTAAACCCTTGTAGCGTAGTGGTTACGAATCGGGCTGCTAATCTCACGGTCGGCAGTTCGAAACTACCAGCTGTTCCATGGGAGAAAGATGAGGCTTTCTGTTCCCGTAAAGATTTACAGCCTCGGAAACCCTATGCAGGGTCGCTATGAGTCAGAACTGACTCCACAGCACATAACAACAACAACAACTGTTACCAGCCCCCCAAAACATGAATCTATTGCCAATCCTGTTTCATTCACATCAGCTACTCTCTCCCGCACATGTGTTTTGAAACAAATCCCAGACACCAGACACGACATCATTGCATCTGTAAATATTTCAGTAGGAATCATTCAATTGTTCATTCAGCTTTTTTTTCAATTGTAGCTTAAGAAAGACAAAGACATAAATAATTCAACTTAAAAATTCAAGTATGCTGATGTTGGCAGTGAGGGTTGATTTGAGGGGCATGGGAAGAGTGTCTAAAAGCTATAACATTTGAAGAGCCTCATTACTGAATCTTTTCATTTTTCCATCCTCCTTTTTGTGGTAAAGTGCAGTGAGAACCCAATTAAAATTCCATTTGAAATCACTTAAACACCAATATGATGTTGTTGTTGTTGGTTGCTGTTGAGTTGATTCTGACTATTGAGTTGATTCTGACCCATAATGAACCCGATGGGAATTGCAGAACTGCCCTAGAAGGTTTACAAAGCTATAATCTTTACAAGACTGTAATCAAAGCCACTGTCTTCCCAGATAGTCCATAACTGAGCCCAGAGTGGGAGATAAGGGGTTGGCTGGATCTGTGACATCTTTCTCCCTCATAGTGGCTGGTGGGTGGGTTCAAATCAATGACCTTTCCGTTAGAAGCTGAGCACTTAATTACTGTGCCACCAGGGCTCCCTAATACCATCATAACACAAACTAAATCATAATGAAAAACAAATTTTATTTAATACAACTAAATTCCAAGATGGTTACTAGATATTTTATCCAATGTTCACAATTTTAAAAGATTTCCCTTTAAAAAAAATTTTTCACAGCAAGCCCCTTGCTGTAGGATCAGCACTGGATTGCAAACCACAAGGTCATGAACCACAAACCCATCAACTGCTCCTCAGAAACATGATACAAGGTCGCTATGAGTTGGAACCTACTTGACAGCACTTAATAACATTATTATAAAGGAGTCTTGCTAACGTAGCGGGTTATGAGTTGAGCTGCCAACCACAAGGTCAGCAGTTCAAATCACCAGCCACTCCGCTGGAGAAAGATGGGGTTTTCTGCTCTAGTAAACATTACAGCCTTGGAAATCCTATATAGGACCACTATGAGTTAGAACCAACTGGATGGCACACAGCCACAACCACCACCATTATTATTGTTATGTGCTATTGATTCTGTTCCAACTCATAGTGACCCTATGTACAATAGACTGAAACATTGCCTGGTCCTGCACCATCCTCACAAGGTCCATGGTTCAGATCTTTGTTATGTTTGAGCCTGTGGTGCAGCCTCTGTATCAATCTATCTCATTTAAGGTTTCTCTTTTTTTTGCTGACACACTGCTTTACCAACCATAATGTCCTTCTCCAGGTCCCTCCTAATAACGTATCCAAAGTACATGAGACAAGTCTTGACATCCTTGCTTCTATGAAGCGTTCTGGTCATACAGATTTATTTGTTCTGGCAGTCGACGGTACTTTCAATAATCTTTGTCAACACCATAATTCAAATTCTTCTACATTCTTCCTTATTTATTGCCCATCTTTCCAATGCATATGAGGTGATTGAAAATACCAGAGGTTGGGTTAGGTGCGCTTTAGTCCTCAAAGTAACATCTTTGCTTTTTAACACTTTCAAGAGGTCTTTTGCAGCAGATTTGCCCAATGCAATACATTGTTTGATTCCTCGACTACTGTTTTCCTCAAGCATTAATTGTGGATCCAAGTAAAATGAAATCCTTGACAACTTCAATCTTTTCTCCATTTATCATGATATTGTTTATTGGTCCAGTTGTGAGAATTTTTGTTTTCTTACACTGATTTGTAATCCATTACGAAGGCTGTATTCTTTGATCTTCATCAGTAAGTGCTTCAAGTCTTCTTTGATTTCAGCAAGCAAGGTTGTAACATCTGCGTATGTTAATGAGTCTTCTTCCAATCCTGATGCCAAGTTTTTTTCATATAGTCCAGCTTCTCAGATTATTTGCTCAGTATACAGATTGAATAAGTATGATGGATTCACACCATTCCTGATTTTAAACCATTCATTATCTTTTTGTTATGTTTGAATTACTGTATTTTAGTCTATGTACAGGTTCTGCATGAGCAAATTAAATGCTCTAGAATTCCCATTCTTCTCAATGTTATCAATAGTTTGTTATGATTCATCCAGTCAAATGCCTTTGCAGAGTCAATACAATACAAGTAAACATCTTTTTGGTATTCTCTGCTTTCAGCCAAGACCTACCTGCTATCAGCAATGATATCACTCATTCCATGTTCTCTTCTGAAATAAACCACTTGAACAAATTTTATTTTTTTTAACTTCCTATCAGCTTATCCACTGGTCAGACATTTTGGAGGAGAAAGATTATCATCTCTTCACTCATTCCATTATTTTACTCTGCAGTGTCAAAAATGGTATTGCCCCTCAAGTAAGATCAAGAATGGAGAAGGACACTAGCGGACTGTGGGACCCTATCCAGAGAAGCAGTAATACCAGAGATGGAGGCAGAGATGAGGATATGGAGAGAGGGGGCAGCTGAGGACTCTAAATTCATGGAAAGAGATGGACTGAGAGCTGGCGGCCAGGAGGCAGTCTTGCAGAATGTGCCCTTTGGTGGTTTAAATTATTATATATGCCTGAGTGTTTAAGAGAAAAAAAGAGCTAAAACGATTAGAGAGAAATACTGTTAATTGATGATACATGGAGAGGATTATAATCATTGTAATGAAACAAAGTATATGATTTGTTGAATGTAAAACTGATGGTCTGTCCTGTAAATTTTCACTCAATTCACAATGAAAACTTAAAAAATAAAAAAAATATTACTAATGATAATAACACTAATAATTCTGGGGTGACATCATGAATGCAATGTCCATGTCTCCCTTCAAGGAGAGATTGCTGTCTCAGCTGTAGGAAGGATCCTTGTTAGCAGATAGCCTATATTTGTTGACCCTTTCAGGAATGGCCTTTTCTGCAGAGTCCAAGGGCCATTTTAGTTCCAGAACTCTCTGTGGCTTGATTAAGGCTATTACAGTAGTATCTGTGCCACAGCTCAACTTTCCACCCTACTCTATTTTTCCCTAATTCTCCTTCCATAGATGTTTATCCTAAGGGAATTTTTAAAAAAGTAAACATGTTGCAATGTTGCCATTGAGTTGGTTCCAACCCATAGTGACCCTATTTACAACAGAATGAAACACCACCCGGTACTGCGCCATCCCCACAATTGCTGTTTTGCTTGAGCCCATCATTAGTGCTACTGCGCCAGTCTATACAGTTGGGGGTCTCCCTCTTTTCCCCTGTCCCTTCCCTTCACCAAGCATGATTACCAAGCATATCTCCAGGTACTAGCTTGCTCCTGATAATATGTTCGATGTACGAGAGACCAATTTGGCCATTTTAGTGTCTAAGGAGTATTCTGGATATACTTCTTCCAACAAAGATATACATCATTCAATATTTTCTATGGCTATTTTCTAGTCAGTTGGCCAGGCAGTTATCTTGCAAACTTCTTGGCAGAGATGAGTGAGTATCTCCAGTGCTGCATCAGTTTGTTGAAAGATTTCAATTTGTGGTCCATCTATTCTAGGTGCCCTGTTCTTTGCCAATGCCTTCATTGCACCTTGGGTTTCTTCCTTCAGGATCATTGGCTCTTGATCACATGCTACCTCTTCAAATGGTTGAATTTTGACCATTTCTTTTTGGTACAGTGACTCTGTGTATTCCTTCCATTTTCTTTTTCTTTTTTTTAAATGGAAGATGAAAGTTCATTTTGGAAGAAAAGTATATACAAAAAAATCTAGATTTTTTTCTTCATGCACTACTTTCATAATAACATTCCAAGTATTAACTCTGAAAGTTATTTAAAAGGATAAACTTCTTAACAGCAAATCATTTACTACGTGACATATAATTTTTCATAGAAATCACATACCGTAATGAAATTTAAGTCTTCTAACTTACAAGAAGCTTACATCAATTATGTATTAACAGAAGACATTAAATTTTACTGCAAAATATTATAAAAGTGATATAATTTGTGCCTTTAAATGTTGAATTATGTGACTTAAACAGGGGAATGGAAAAAAACAAAAAATCAAAACTGAAGACAGGCCTGGCTTTAAGATTTTTTTATTCGATTCATTCTACTTTGACATTATCTCCAATTAGCTGGTTACACAACTGTAGATGGTATCCATCAATACAAATGAAGGGATAATGTTTGTTTCCAAGGCATTATATGCTCCAGTGGCAGAACCTGGGCTAATGTAGAATTTATTTTCATGCTCAAATGCTTCCAATTTGTGTGTGTGTGTGTCCAGAGATAAGAATGTTCACATCAAACTGCCTCTGCAACAGAGCTAAGCTTGCCATATCTCCCCATGGAATAACTTGATTTCCATGGATCAAACCAATTTTGAACTGTCCAACAGTCACAACTTTCTGTTCTGGAAAATTCAGATTCTCATTGAAGTCTACTCTCACAATATGAACATCACCGGCTAGAGTCTTGAGATAGTCATAACTCTCTTTGGTGCAAAGGTTCCCCATGCAGAGAATATGCTGAATCTTCCTGGGCACCAGAAGTTTCTTGAATTTTGCCAGCAAGCTTTTACAGTGGTGTGGGATGTGCAGATCTCCTAATACCAGCACCTGTCTGGAGACAGAGCAATCTTCATCTTTAGAAGGGGATGCCTTCAGAAATGGGTTGAAGTACATAATTAATGTGGGAAGTCTGTACTCAGCCATCCTGTCACTGGGCTCTGCTCAGTCACAGCAACTGCCACCACACTCTTCCTCAAGCCTCTCTACCCTTCCATTTTCTTTTGATGTTTTCTGCATCATTCAATATTTTGACCATAGAATTCTTAAGTATTGCAAGTCAAGGCTTGGATTTTTTCTTTAGTTCCCTCAGGTTGAGAAATGCTGAGCATGCTCTTTCCTTTTGTTTTTCTAGTTCCAGGTTTTTGTACATTTAGTTATAATATTTGACTTTGTCTTCTCAAGCTGACTTTTGACATCTTCTGTTTGTCTCTTTTGCCTCCTCACTTCTTCCATTTGCTTTAGCATCTCTACGCTGGAGGGCAAGTTTCATAGTCTTCTGACATCCATTTTGGTCTTTTCAGTCTTACTTGCCTTCTTAATGACCTTTTACTTGCATCCTCTATAATGTTCTTGATGTCATCCTACAACTCTTCTGGTCTTCAGTCTTTAGTGTCTAATGCATCAAATCTGTTCTTCCAATGATCTCTAAATTTAGGTGGGATCTGTTCAAGGTCATATTTTTGTTCTTATGGACTTGCTTTAATTTTTTTCAGCTTCAGCCTGAACTTGCATATGAGCACTTGATAGTCTGTCCCACAGTCAGCCCTGGGCTTGGCTGATGGCATCGAGATTTTCCACCATCTGTTTCCACAGATATAGTCAATTTGATTTCTGAGTATTCCATCTGGTGAAGCCCATGTGTATAGTCATCTTTTATATTGTTTTAAGAAATTATTTGCAATGAATAAGTCATTGGCCTTGCAAAATTCTATCATGCTATCTCCAGCATCATTTCTATCACCAAGGCTATATTTTCCAACTATTGATCCTGCTTCTTTGTTTCCAACGTTTGCATTACAATTGCCAGTGATTATCAATACAGCTTGATGGCATGTTTGATTAACTTTAGACTGAAGAAGTTGGTAGAATTCTTCAATTTTTTAAAAAAAGGTTTGTATTATGGATTGAGTGAAAGTTTACAGGGCAGAGAATAAGTTTTACATTCAACAAATCATATACCTTGTTTCTCATTACAACGATTATAATCCCCTCCATGTACCATCATCAGTTAACAGTATTTCTCTCTATTCACATTAGCTTAAAAAAAAACACAAAACAACCACTCAGGCATAAATAATAATTTACACCTACAAAGGGCACATTCTGAAAGCCTGCCCCCTGGCCAGCAGCTCTTAGTCCATGAAGCTAGAGTCCTCAGCCGCTCCCTCTCCCCATGACCTCATCTCTGCCTCCATCTCTGGCGTCGCTGCTTCTCTGGATAAGGTCCCACATTCTGCTTGTGCTCATCACCATTGATGGTCCTGGGGTCCTTTGTTTCTGGACTGTAAAATTAACTACTCCTCTGTTTTTCGTTTCAAAACTTCTACTACCTTTACAATTGTGACAGTTGCAATTAGTCGTGATAACTATTACTCACCATTGAATCATAAGAATCTTATCCCCATCTCTTTTCACCAGACCCATCTAGACAAGATGAAAATTATTCAGTGGGGACTCTTCTTCCCCCATAGACTCTCAAACTAAACTCCCTCTTGAAACCTTGCAAGCCAGTCACTTTATGCTCCTCATTTTAGGTAGCCAATGTCTAGGTTGCCCATCCCTATCTACCCTGTGTACAGAAGAGATAGCATCGATATTTATGTGAAGACTCCTTCCCTCTCTGTTGGTATTTAGAGTTACTACCTCCATAAGTATAAGTCAAGTTCATCAAATTGTAGCAATTTACCCTTGTTTCTTTTATTTAAAAAAAAAAATTTTTTTTTTTTTAATCTTCCTCTAATCAACATTCTTATCAATGGAGAAAAGATTGAAGTTGTCAAGGACTTCATTCTTCTTGGATCAACTATCAACACTCATGGAAGCAGCAATCAAGAAATCAAATGACGTATTGCATTAGGCAAATCTGCTGCACAAGACCTTTTAAAAGTGTTGAAGAGCAAAGATACCAGCTTGAAGACTAAGGTGCACCTGACCCAAGCCATGGTATTTTCAATAACCTCATATGCATGCGAAAGCTGGACAGTGAATAAGGAAGACCGTAGAAGAATTTATGCTTTTGAGTTATGGTGTTCGAGGAGAATATTGAAAGTGCCATGGGCTGCCAAAAGAACCAATAGAACTGTTTTGGATGAGGTGCAGCCAGAGTGCTCCTTAGAGGCCAAGATGGCCAAACTTCATCTCTCATACTTCAGACATATTGTCAGGAGGGACCAGTCACTGGAGAAGGATATCATATTTGGTAAGATGGAGGGTCAGAGAAAAAGAGGAAGACCCTCAATGAGATGGATTGGCCAAGTGGCAGCATTGATGGACGCAAGCATGGCAACAGTAGTGAGGTTGGCCCAGGATTGGGCACTGTTTCATTCTGCTGTGCATAAGGTCCCTATGGGTTGGTACTGTCTCCATGGCACCTAACAACACCACCAAAAACAACAAGTCGAGTTCTGATTATCAAGCCATTGAAACTAGGTCAAATGGGTACTATCTACAAGTTTGGGTGTTTTGTGCAGGCTTCACTCTCAGCTCTAGCTGTCTGTGGCTATGTCCTTGTCCATGGACTCAGGTGTCCCCAGGTCTCACCATACTGGACCAACCAGCCCTTCCTCTTCTCTTTCTCATCTCCAGGTCAACAGAGGAGTATGGACCATGGTTAAACTAACCTCATTTATTCATTGCTGCCTTTCCCCCTTTCCACTCACCAGTAGACCACTGTGATCGCCAGCAAGCTTACATGCTTGCTTATGTGTTCCCTTTGAGTTTTAGTCTTAGAGGGGGTTTGTCCTGAAGGAACTTGATTACTTGCCTTGATGGCTTCCCAGAAAACAGCTTGCTTATTCTTGTAGTAGCCAGTCATGCTGACATTTTTGTTTTGTTTTTTTTTTTTCCTGATGATATTTCTGAAAATGTATCATCTGTCACTCTAGCTGTTCCAAACTGGTCTGCTTGTCCTTTCTAGTGGGAATGTTCCACCTCAGAAGGTTCTGGATGGGACTCAGGATTCCACCTAAGGTCTTATACTCTGCAAAGGCTTTGCAAGAGGCCTATTTCACTGGGCAAGTTCTAGAACCCTCTTAGGTATTCCAATCAGTTATAGGCTGAAGATGGGCTTACAAGCATTCAGTAATCATGTTTCCTGACATTCATTTCTATCCCACTCTAGTGTCTATTTTACAATAGTAAGCAAGGGAAACCAATATTTATAAGATAGTCAAGCATCTTATTGCCCCTCTTCAAACTATTCCTAGATCTCTGTATCACAGAGTCCTGCTGTTGCAAAGTTGAGCATGCATCACTATTTACCTCTATCCCATTTAGCCTATGCAAACCTGTCTTCGTGTTCCCCTATCTACATTGTTCTTCCACCCTCTCCCCCTTCTTGTGTATTGCCCTCCTCAACACCCAAACTATGATGTGTCTGCCCTTACCCTGTGCTCTACCATTGCCTCCTTCCACCTTCCCCTAATCTCTCCTCTCCAACCCCACCATTGTGGTTACCTTATATTCCAATAAATTTTCCCTCTATTTAAGACAGTCTATTTTATTCTGTAATCTACCTGATCTCACCACCTGGATCTCTGTTCCTATGTGTTTACCTTCTTTCAGATTCTAATTGTTTTGATCATAGACTGACCTCTCAGATCCTCTTTTCTTATAATTTTATTCTGTTCTTTACTCTTCCATTTGTCAATTGAGTTCAGGGTGATGCTGCCACGTACATCATTCTCTGGTTGTTGTCTGTTCTTTTTGGTTCTCAGTCCGCAGAACTCTTTTTATGATGTTTTTCAGAGCAGGGTTGGCTTTGGCAAAATCCTTTAGCTTCTATTTATCCTGGAATGTTTTGATTACACTGTCATATTTGATTGACAGCTTTGCTGGGTATAGGATTCTTGGTTGGAAGTTTTTTTGCTTTCAGGGTTTTATGTGTGTTTCCTCATTGCCTTCTTGCCTGCATGGTTCCTTTGGAGAAATCTGAGCTTAATCTGATTTGCTTGCCTTTGTATGTGACACTTCTCTTTTCCCTAGCTGCTTTAAGGATTCTGTCCTTATCTTTGATTTTGGAGAGCTTGATTATTGTATGTCTTGGTGATTTTCTTTTAGGGTCTATCCTTCCTGGGGTTCATTTAGCTTCTTGAATGCTTATCTTTTTGCTTTTCAGGATGTTAGGAAATTTTTCTTCTAGAAGCTCTTCAACTATCTCTTCTGTGGACTTGTGTGATTCTTCCTGTTCTGGAATGACGATAATTCTTAAGTTATTCCTCTTCAGGTTGTCCAATGTGAATCATAGGCCTTCTTCAGATTTTTTAAATCCTTTTTTATGCTTACTATCTTAGTATTGAGAGATTTATCTTTTAGGTCACTAGTTCTGACTTCTATCTCTTCAATTCTATTCCTTTGCCCTTTCAGTGTATTGTACATTTCTGATATTCTATTATTTATCATTTGGGCATCATTCTGTAGGTTTGGAATTGCTTCCAATGCTGTATCTATCTTATTTAATTGTTCCTGTAGTGCTTTCCTGACTTCTTCCTTATTTTTCTCAATTCCATTGTAAAGTGTTTGGATACATTTTATAATCATTTTTCTGAATTCCTTCTCAGGCATTTCCAAAGCCTGCCCTCCTTCCAGTATGAAGTGCAAATCTACCTCCAGCTCATTTGCCTCAGTCACTTTATCTCATTTCTGGACATGGTATGGTCATCTGTTCTGTTTCTTGGGCATATTCAGTAGTTAGCTGTGGCCTTAATTGTTTTTGTTTTTGTTTTTTTTTTTGCTTTCTGATTGCCTGCAGGTAGATGTGATAAGGAGTTGGGCTTCTCTTTCCACTCTTCTTATTATTTGACTTAGTGCAACTGTCACAGGTGTTGATTGCCTACCTGGTGTATGGCAGCTGGTATTGGTTCTTGTCTGGATTGTGGAATTTTATAAGGTGTGATTGTAGCTTGACTATCTGACAATAATTTCTGTCTCTTCTTGCATAATGTAGGAAGAGAAAAAACCTCCTAAAGGTAAAGAGGGCTCAAAAACCAAAACAGAAGCAGCAAAAAAAGACAGATTGGTTGCTGTAATCTATAACTGCAGAAAAGAGAGAAGAGAGAGAAAAAAAATCTGAAGCCTAATATGAGTATGATTTTAATGTCCTCTTTTGGCTTCTTGCCTTCAAAACTGCCTGAGAAATTTCTAGATACCGCTGTTGGTTGTTATGACATAACTCAGGATTTAATTTTCAGCCTGTTTCCTTTTTAGTGTGCGTGTCCCGCTCCACAACCCCAGTTCAGGCTTTATTCCTAGTTATAAACAGTTCAGGGCCTGCTGTTGCCTTTTGCACTGCCATTTGGTTTTAAGTGGTAAATATTCCTTTTAATTTTTAGGAGATCTGTGCACATGTGTAATAGAACCCTCCAGGGTTGGGGGTGATGTGTCCACTCACTCAGGTACCCCCTCTAGTCACTAGAATGGAGGTGCGCCGACTGCAAGAGATCAATGAACAGATACAAAAAAGAATGCCCACACCTTTATCTCCGTGGTTCTGTCAGGCATCTGTGGCTGCTTTGATCCTTCCCTTGGTCTCGCCCAAGATGGTGGCTCTGGCAGCAGCTGAGTGCCTTGGATTAGAAAGCAATGGATTTCTTGCTTCTGCTACAAATTCCACTGGCTGTAAGCCTTCCAAATTTCTAAATATTCCTTTATATGTGGTTCAGAGTTCTGAGACTATCCCCTGAATTTGCTTGATCTGGTGTTCTGTGTTGTTGCTGATGGAGCTCCTCACTGTACTTCTATCCACCATCTGTTTGTTTCCCCTCTGCAGTTTCTTTTCTACTACCTTATCAATACATCTTGATGACATCTTTGATCAATTTCAGGTTGAAGAAATTGTAGAATTCTCCAATGGCTTTAGTTGTTGGTGTGTAAATCTGAATAATAATGGTATTGACTGGTTTTCATTGTAGGCATATAGATATTATCCTATCACAGATAGTGTTGTAATTCAAGACAGATCCATGTGTTCTTTTTGATGGTGAATGCAATGCCAGTCCTCTTCAATTTGTCATTCCAGCATAGTAAACCATGTGATTGTCAGATTCCATTTCAGCTCACTAATGCTTAGGGCATTGATGTTTATGATTCCATTTTCTTTTTTTTTAAAGTTTTTATTGTGAATTAAGTGATAGTTTACATGGGAGAACATCTGCTTTACACCATTGTTTCATTGCAATGATTGCAATCTCCTCCATGCATCATCATTCAACAGTATTTACTTCTATTCCCTCATTTTTTGTTTTTTTTCCCAGGGGATGTACACAAAAACACTTAGGGATATATAATCATTTAAACAACCAAAGGGAACATTCTTCAAGCCTGCCTCCTGACTGCTAGCACTCAGTCTTTCTCTTTCCATGAGTCTAGAGTCCTTAGCTGCTCTCTCTCTCTCTATTTTGTCATCTATGCCTCCCTCTCTGGTACTGCTGCTTCTCTGGATAGTGTCCCGCATTCCACTTGTGCTCTTCTCCATTGATGGCCCTGGGGTCCTCTGTTTCTGGAAGATTAACTGCTCTCCTGTTTTTGTTACACAACTTCTACCTTTACAGTTGTGAGCCACAATTAGTCATAATAATGATTTCGCACTATTAAATCATAAGAATCTTATCCCCATCTCTTTTCATCAGACCCACCTAGACAAGGTGAAACCTATTCAGTGGGGACTCTACCTCTCCCCGCCCCAGCACACTCTTAAGCTAAACTCCTTCTTGAAAACTTGTAAGTCAGCCATTCATGTCTTTATTGCCCATCCCTATCTACCCTGTGCATAGAGGGGATAAAACTGCTACTTGATATGAAGACTCTTTCCATCTCAGTTGGTATTTTGAGCTACTACATCCATAAGTATAGGTCAAGTTCATCAGATTGTAGCAATCTACACTTGTTTCCTTTATCAAAAATAGTTTGTTTTTTTTCTTCCTCTAGTTGAGTTCTGATTATCAAGCCATCAACACTAGGTACTATCTGCATTCTTGTGCATCTCCACTGCTTCCTATCAGCTGGATACTTCACTCTCAGCTCTAGCCCTCCATGGCTATGTCCTTGTCTATGGGCTCAGGAGTCCCCAGGTCTCACTATACTTCAGACCAACCAGCCCTTCCTCTTTTCTCTCTCATCTCCAGGTCAATGGGAGTCTATGGAACATGATTGAACTTAGCCCATTGCTTCATTGCTGCCTTTCCCCCTCTTCCACTCACCAATAGACCAATATGGTTGCCAGCAGGCTTACATGCCTGTTCATGTGTTCCCTTTGAATTTCAGTCTTGGAGTGGGATTTGTCCTGAAGGGACTTGATTGCTTGCCTTGATGGCTCCCCATCCATTTCATTTTTAATAATTTCCAATTTTTCTAAAGTCATACCTCATATATTCCATATTCTTATTATTAATGGATGTTTACAGCTGTTTCTCCTCATTCTGAATTGTGCCTTATCAGCAAATGAAGGTTTGCTTTACTCTATTTGTGTCCTCATTGTCAACTCTACTTTGAGGAGGCTGCTCTTCCCCCATCTTATTTTGATTGCCTTCCAACCTGAGGGGCTCTTCTTCCAGCCCCATATCTGACAACATTCTGGTGCTCTTCATCATATTTCAGTATTCAATATTCTGGTGCTGACAGTGTTTCATTGCCGTTCAGAAGGTTTTCAGTGACCAATATTAGAATTATTTCATTTGTCCTTCTTCCTAGTCTGTCTTTGTCTGGAAGCTCAGCTGAAATCAGTCCACCATGGGTGACACTGCTGGTATTTAACATACCCGTGGCATAGTCTCTAGAATCACAGCAACAAGCAAACCACCACAATAAGACAAACTGACAGATGAGTGGTGGTCTCACAGTTTAGGAGGCTAGAAGTCTGAATTCAGGAAGTTGGCTCTAAGGGAAAACTCTCTCTCTGCTCTGTGGGGAAAATTCTTGCCTCAACTTCTGCCATGTTCTTCTCAGCATTCCTTGGAGATCTCCACATGGCATATATCTTCTCCCCTTATGCTTTCTTACTTCTGTGTCTAATCTTCTCTTTCTATGCCTCAAAAGTAACTGGCTTAACCAAAAGGGAAAGAATCTTTACAGCAAGGATCATTCCCATCCACTCTGTACACAAGGTTGATAGGGATGGGCAACTTAGACTACCTAAAGATTGGCTACCTAAAGTTGGGGGGCTATAAAGGCACAAAGTGACTGGCTTACAAGTTTTCAAGAGGGAGTTTAAATTCAGATTGTGTAGGGGAGGGTAGAATCCCCACTGAATGGTTTTCATCCTGTCTAGACAGGTCTGGTGAAAGGAGATGGACAAAACTCTCATGATTCAATAATGAATAATTGCTATCATGACTAATTGCAATTGTCGCAACTCTAAAGGTAGACGTTTTGTAGCAAAAAGGGGTAAGTGGTCGATCTTACAGTCCCAGAGCTGAAGACCCTGGGATCGCCAAGGGAGAAGACCCTGAGTGGAGTGTGTGGCCCTACCCAGAGAAACAGTGACATCAGAAATAGAGGCAGAGATGATGACATGGAGAGACAGAGCAGCTGAAGACTCTAGACTCATGGAGGGAGAGGGGATGTATGCTGGTGGCCAGGAAGCAAGATGTACCCTTTGGCTGTTTGAAT
>NW_006408522.1:2858147-2872363 GCF_000296735.1 Chrysochloris asiatica
AACAGACCACATTAAAAAAAAAAAAAAAAAAAAAAAAACCAGAGGGAATAGAAGCAAATAATGTTGAAGGATGAAGCATGCAGGGAATTGTAATCCTTACAATGAAATGAATTAATGTTCCCCCATGTAAACTATTACTCAGTTTACAATAAAATCATTTTGTTTTGTTTTAAATAGAATGACATTAAACAACAAAAAAGTAACTGGTTTATGACACACTTACAACAATCTGAGGAGTCCTGGTGTGGTGTTGTGGGTTAGTGCGCCAGAGTGCAAAGCCATTTGAACTGCAAGGTTAGTGGTTCAAGCTCACCAGCTGCTCCTCAGAAACCCTATACAGGGTTGTTATGGGTCAGAACTGACTCAATGGCACTTAAGAATAACAACAACAATTATCTGACCCCATTACCAGAACCAAGAGAACCCTATTCCCAAACTAATTTGTTGTGTAAACTTTCACATAAAACACACTAAAATGTTCAAAAAATATATGGTGTGTTGTATCCTGTTTACATTTGTCTGTAAAGCATGAACTCATACCAAAAATCACAACATCTTTAAAAGAAAATAGTGAATGGAAGTATAGGTAAAGGATGACAAACTGAAAAAAAGGAGTTCTTGTTAGAGTATTTATGGATTTTTCTCTTTGAAAGAATTTCTACAAAATGCTGTTCAATAGAAATATAATGCAAACCATATGTATGTAATTAAGATTTTCTAGTGGACACATTTTTAAAAAAGAAACAGTTGAACCTAATAATACATTTTATTTACAATATATATCCAAACCATTATCATTTCAACATGCAAACATCATTTCAACATAAAAATCAATGACATATTTTCTTTTTTATATACTAAGCCTTGACTATCCTGTGTGTATTTCTCATTAGCACTCATCTTCATTTGGACTAGCCCCACTTCAAGTGTTTAAGATCCACATATAGCTAGTGACTTTCTGATTGGACAGCATAGGTCTTAAACATACTTTGAAATAAGAGAAAAATCTCCTATCACTACTTTGTAAAGTTTGGTCTAATGAGGTAACATTTGAGGGAAAGATGTGCAAATATATGCAGGTCTACATCAAAACCTGCCAGAGCTGAGGGAGAATTCTGTTGATCCGAGATGAAAAAGTGAGCAACAGTTTGCATGGTGACAGAAAGTAGAAACCCAAACCAAACCCTCTAATGCACCCTTAGCAGAGAGAATGAACATCTCCTGGGGAACAACATGAATCAATAGCTTCCAGTTCCCAAACAAGCAGTGACTCATTATGGTTTCACAAGGATAATTCACAGTGCATTCCAATCAAGTCTGTAAATTATAGACAAGGAGTCTATTCTTCAAGCCTCACTGCCTTCTATCCCGGAGGAGAAAAAAGCAAGAGCTAATAGAGAAGGCGTGAAAAAAAAAAAAAAAAAAAGTGCCAAAGTATTGAACTGTTGATTTAATTTAAAACAACAAACTACTTTTTACAGCACTGAAAAAGAATGGAAGGCAGAACTCAATTTTTACTGCTTTGAAGCAAAATTGAAATATGGAGCTGAAAACAGCTTTGAGGAAAATGAGACAGATTTAAAAATCATGTGCTTCATTTTACTAGTTCAATGCCTACAAAGTACCAAATGAAAGAAGAACTAATTTATTCAGAGACCTTTAAGTACACTGAGTGTGCATGAACAAGCATCAGATGTAAAAATTTTGCATCTAATGCAGAAATCTTGACCTAAGAATTCAACATAAAAGCAATTCCATAATTTGTGAAGCTGCAGGGCCTTCGGAACAGAGTATTGTGAACGTGGCCTGTTAGAAACGTCTTCAAAATTCATCTCACACAGAACTCAGTGAAAGACATCTCTGTCAGATAAATTCAAAGTAAAAATTTGTAAGTCTTATAAAGAAATGGCAATATAGGATAAGCACTGGACTTTTGATTAGCAGTTCATATCTACCAGCTACTCTTCGGAAACACTATACAGAGTTTCTACAATTCAGAACCAACTAGAAGGCACTTAATAACAACAACAGCATACAGAAATACGTCATTGTTATTGTGCTGTTATTAGGTGCCGTCTAATTGTTTCCAACTCTAAGCAACCTCATGCACAACAGAACAAAACACTACCCAGTCCTGAGCCATCCTCCCACCAGTTGTTAAGCTTGACCCCATTGCTGCTGCCACGGTGACAATCCATCTCATTGAGGGTCTTCCTCTTTTTCATGGACCCTTCACTTTACCTAACATGATGCCCTTCTCCAGGGACTGGTCTCTCCTGATAATAAGTAGGAGAAATGAAGTCTGGCCATCCTGGCTTCCAAGGAGCATTCTGACTACTTCTTCCAATGCAGATTTGTTTGTTCTTCTGGCAGTCCATGGTACTTTTAATATTCTTTTCCAACACCATAACTCAAATGAATCAATTCTTCTACAGTCTTCCTTATTCACTGTTCAACTTGCACATGCATAGGAAGCTATTGAAAATACCATGGCTTGGGTCAGGCACACCTTGTCCTCAAACTGACGTCTTTGTTCTTGAACCCTTTAAAAATGTCTTGTGCAGCAGATTTGCCTAATGTAATATGCCGTCTGATTTCTTGACTGATGCTTCCATGAGTGTTGATTGTTAATCCAAGAAAAAAAAAATCTTTGACAATGCCAATCTTTTCTCCATGTATATGTATGTAATTTATTGGTCCAGTGGTGAGAATTTTTGTTTTCTTTACATTGAGGTGCAACTCATACCGAAGGCTGTGATCTTTGATCTTTGCCAGTATTTTCTAGTCCTCTTCGATTTCAGTAAGCAAGGTTGTATCATCTCCATATTGAAGGTTGTTAATGAGTCTTCCTTTAATCCTGATGCCATGTTCTACTTCATATAATTCAGCTCAGCATACAGATTGAATAAGTACATTGAAAGAATGAAGTAAAGACGTTTCCAAACATACAAAGATTGAGTTTACTTCTTACATATTCTTGCTGAAAGATCTATTAAAGGATATACTCAGGAAGAAATAAATTGAACTCTACAGGAGAGAGAAGGATGCTGAAAACATTTGTGAGTAAAGCTTGATAAATCTGCAAATACTTTAAGGCAAGAATGTTGATTTGTTGTTGTTGTTTGCTGTTGAGTCGGTTCTGATCCATAGCAACCCTGTATAGGGTTTTCGAGGAGCAGCTGGTGAGCTTGAACCACCGACCTTGCAGTTAAAAAGAATGTTGATAGTTATCATGAAATCAATTCCAACTTAGAGTGAGCTCAGGTGGACAGAGCAGAACAGCTCTAGCCTGCTACCATTGGAGAGCAGACGGCTAGGCCTACCTTCCGAGGCCAGGTTTGAACTGCTGATCTTTTAGCCTGTAGTCATATGCTCAGTCATTGTTCCACCCAGGTATGCCTTAAGCAAAAATAAATGTCCTTTCCCTTTCTTACTTTTTTTTGCTTTTCTTTGTCAATCTTAATCTTTCCTCTATTTTTTTGCCCTTAAAACCAACTCTTATTCATGGTGACCCCGTGTGTGTCTGAAGAGAACTGTGTTGCAAAGTGCTTTTCAGGGACTAGGTTTTTGGAAGTAGATTGACAGGTACTTTCTTCCCAGGAGCCTCTAGATGGATTCAAACCTCCAATCTCCTGATAGCAGCAAACACACTGACCATTGATATCACCCAGGGACTCCTTTTTTTACCTTCACTTAGCAATATTAAAAAAAATAGTTTTAAATCATGTCTTTGGAAAATGATATAGAGGGAAAACCTCAGACTGCAGATCAGTTATTCAAGTCCTATTTCCTCACAAACAATGTGGATCTTGAGCAAATTATTATACCGTCTAAACTTCGGTTGTTCCATCTGTCAAATAGAGAAAGGATGTCTACTCCAGATGTGTTGTCAGAATCACCTGAGATAAAAGTATGTGAACCAGCCAACACAGAGTAAGTATCTAACAAATGCTGGTTTACTTGAACAGAATCCTATGTATGGTCTTTGCTCTTAATTTTGAATGCAAACAAATGAAATGTATTTTGTTTCTCCCAAAGTATTGCTTTATAATGAGAAGATCTGAATTTTTTTCATAATTAGTATGTTGTTTGATGTGTTTTTCCACCTATCAGTGTTTTCCAAATTTCATGCCACAAAACACTAGTATCTTTCTAGATATTGATAGGGATATGTGACCAAAAAGACTGGGGTCAAATATGTTTGAAAATCCTACAATTAATATCTTCTTGTAGATTCACCATGCAAACTAGCTTATTAAAATCTCTGACAACATCTCCAGCAATTTCCCCTAAGTAGCTTTGTTTAACTCAATGTTTTCTATCATTAGTTGATCATGGTACTCATTTTTTATGTGATATCTATTAATATCCTGCAGAACCCTCAAATAAATTTAACTAATTAACAGCCTTTGACGCTATGACACATAACCATCACCACCACCATATGCAGATGACACAACCTTGATGGCTGAATGGTCGAGGGCTTGATTCAGCCTTCAATATGGATTACATCTCAAGACCAAGAAAACAAACATCTTCACAACTAACTGGACAAATAAACATCTTGATAAATGCAGAAAAGACCAAAGCTGTCAAGAGTCTCATTTTACTTGAATTCACAACCAACATTCATGAAAGCAGCAGTCAACAAATCAAACAATGTATTGCATTAGGCAAATCTGCTGCAAAAGACCTCTTTAAAGTGTTCAAGAGCAAAGACATCCCTTTGAGGACTAAGGTGGATCTGGTCCAAGCCATGGTATTTTCAATTGCCTCATATGCACACAAAAGCTGCTCAATGAAGAAGTCCAAAGAAGAACTGAATTATGGGGTTGCTGAAGAATATTGGAGTATACTATGGACTACCAGAATAATAATAATAAAAAAACCTGTCTTCGAAGTATAGCCAGAGTGCTCCTTAGAATTAAAGATAGCAAGACTTCGTCTCATGTACTTTAGACATGTTGTCAGGAGCAACCAGTCTCTGGAAAAGGATATCAGGCTTTGTAGAGGGTCAGTGAGAAAGACAAAGACCCTCTACCAGATGGATTGACACAGTGGCTACAACAATGGATTCAAACAGCAATAATTGGGAAGGTGGCAGAGCTCTGGGCACTGTTTCATTCTTTTGTATGTAGGTTCACTTTGAGTCTGAACTGACTTGACACCTAACAACAACAATCTAGAGAGAGTCTAGACAGTTTAAGCAATTTTCCATACCTATAGCTTTTTTTTTTTTTTATAAAGGCACTCTGGTAGCTAGTGGTTACGAATTAGGCTGTGAACCGCAATGTCAGCAGTTCGAAACTACCAGTTGTTCCGCAGGAGAAAGATGAGGCTTTCTGCTCCTGTAAGGATTTACAGCCTCGGAAACCCTGTGCAGGGTTGCTATGAGTCGGAATCAACTCCATAGCACATAACAACAACAACAACATAGCTTTTTTTTTTAACGACTAATTTGATGAAACCTAAATAACTTTCAATTAAAAGTATAGTTTTTGACAAGGGCCTGGATAATTTTAATTTGGTGTTTTGAATTGTCTTGGGGTTTTTTGTTTTGCACTGTCTTGGTTTTGATTATTTTATTTCTTATTTTGAAATGCAGCAGTCAAATTATACTAGCCAAGGGCACCCATGGAATATTGAGCACAAAGACAAATCACACAGGCTCTTTCTTGCTTGCTTGAACCTTTTACAAGCTTAGGTGGAAGTTTACAGAACAAGTTAGTTTCCCATTTAACAATTAATACTCGTTTTGTTTTGTGACATTAGTTGCAATCCCTTTAGTGTAACTGTATTCTTCCCACTTTTTCACGTTTCCATTCATCCTTCTTTCCTACCCCCTCCTACCTTTTGAGCTTTGTTATTGGGCAAATGTTATTCCTTTGCTCTCATATGGTAGATGGGTCTGAGGAGTGTTACTGTTCACTTTATAGGCCTGTCTATTGTTTGGTTTATTCAACCTGTATGCTGAGCAAATAATCCGAGAAGCTGGGTTCTATGAAAAAAACATGGCATCAGGATTGGAGGAAGACTCATTAACAACCTGTGATATGCAGATGATAAAACTAAGTGAAGAAGACTTGAAATATTTACTGATGAAGATCAAAGAGTACAGCCTTTGGTTGGGTTGCATCTTAATGTAAAGAAAACAAAAATCCTCATCACTGGACCAATAAACAACATTCTTATCAGTGGAGAAAAGATTGAAGTTGTCAAAGACTTCATTTTTCTTGGATCAATTATCAACACTCATGGAAGCAGCATACAAGAAATCAAATGACATATTGCATTAGGCAAATCTTCTGCACAAGATCTTTTTAAAGTGTTGAAGAGCAAAGATGTCAGCTTGAGACTAAGGTGAGCCTGACCCAAGCCATGGTATTTTCAATAACCTCATATGCATACAAAAGCTGGATAGTGATTCATATTTACACACCAAACCCTAAAGTCAGTGATGATGAGATTGAAGAATTCTACCAACTTCTTCAGTCTGAAATTGATCAGATATGCAATCAAGCTGCATTGGCAATTGCTGACGATTGGAATGTGAAGGTTGGAAACAAAGAGGAAGGATCAGTACTGGAAAATACAACCTTGGTAATAGAAATGATACTGGAGATCGCATGGTAGAATTTTGCAAAACCAGTTACTTATTTTTTGTAAATATGCTCTTTCAACAACATGACAGATGGCTATTTACATAGACCTCACCAGATAGAATACACAGAAATCAAATTGACTACATCTGCAGAAAGAGATGATGGAAAAACTCCATATCATCAGTCAAAACAAGGCCAGGGGCAGACTGTGGAACAGACCATCAATTGCTCATATGCAAATTCAAGCTGAAGCTGAAGAAAATTAAAACATACCCACGAGAGCCAAAAAATGACCTTGAATATATCTCATCTGAATTTAGAGATCATCTGAAGAACAGAGTTGATGCGTTAGACACTAAAGACTGAAGACCACAAAAATTGTGGGATGAAATCAAGAACATCAAATAAGAAAAAAGCAAAAGATCATTAGAAGACAAGACAGAAAAGACCAAAATGGATGTCAGAAGAGACTCTGAACAGTACTTTCCAGCATAGAGAAGCTAAAGCAAATGAAAGAAGTGACGAGGTAAAAGAGCTGAACAGAAAATTTCAAAGGTCAACTTGAGAAGGCAAAGTAAAATATTATAACTAAATGTGCAAAGACCTGGAGTTAGAAAACCAAAAGGAAAGAACATACTCAACATTTCTTAAACTGAAGAAGCTGAGGAAAAATTAAAGCCTCAACTTGCAATATTGAAGGATTCTATGGGCAAGATATTGAATGATGCAGAAAGCATCAAAAGAAGATGTAAGGAATACACAGAATCACTGTAACAAAAAGAAATAGTCAATGTTCAACCATTTCAAGAGGTAGCATATGATCAAGAGCCAATGATCCTGAAAGAAGTCCAAGGTGCATTGAGGACATTGGCAAAGAATAAGGCACCAGGAATAGATGGAATACCAATTGAAATCTTTCAACAAACTGATGCAACACAGGAGGCATTCACTCATTTATGCTAAGTTTGGAAGATAATTACCTGGCCAACTGATTTGAAGAATCCATATTTGTGCCCATTCCAAAGAGGGCTAACCAATGGAATGTGGAAATCATTGGACTATGTCACTGATATCCCATGTGAGTAAAATTTTACTTAAGATAATCCAAAAACGGCTGCAACCATACATTAACAGAGAACTTCCAGAGGTTCAAGCCAAATTCAGAAAGAATGTGGAATGAGGTGTATCATTACTGGCATCAGATGGATCTTAGCTGAAAGCAGAGACTACTAGAAAGATGTTTATCTGTGCTGTATGGACTATGCAAACACTTTAGATTGTACTATGAACAACATCGTGAAGAATAAGTATTCCAGAACACTTAATTGTGCTAATGAGGAACATGTACATAGACCAAAAGGCAATTGTTTGCACAGAACAAAGGGATATTGAATGGTTAAAATTAGGAAAGATGTATGTGCACTAGGGTTGTATTCTATCACCATACGTATTCCATCTGTATGTTGAGCACATAATCCGAGAAGCTGGATTACATGAAGAAAAACATGGCATCAGTATTGGAGAGAGACTTATTAAGAGCTTTTAATATACAGATGATACAACCTTGCTTTCTGAAAGCAAAGAGGACTTAAAATACTTGCTGATGTTGATCAAAAACCACAGCCTTTGGTATGGGTTGCATTCAATGTAAAGAAAACAAAAATCCTCACCACTGGACCAATAAACAACATCCGTATAAATGGAGAAAATATTGAAGTTGTTAAAGATTTCATTTTGCTCAGATCAACCATCAACAATCATGAAAGCAGCAATCAAGAAATCAAACAGCGTATGCATTAGGCAAATCTGTGGCACAAGAGCTCTTTAAAGTGTTGAAGAGCAAAGATGTCAGTTTGAGGACTAAAGTATGCCTAACCCAAGCCATGGTATTTTCAATAACCTCATATGCATGCGAAAGTTGGACAGTGAATAAAGAAGATCACAAAAAACTGATGCATTTGAGTTATGGTGTTGGAGGAGAATATTGAAAGTACCACGGGCTGTCAAAAGAACAAACAGATCTGTGTTGGGAGAAGTGTAGCCAGAATGCTCCTTGGAAGCCAGGATGGTTAGACTTGTCTCTCTTACTTCAGACATATTATCATGAGAGACCAGTCCCTGAAGAAGGAGATCATATTTGGTAAAGTGGAGCATCTGAGGAAAAGAGGAAGACCCTCCAACACGATGGATTGGCACCATGGCAGCAGCACTGAGCTCAGGCATAGCAACGATTGTGAGGTTACCCAGGTCCGGGCAGTGTTTCATTCTCTTGTGCACAGGGTCTCTATGAGTTGGTACCAACTCGGTGGCACCTAACA
The DNA here is from genome assembly GCF_000296735.1 of Chrysochloris asiatica. Classification (NCBI taxonomy): domain Eukaryota; kingdom Metazoa; phylum Chordata; class Mammalia; order Afrosoricida; family Chrysochloridae; genus Chrysochloris; species Chrysochloris asiatica. Next base: position 2,867,068 of record NW_006408522.1, read on the forward strand.
ACAACAACAAAATACAGCCTATATCAAAGAAGTTTGGATTAATTAAACAGTAATGACCTTGGGCTGCTAATATTTGTGGAGGTGGAAGTAAGGAAGATTCAGTGGATATTAAATGGAAATGGGAGTCCTGGTGTAGTATAAACACTGGATTGCTAACCTCATGGTTGGTGGTTCAAACCCACTAGCCACTCCTAGGAATCTCTATACAGGATCTCTATGAGTCAGAATAGATTTGATGATACTTAACAACAATAATCAGAAATAATCATGGATGCTTGATTAGTGGAAGGTGGGGTGTTATTTGAATTCAGACAAAACCGTGTCTGATTTTTCTCTTTGCAAAGAATTTTAAGAGCACACAACAAAAGTCCAATTAGATGACCCAAACCTGGAGATATGGGCTAGTCAAAGGAAGGAAAGAACATACCATTACCTATCTCATGCGGTTGTTGTTAGGGTATGTTGTTGTTGTTAAGTGCTGTCGAGTCAGTTCTGACCCATAGTATAGGGGTTCCAAAGAGCAGCTGGTGAGCTTGAACTGCCAACTCTGTGGTTCAAACTGACTTTTGCAGTCCAGCGTATTAACCAATAGAGCCACACCTGGGATCCTATTAGGGTATGTTGTTGTCAGGTGCCATCGAGTCGGAACCGACTCATAGCGACCCCATGCACAGCAGAACGAAACAATGTCTGATCCTGGGCCAACCTCACTACCGCTGCCATACTTGACTCCATCAATGATGCTACCTGGCTGATCCATCTCGTTGGGGGTCTTCCTCTTTTTCTCTGACCCTCCATCCTACCCAGCATCACATCCTTCTCCAGCGACTGTTCCCTCCTGACAATATGTCCAAAGTATGAGAGACGAAGCTTAGCCATCTTGGCCTCCAAGGAGCACTCTGGCTGCACTTCTTCCAAAACAGATCTACTGGTTCTTTTGGCAGTCCATGGCACTTTTAGTATTTTCCTCCAACACCACAACTCAAAGGCATCAATTCTTCTATGATCTTCCTTATTCACTGTCCAGCATTTACATCCATATGAGGTTATTGAAAATACCATGGCTTGGGTCAGGCACACCTTAGTCCTCAAGCTGACATCTCTGCTCTTCAACACTTTAAAAAGTTCCTGTGCAGCAGATTTGCCCAGTGCAATACGTCATCTGATCTCTTGACTACTGCTTCCATGAATGTTGATAGTTGATCCAAGAAGAATGAAGTCCTTGACAACTTCAATCTTTTCTCCATTGATAAGAATGTTGTTTATTGGTCCAGTGGTGAGGAGTTTTGTTTTCCTGACATTGAGATGCAACCCATACCGGAGGCTGTGCTCATTGATCTTCATCAATAAATGTTTCAAGTCCTCTTCACTTTCAGCAAGCAAAGTTGTATCATCTGCATATTGCAGGTTGTTAATGAGTCTTCCTCCAATCCTGATGCCACGTTTTTCTTCATAGAACCCAGCTTCTCGTATTATTTGCTCAGCATACAGGTTGAATAAGTATGGTGAAAGAACACAACCTTGTCGCACACCTTTCCCAATTTTATTAAGTATATTAGGGTATAGAAAATATATAATAATTTCTAGCTGTTATTATTATTAAAGAGAAGTCAATACTGTTCAGTTTAAGAAAGATACAGTTAAGAATGTGATGAAAAGCCATAAATGACTACATATAGAATTAAAACAGACAAATACTTTCAATATTACTAGAAGGAAAAAAAGTGCCAATCAAAACCAAGAGAATTTACTAGAAGATAGAAAACAGAAATATGCCAAGGAAGAACAAATATAGAAAAAAAATAAGGTGACAAAACTAAGATCACAATAATTAAATAATAAAGATGAATAACATATACTAACTTATTGAAAAAAGTATGATCTAATTGATAAAAAAAAAATCTAAACTGATCAAACTCAATGTTGATGATGGGGTAAATGTGTCCTCAAACCCAGTGTTAGGTATAACATTTCTGCAAGGTGAGTAGGTTAATTATACCAAAACTTTAAATGTATATCCCATTTAATGTATCTAGTCCAGTTCTGTGTTGCAGACCATGAAGGCCTGGTCAGAGGTTCGAGGCCCTATAGGCCCGAGTGTATCAGATCTAGCCACCTGCCAGTTAATAACAAATTATTTTAAATCTTAATATCCAGTTATGTTTTATTAATTGCAGGCATGAAGCCCTTGATATACACAGATAAATGTAATAGTTTCCTAAAAGCCAAGACTGTAAAATTCCAAACAGGCAAAGTTCTTCCCTCAGAGAATTCATTCAAAGTAAATTGGGTGGCTCCCTGGTCTGTTCCAAGGACAATAGGAATGCCCTCCCTAAAGTGTTTCCAGGTGCTGCCTACTCACCCAGGCACCTCTTTTCCTGAAGAACCTGGGCTGGGCAGCTGACATAATGGGAATCCTCCCAATCCTCCCTTTCCTCCCTCCATTTGAGGCTAGGTGCTAAAAGGTATGTTAATTAAGCTTGAGAAACCAAGTTGCAGTTGGTCGTGAGATTCGAACCTGCAAAGTATGATGTAAAGTTGCCTGAATGTCTGGAAAAGTAAGATTGACAGCTGTACCTTGTCTTAATCCCCTCCTAGCTTTGTGTAAAGTACCTCCCCTAAATAAAAGGAAGGCGCAGACCGAATCCAGGTGCATTACGACTGGCAAGGCGTGCGTTACAGCATGCAAGGGGCACAATCCAGCCTTGCAGCCATACTGCCTGTTTAGCCAAGATGTTTACTATGCAGGATATTACGGCCTTTGTGGCTGAGATGTTTGCAATGCAGGATCTGCCTGATGCCAGTCCAGCATTCACTCTGGTTTCGGAGTGTCTCTTTGTCTCTCTCTTTGCATCTCTGTGTCTCTTTTGCTATCTCTATCGCCGCTGGATCTCCCCTCCTCGTGAACCAAACACTCGTGAACAACACAACTATGTTGAGGTCAGACCCCGGCAGTTCTGGAGTCCTGGTGTGGTGCTGTGGGTTAATAAAACACCGGACCACAAGGTGCTTTGAACTGCAAGGTTAGTGGTTCAAACCTCACCAGACGCTTTTTGGAAACCCTATACAGGGTCTCTATGAGTCGGAACCGACTTGACAGCAGTTTGCAACAACAACAGTCCACTTCTGGAAATTACACTAAGGAGAAAGTTGCACAAATGCTAAAAGCTGACCAAAAGATATTTACCAATGTGCACTTTGTGGTGCCAAAATATGCAAACAACCAACACTTTCAACAATAGGAGACTAGTTGCAAAAAATTCATTAGTATAATGAAATAGTGGCAACTGTTAACAGTCATGGTGTTATTTTATAGCTATATGTTGTTGTTGTTGTTAAATGTCATTGGGTCATTTTCAACTCATAGGGACCCTGTATAGGAGACACTGATTAGGGTTTCTGAGGCTGTAAATCTTTGTGGGAATAGAAAGCCCTATCTTTCTCTCAAGAAGCAGCTGGTGGGTTTGAACTACAGACCTTGTGGTTAGAAATCCAATGCTTATTCTACAGTGCCACCAGTGCTCTCCTATAGCTATATAGTCTATAGTTATTGACTTAGGATAGCTATATTATATAAGTGCTGTCGAGTCAGTTCTGACTCATAGCAACCCTGTATAGAGTTTCCAAGGAACAGCTGGTGGGTTTGAAGTGCCGACCTTATGGTTCACAGTCCAAGGCTGATCCTATAGTGCTACACCAATAATTATTAACTTAGACTAGCTATAATATTGTTAAAGCTATATAACTATCCACTGCAAATCTTGAGTGAAAATAACATTTCGGAATAGCATACCCATGATCCTATGTAGATGAAATTATATTCATACACCTCTGTGTATGGAGTCCTAGTGTGGCACTATAAGATAAGTACTAGACTGCTAACTGCAAGGTCAGTGGTTCAATCCTACTAACTGCTTCTGGAAGACTATACACAGGGTTGCTATGAGTTGGAACCTACTCGATGGCACTTTAGAACAACAACTATGTGTATATTGTCAAGAGATGCCCTAAGGATGTCATCAAAATTGTTTTGGTGATTGCTCTTCGTGGGATTTTGAGGTGAATTTTTATTTCCTTCTTTATACTTTATCTTGAGTAAAAATATTAGTCATATGAACCCCATTTTGCATTTATCTTTTCTGAAAATATATCCATGAAAATACAGAGGAAAAAGTTATGAAAACTTCAAGACATAACTAAATATATTGAAGGAATGAGTTGCTGGACTTGGGGGCTCAGGATGATAGTCTTAGGGGACACCAAGATCAATTGTCATAACATAATTCACAAAGACAATGTTCCACATTCCACTTTGGTGAGTAGTTACTGAGGTCTTAAAAACTCATGAGCCATCTAAGATGCAACTATTGGTCTTTCTATGCCCAAAAGAAATAAAGAGTCATGACAATCAAAGACATGTGGAAACAATTAGTCCAATGGACTAGTGGACCACACAAACATCACTCTTCATGACTCTGACACTAGAAGAACTAGATGGTGCCTGACTACCACTACCAACTGCTCTGAAAGGGATCACATAAAAAAGGCCCAGATAGAATGAGAGAAAAATATGGAACAAAACTCAACATCACAAAAAAGACCAGGCTTAGAAATACCTCCATAGAAAGCTTGCAAGTCCATCTTCTGCCTGATTGGAATACCTAAAATGGGTCTACAACGTGCCCAGTGAAGGAGGTTTCCTGCGGAACCTCTGCATTACATAGGGCTATAGGTGGAATCCTGAACCACATCTAGAATCTTCAGAGGTGGGAAATTTCCACTTGAAAGGATGAGCAGACCAGCCTGAAGTGTCTAGAAGAACAGAAGATACTTCTTGAAAGAAAGACCTACAGGAAAAATACAAAACAATATAGGCAGACCTACTGTTACTATAAGAACAAGCAAGTTGCTAGCACAGGAGACACCAAGGCAAGTGGTCGGGTCCCTTCAGAGCAAACCCTCTTCCAAGACTAAGACTCAATGGGAATACACACTCTGATTGGTGACCACGTTCATCACCGATAAGGGCAAGTGAGGGAAAAACAGCAATGAAGCTGCAAGCTAAGCCCTACAACGTTCAAATGACTCCTGTGAACCTGGGTGGTGACCTGGTTGGCCAGCAGGGTGGCAAGACCGGGACTCTTGGACCCACAGTCAGTGACATAGCCACAGAGGACTAGAGTGGAGAGTGAAGCGTCTAGCTGATAAGAAGAGAAGACATATGCATAAGAACACCCACACTTGCAGATAATACCCACTTGACCTGGCTTCAATGACTGGATGATCAGAGCTCAAC
>NW_006408522.1:2873809-2875003 GCF_000296735.1 Chrysochloris asiatica
TGGCTTGGGTCAGGCACACCTTAGTCCTCAAGCTGACATCTTTGCTCTTCAACACTTTAAAAAGGTCTTGTGCAGCAGATTTGCCTAATGCAGTATGTGTCATTTGATTTCTTGACTGCTGCTTCCATGTAGATAGGTCTACAAGGGTAACAATGACACTTGTGAACATACCTTAGAATATCAATTATTTAAGATCAAAAGGGCAGCATTTATCCAGGGACAAAGTCCAAAAGGATTAGGAAAGGAGGAGGGATAGAAAAGGAAACACAGAGGAAATGGGATAAATGATGTTACATTGTGGGGACTGCAATCAATGAGATTTAATTATTTTAAAAGTATATGAATGGAAAACTGAGCTGCTCTGTAAACCTTCACTTTATAAACAATAAAAAGTTAAAAGAAAGACAGAAGTCCATTTTTGTGTTTGTCTCAAGACCCAGAATTCTTTAAAGCTTCTGGGTCAGGCTCACAAGATCCTAGATGCATCTATGTTTTGTTCTTATCATTCTCCCAAAGATAAACTTTAGGAATGGGAAAACAATTGGTGACTATCAGGAAAACCATGCCCAGACAGGCTTCCTGCTTAGAGAGATCAGCAGACCCAACCAGCAGGTCATCTCTATGGAAGGATTTAAAAACAACACTTTAAAACTGGAGTTGAAGAGGTGCTAAATGCTGGTCCTTCTGTTTTGTTGTTCTGGTTTTTTCATTTGTTTGATTTTTTTCTTCTCTTCTATGATGTCTATTATAATACTTTACTTTGTCTTCTCAAGCTGCCTTTTGATAATTTCTGTTCAGGTCTTTTACCTCCTCATTTCTTCCATTTGCTGGAGAGCAAGTTTCAGTACCTCTTCTGACACCCATTTTGATCTTTTTTTCTTTCTTGTCTTCTTAATGACCTTTAGTTTTCTTCCTAGATGATGCCATGCCACAACTTTTCTGGTCATTGGTCATTAGTGAAAGAACTGAAGAAAAAATTCAAGCCTCGACATGAAATATTGAAGGTTTCTATAGGCAAAATGGAGTCCTGGTGTGGTGCTGTAGGATAATGCAGTGGGTCACAAGGTTGTTTTGAACCTCAAGGTTAACAGTTCAAACTCACCAGCCGTTCCTCAGAAACCCTATACAGAGGTGTTATGAGTCAAAACTGATTTGATAGCACTTGACAAAAACAATAGGCAAAATGCTGAATGA
>NW_006408522.1:2877803-2885485 GCF_000296735.1 Chrysochloris asiatica
AAAAAAACATAAAGCTAGTTTTCAAAGGATAGAGTGGTCAGCAGTGTCTGAGTATGATAAGAACCAAGACAGACTCAATGGCTATAGCAACAGGGAGGTAGTGAGTGATGCAGTCAAGAATAGTATCATGTGGTTTTAAGAGAAAGGGGGTGTAGTGAGGAAGTGGACAGAGTGAGATTGGACAACTATTTCTGGAAGTTTGGTCATGAAGAGAAGGCATAAGATAAGACAATGTGGCTCGAGGGGAAAATAAGCAGGCAGGAGAAAGTATTTAATTTTTTGTTTGTAATTGTTTTTAAGATTGAAAAAGAACAAGTAGGTAAAGTGAAGTGAACAATTCAGCAGAGAGAGGGGATATTTCTAATGGAGGGTTTCTAGAAAGGAGAAAGGGAATGGAGGACAGAATGAGGAACCTTATAACTGGAGGGCAGGTGAAAAGACCGCATAGAGATCAGTTGTAGCGCTGCCTCTCCAATGAACACAGACATTGAAATAAAGATGGCCCTGCAGGTGCCATTATTTTGAAGAGGAAAGTATTGCTGTCATGCTGTGGTGGCTTACGCGATGCTCTCATTTTGGAAGTTAAATCCTGGCATTTCAAATTCTAGTGGGGTCGTCCATGGTGCACAAGCTCTGTTGTTGTTGTTAAGTGTCATTGAGCTGTTCCCGAGCCACAGCGACTCTGTATAGGGTTTCTGAGGAGCAGCTGGTGAGCTTGAACTGCCTAGTTTGTGGTTCAAACTGACTTTGCAGCCCAGCTCATTACTCCACAGTGCCACCCAGGACAATATTCGTTGGCTGGAGTGGCACTGTTGAATAACCACTTGACCATAAGATCAAGGTTCGTGGTTCAAATTCACCAACCACTCCTCAGAAACCCTATACAGGGTTGCTGTAAAGTGTAAGAAAAAACTGACAGAAACGAATTATATTGAGTTTCCCTGGAGCCTGTATTTATCCAACAGTGCCATACCAGCCAACAAAAATTGTATGGATCACAGAATATCATGTGAGACTTTTGTCTCCTCACTTGAACATGTCACTAGGAGGGACCAGCTGCTAGAGAAGGACATCATGGTAAAATGGTAAGATGGAGGGTCAATGAAGGCCAGATAAAGCCTCAGTGAGATGGAGTGACACAATGGCTGCAACAATGGACTCAAACAAACAATCAAGAGGGCACAGGACCAATCAGGGTTTCCTTCTGTTACGCTTTAGATCACCCTGAGTCAGCACTGACTCTGGCAACTAACAACACTGCTGTCACCAAACAGTGCTGAGCTGTTTCACCCTGAAAGGGAAAAACTGTCTATGAAAGAAATGTTCATTGTCTTGACTGTGGTGGTTTCACAAATACGTAGACATGGTATAGCACATCATATTGTACACTTTAAATATGTGCAGTTAATGTAAATTAATCATACCTCAAAAAAGCTGTAGTTTTTTTCAGTTGTAAACTTGCTCACTTCCATCAACAGGGGGCGATGTTGTGCCCAATAAAATAAGGAATTGATTTTCCTATGCAAGTTTTAAGCCCTGATGTGGTTTAGGATAAGCACTGGATTGGCAAATGCATGGTCTGTGCTTCAAACCCACCAGCTGCTCTTAGAAACCTTATGCAGGGTCACTATGAGTCAGAATCAACTTGAGCTCAGCAGAGAACAACCTGAGTTTTAATGCTCTTGTTCTTTTTTCTTTTATGAGCTCCCTTCAGAAGATAATGCTCTTATTTGTAGGTATTAATAGATGACAATTAAATAACTATGGGCATGAAAATATTGGCAAATGGATGCTCGAAGGTCTAGATTAAAACCTGGAGCTGTTAAATACTCTGGGTGCCTGAGTAGCAATGACTAACAGAGAGACTCAGACAAACGGTGAGAGAGCGAGACAAGCGTGTTTCTTCACAACAATGGTAGCCACATACGGGATTCTCCAGTGGCAAAGCTCACAATTACTGCCTTCCAGGAAGAAGATCCTCACCACTGGACCAATAAACAACATTCTTATCAATGGTAGCCACATACGGGATTCTCCAGTGGCAAAGCTCACAATTACTGCCTTCCAGGAAGAAGATCCTTACCACTGGACCAATAAACAACATTCTTATCAATGGAGAAAAGATAGACATTGTCAAAGACTTCATTTTGCTTGGATCAACCATCAACACTCACGCAAGCAGCAGCCAAAAAATCAAACGACATATTGCATTAGGCGAATCTGCTGCACAAGACCTTTTTAAAGCGTCGAAGAACAAAGACGTCAGCTTGAGGACTAAAGTGCACCTGACCCAAGCCAAAGTATTTTCAATAACCTCATATACATGCGAAAACTGGCCAGTGAATAAAGACGACCGTAGAAGAATTGATGCTTTTGAGTTGTGGTGTTGGAGAATATTGAAAATACTATGAGCTGCCAAAAGAACTAACAGATCTGTGTTGGAAGAAGTGCAGCCAGAGTGCTCCTTGGAGGCCAGGATGGCCAAACTTTTTCTCTCATATTTCAGACATATTGTCACAAGGGACCAGTCGCTGGAGAAGGATATCGTGTTTGATAAGGTAGAGGGTCACAGAAAAAGAGGAAGACCCCCAACGAGATGGACTGGCAAAGTGGCAGCATCAGTGGGCTCAAGCGTAGCAACATTGTAAGGTTAGCCTAGGACTGGGCAATGTTTCATTCTGTTGTGCACAGGGTCGCTATGAGTCAGTAATGACTCGATGGCACCTAACAACAACAGGAAGAATTTTTTGGTTAGGCATGTTTGTGAATCAGTTAGTGTAACGACAGGTATCGTATCATTGGTCAACTGAAGAGGTGAAGGGAAGGGACTCAGATAAGCACCCTTCACCACATTCATGTTTGAGCACTTTGTGCAGCCTGGGACAGAGTGAGGTTGAGCCCTGAAACACAGAGGAGACTCTGGTTCCTGAGGAGGACTTGCCAGGAACCCATACCTGTCAACTTTCTCAGTGTAATTAGTTTCTGTCAGTTTTTTTTTTTTCCCTTTCAGTCCTGGTTTTCTCATCTGCAAAATGAAGTTGATAATCTTTACCTTATCTTCTTCTCGGAATAAAAGTGAATGATCCCAATGAAAATGCTGAAAAAGTAAAAGGAGCTGTGGATATAAGAGATCTTAGTTCTGCTCCCATAAAGATTACAGCCTCGGAAACCCTGTACAGGGTCGCTATGAGTCGGAACCGACTCTACAGCACATAACAACAACAACAACAACAGTGTAACTGTAACAATGTGGCAACGTAAATGGCAAATCCAGGGTTCCCTGGTTTGTGAAGTAGGTTTCACAAACCTCTCCCAGATAGTGTGGTCAGTTTTGCTGGGTGAGTATGCTGAAATGACCGCTGTCTCCCAACGCAGACTCCGTCCACTTGACCTAGCATAGCACCATCATAGTCAGTACCAGCCCCATTGTACAGCTTCATAGAGAGGTTAAGTGCCTTTCCTAGTAAGGGTTATAAACTAGTAAAACAGAAGAGCTCGGGTTTGAACCCAAGATTCAAACACCAGAGTCTGGTCTCCTACTTTTCTCTGGTGTCTTTTAAAACCCTACTGTCTAATACAGTAACCACTTGCCACATATGGCTATGTAAGTTTAAATTAATGAAAATAAAAATATTTGACTCTTTAATTGCACTAGCCACATTTCAAATATTCAATAGCCACCCACCGTTAATGGCGAAGGTATTGGAACATTTCTATCATCATAGAAAGTTCCAATGACAGCCCTGCTAACACATGACTGTCATGTACCAGGAAACTGCCATGAGACAGAAGGAATATTTACTCTTACCTGATTCTGCCCTTCTTTTATCTTTATCATCTAATTCTGAGTATTCGCTCTAGTCTTTAGTCAGTCTTCTACCTAGTGCCCAGAGGGCATGCTCTGGGCTGCTCGGCTGGCTCTGCAGGACACCAAATTCCCAAGGCAAACACCAGGATTTTGATGAGAAAAACTTCAGATGGGCTCAGGAGACAGCGACTCTGATGCATTTTGCAGTGACAGTGTTTCTGAAAATCTGGGCGGGGGGTGGATATTTTTTATTTTTTGGCTGTTGTTTCTCTTCTAGATCTGGCAGCAGTAGATACAGAAAAGCAAAGGAGAGAAAGTAGGAAGGGAAGTCTGAGAGGCAGGAGACCTAGAGACACTAAAAATGGGTAAAAAATGGAATACAACGGGAAAATATTTAACACTACACATCTTCATTTAAGCATTTATGCTTGTCATCTTCCTTAAGGCATAAAAGTGTATCCCTGAAAACCATAATGGAAAGAGACTTCACTTGCCATTTCTATGGTGGATGGAATGTAACCATCACCCACTCTAAAAAACAATAACAACAAAAAAACACCAAATACTAATTTATATGATCTTGGATCAAATTATGTCTTAAAGGTACAGCCTCTCACAACTGTAAAGGTAGAAGTTTTGTATCAAAAAGTGGGGAGTAGTTAATCTTACAGTGTAGAAACAGAGGACCCTAGGACCATCAAGGGAGAGGAGCATAAGTGAAATGCGGTACCTTATCCAGAGAAGCAGCGACACTAGAGATGGAGGCAGAGATGAGGACATGGAGAGAGGGAGCAGCTTAGGACTCTAGATTCATGAAAAGCAAGGGACTGAGTGCTGGTGGCCAGGAGGCAGGCTTGCAGAATGTGCCCTTTGATTGTTTAAATGATTATATACTCCTGAGTGTTTTTGTGTACATCCTTCCCCCTTCCATCCCCCAAAAATAGAGGGAATAGAAGCAAATACCGTTTGATGATGCACAGAGGCTATTGTAATCATTGCAATGAAACAATGGTGTAAAGCTGATGTTCTACCATGTAAACTATCACTCAGTTCACAATTGAAAAAAAAAAATTTTTTTTTTTTTTTAAGTACATCCTCCTGATGGGGAAGACCTTAGAATTAGTGTTGGGATCAGGTGTTGCAGAACAAACAGAAAAGACAAGTTTGTTCTGGGTAAGCTTTCTCCTCACCCTTTGCTGTCAGCAGTACCTTTCTTTGTCCTCTTGCTGTCTTGGATATTTAGAAGACCCTACGAATTGGGCTGCGAACCTTAAGGTCAGCAGTTTGAAACTACCAGCTGTTCCATGGGAGAAAGATGAGGCTTTCTGCTCCCGTAAAGATTTATAGCCTCAGAAACCCTGTTCAGGGTCCCTGTGAATCAGAACTGACTCCACAGCACATAATAACAACAACAACTTTCACATTCACTCTTCTTCAGAGACCCTTTATTCCCATGTTGTTGTTGCTGTTAAGTGGAGGTTCTGACATACAGTGACACTGTATTGGTTTTCCAAGGAAAGGTTGCTGAGTTTGAACTGCTGATCTTGTGGTTCAAAATGATCTTGTGGTCCAGTGATGTATCCCATAGCGCCACACCAGGACTGTGTTTTATGTCCATAGAAGAGTTATTTGAGGACGGGTGAGGCTTTTGGTGCTCTGACATCAAAACAACTAGGCCACAAACTAAGGTGTTCTGGTGGTACAATGGCAAAGCACTCAGCTTCCAACCAAAAGATTGGCAGTTCAAGTCCACCTAGAGGCCCCAGAGGACAAAGACATGGTAATCTGCTCCTATACAGATTATAGCTTTGAAAAACACTACGGGGCAGTTCTACTTTGCCACATGGGTCACTGTGGGTCAAAATTTATTTGACAGCAACACTTGTTGTAAAGTGCCGTCAAGTCAGTTCCTATCCATAGCGACCATGTGTAGGGTTTCCAAGCAGCAGCTGGTGAGCTTGAACCACCAACCTTGCAGTTCCAACGACTTTGCAGTCTGACACATTAGCCCACAGCGCCACACTTAGCAGGTCACAAACTACCCACCTTACCCAAAGCTAAGCACAGTTTTACCTGCAATGCTTATCTGAATGTAATTTAGGAAATAGCATCTGTACAATCTTATAAAGCACTTGTTAGGTAATTTGGAGGTGGTCTTTTGCAAGGCCCTGCTTAACTCATTTAAGTATGAGTACAACAACAACAAATTATTTTTAAACTACTGCCTGGTATTTAGGTTCCTGGTCTTTGGTTTGACCTTTTTTTTTTTTGTAGCTGCACTTCCTTCCCAGGGAGTCCTTGTGGCCTGGCTCCAACCAGCCCTCTGTGTCTTCCTCTAAGTATCCCTGCTTGTTTGGTTTCCTGCAACCAAGCTGTCATCTCGGAACTGCTATTCACAGAGCCCACAGTGAGGAAAACAAAACAGGTCTCTGTGGCACCATACACAGGGCCAAGGAGGTTTGAAACCACTTGAATGAGCAGCTGGGTGAAAAGTGGTAGGCCACCCTGGGACTCCTAGTCCCATCTACTGGGAGACAGATGACACTGGAAACCCACGTTAAGAGTTTCTCATGGCTTGGCACTTGGTTCTGTTGTTCCAGTGACTCATAAAATAATTTTCCAGGCCTTCAAACTGGGTCAACATGCTTTGTTTGTCCAGAGAGCTCCCCTGGGAGGCCACTCTAAGAAAAGTAGACTGAATAGGGATGTTTGGCCAGGTGATTCTTTGGGGCTGGCTTTTAGCCTGAAGAAATATTACCAGTATTCAGGCCAGGAGAACTGAAAGCTGCTCAGCATCTGTGCTGGGTCCACCCACACTAGTGTACTGGTGGTGGTGGTAGTATGTGCCGTGGACTCAGTACTGAGTCATAGCAACCCATATAGAGTTTCCAAGGATATAAATCTTTACAGGAGTAGAAAGGCTCATCTTTCTTCCTTGGAACAGCTGGTAGTTTCAAACTGCTGACCTTGAGCTTAACAGCTCAACTTGTAACCACTATGCTACCAGAACTCCTTACTAGTGTAACTACTTAGGTGTTAACATACTGCTGGTGTGGCACTGGACAATCAGCATTGGATTGCAAGTTGGCAGTTCAAGGTTGGCAGTTCAAACCCACTAACTGCTCCTCAGAAACCCTACATAGGATTGCTGAGTCAGAAGTGACTCGACGGCACTCAACAATAACAACAGTACTACTAATGCTGGCTGTCTCTATGAAGGAACCCAATAGATGACTTGGGAAGATTCTGAACCACGATGTCTACTCCATGTAAATATGAAAGTCAGCAAGCTTGGGCTGAATTTTGTCAGAGAGGCTTCCATTAACTTTGTTAGTATGACCTGTTTAAATTATTTATCATTGACATCAGCTTGGGTATTACTCAACGTTGAGAAGTCACGGATCCCCAAGAATCTATCTGAAGACTTGCAGACTCCAGCTTTTAAAACTTGGCACTAAAAGTCTTTCATAGCAGCGTTATACATAATAGCCCCAGAGTGGAAACAACCCAAATGTCCATCAACTGATTACGGGATAAACAATGGACTACAATAGAAAAATATTCTACTGTAAAAAAGGGATGAAGTACTGATACATGCTACAACACGGATGAATCCTGAAAGCATTAGGCTAAATGAAAGAACCCATACACCGAACACTACATGCTATATGATTCCATTTTTATGAAATGTCCTGAATAGACAAATCCATAGAAATAGAAAGTAGATTAATGGTTGCCAGGGCCTGGATACAGAAAAGAATGGGGGAGTAACTGCTAATGGATATGAGATTTTTTTGAGGAGTGATGAAAGTATTCTAGAATTATATAAAGGTGACTGTTACACAATTTTGTGGACATACTAAAAGCTATTGAA
>NW_006408522.1:2885585-2905222 GCF_000296735.1 Chrysochloris asiatica
AGAGAGAGAGAGAGAGAGAGAGAGAGAGAGAGAGAGAGAGAGAATGTACTTTAGTTGACTACTGGGTACAAAGATATTTTAAACACTTTGTGTAGGCCTTGTTGTTGTTCATTTCTGACTCATAACAACTCTATGTAAAAGAGAATGAAATACTGCCCAGTCTTGTGCCATCCTCACAATGGTTGTTATGTTTGAGCCAATTGTTTCTGCCACTGTGTCAATCCATCTCATTGAGAGTCTTCCTCTTTTTTGCGGACTCTTCACTTTACCAAAAATAATGTCCTTCTCCAGAGACTAGTCTCTTTTGACAACATGGCCAAAGTATGAGAGACAATCCTTGCTTCCAAAGAGCACTCTGGCTGTACTTCTTCCACGACAGATCTGTTTGTTCTTCTGGCAGTCTATGGTACTTTTAATATTCTTTGCCAATGCCATAATTCAGATAAATCAGTTCTTCTGTGGTGTTTCTTATTCATTGTCCAACTTTCACATGCATATGAGGTGATTGAAAATACCATGGATTGGGCAGGCAGGCACTCCCTAGTCCTTAAAGTGACAACTTTGCTCCTTGATACTTAAAACATGTCTTGTGCAGATTTGCCTAATGCAATACGTCACCTGATTTCTTGACTGCTGCTTCCATGAGCACTGATTGTGTATCCAAGCAAAATTAAGTCTAACAATTACAATCTTTTCTTCATTTATCATGATGTTATTTATTGGTCCAATTGTAAAGATACACACACACACACACACACACACACACACTGATGTTCAATCTATACTGAAGGCTGTGGTCTTTGATGTTCATCAGTAAATATTCCAAGTCCTCTTCACTTCCAGCAAGTAAGGTTGTGTCATGTGCATATCTCAGATTGTTAATGAGTCTCCCATCCTGATTCCATGTTCTTCACATAACCAAGTTTCTCAGATTATTTGTTCAATATACAGATTGAAAAAGCATGGTGAAAGAATGCAATCCTGGTACACATCATTCTTATTCTGTTGGAACCACTTGGTTCTTTGTACAGGTTTCTCATGAGTGTACTGGACTTCCCATTCTTAATGTTGTTCATAGCTTGTTATGATCCACACAGCTCAATGCCGTTACATAGTCAGTAAAGTACAAGTAAATATCTTTCAGGTATTCTCTGCTTTCAGTCATGATTCATCTGACATCAGCAATGATATCTCTTATTCCATGTCCTCTTCTAAATCAGCTTGAATTTCTGGAAGCTTCCTATTGATGTATTTCTGCAACTGATTTTGAATTATCTTCAGCAAAATGTTACTTGCATGTGAAGTTAATGATATTCTTTAATGATTTCCACATCCCATTGGGTCACCTTTCTTTGGAAGGGGAACAAATATGGATCTCTTCTAATCGGTTGGTCAAGTAGTTGTCTTCCGAATTTTTTGGCATAGAGGAGTGAACTCCTCTAGCGCTGCATCAGCACTGAAACATTTCAACTTGTTTTCCATCAGTTCCTGGAGACTTGTCTTTCACCAATATCTTCAGTGCAGCTTAGATTTCACCTTCTAATATCATTGGTTCTTGATCATATGCTACCTCTTGAAATGGATGAACATCAACTAATTCTTCTGATACAGTGACAATGTGTATTCCTTCTATCTTCTTCTGATGAATCCTGCATCATTCAATATTTTGCCCATTGTTGTTGTTGTTGTTGTTAAGTGTCATCAAGTCCATTCTGACCCATAGCGACCCTGTATATAGTTTCTGAGGAGCAGCTGGTGAGCTTGACCTACCAACCTTGCAGTTAAAATCCACTTTAAAGTCCAGTGAATTAACCCACATGCCACACCAGGACTCCGATTTTGCCCAGAGAATCCTTCAATATTGAAACCTGAATCTTGAATGTTATCTTCAGTTCATTCAGTTTGAGAAATGCTGAACATTTTCTTCCCTTTTGCTTTTTTAACTCCAGGTCTTTGTCCATTTTATTATAATACTTTACTTTGTCTTCTCATGGAGCCCTTTGAAATGTTTTGTTCAGCAATCTTACTTCCTCATTTCTTCCTGTTGTTTTAGCTCTCTACATTCAAGAGTGAGTGTCAGGGTTTCTCTGATATTCATTTTAGTCTTTTCTTTCTTTCCTGTCTTTAAAAAAAATGATCTTTTTCTTTCTTCATGAATGATGTTCTTGGTTTCATCCCACAACTCCTCTGCTCTTGGGTCATGAGTGTCTAACGCATCAACCATGTTCTTGAGATGGTCTCTTAACTCAGGTGGGATATATATATTCAAGGTCATATTTTCATTCTCGTGGACTTGTTTTAAGTTGCTTCAGCTTCAGCCTGAACTGCATATGAGCGATTAGTCTGTTCCACATTAGGCCTTTGGCCTCGATTTGACTTATGATATTGAGCTTCTCTATCGTCTCTTCCTACATATGTAGTCAACTTGATTTCTCTGTATTCCATCTGGTGAGGTCCACATGTATACTTACCATTTGAATTGTTGAAAAGTGTTCTTTACAATGATTAAGTCATTGGTCTTGCAAAATTCTGGCTTGCAATCTCCAGTATCATTTCTATCACCAAGGCCATATTTTCCAACTACTGATCCTTCCTCTTTGTTTCCAATTTTTGCATTCTAGTGCATTTTGATAGCATGTTTGATCAATTTCAGACTGAAGAAGTTGGTGGAATTCTTCAATTTCATTATCACGAGTTTTAGTGGTAATGGGGTATACCTTATGCCTGGATGGTTTGAGGTGCCTATTCAGGTGCTCTAGAAGACACTTTTGTTAATTTTAGATAATCATAGACAACTTGTAAACACTAAGAACTCACTAGGATAATCCCCAAAGAGATATGAACAGCTTGAGAAACACTGACTCAGATCATCTCCTGGGAGTCTGTAACACTTTTACATGCTATATACAATGAGAACTTTTCATAAGGTGTTTTCCAAAGACAAAGCCCTGGTCAGAAACAGCTGTGATTTACGTGTCCCTTGATTAAACCATAGTGTTGTTGTTATTATTAAGTGTCATCGAGTCAATTTGGACCCATAGAGACCCTGTATAGGATTTCCAAGGAGCAGCTGGTGGAGCTTGAACCGCCGACCTTGTGGTTCAAACCAACTTTGTAGTCCAGCGCGTTAGCCCACAGCTCCATACCAGGACTCCATGGTAACATAAACAAATTGCTACATCTATACTCCAGGTTGTTGAGCATGTGATCTATGAGGATAGATGTACCTCATGAGATGAAACTGGAGTATGATATCATGTAATCTAAGATAGAAGATTCTTGAGGAAGGCCTTCTGCTGTGGCCCCACTTGAATCATGAATTGATCAACCTTGATTTAGACAATATGACTTTCCAAAAGTGTCTTCAGCAATGGAATAAAGATGGATACTATTACTCAAAGTAGAGTATGCCAGTGGATGCTCATGTGAGCAAAGGACTTACCCACATAGATTTTTTGGGTTTGGGCAAAGGTCAAGGAATATAGGGCAAGGTTGGTTCTTATATTAGTTGGACAAAAACCCTCTTGATCCTTGATTTTTCATTTCTTCTCCTGGAAAAAAAAATCAGATATTATCCCACCTCATGGAATTATTATTGTTTATATCAATTCAGTTCATTAAGTCTTTACCAAGATATCTTTTCCAAACACTGAACTTAGTGCTCAGAGGAAACCAGTGTGGTCCCTGACCTTGGATGCTGCTGCATGCTATTGAGTTGGTACCAACTCATAACTAGTCTGTATAAGGCTTCTGAGGCTATAAATCTCTCCGAATCCAGAAAACCTGATCTTTCTCTCAGAGCAGGTGATTAACTCAAACTTCTGACCTTGTAATTAAGAGCCCAATACATAACCCACTATGCTACCAAGGGTCCCTGACCTCAGATAGACCAGAATCTAGTAGAGGAGACTATTGTATTGAATGTTATGGTGAGGAATTTCATGTTGAAAGGTTAAAACTACTGCGTGATATAAACTATATGATAATAGTAGGTCTTAATTACCCACAATTTCTCAATCACTTATCTGATACTTGGTTCTGGATATCTCATGAATACTTTTTTTTTTAATTTAACTTTTTATTGTGAATTAAGTGAAAGTTTACAGGCAAGGTTTTACATTCAATAACTCATACATTTAGTTTCATCTCAATGACTGCAGTCCCCTCCATTCAAGAACAGTTCTCCCATGTGTGGTTCTTGTTTCTAGTCCACCCTCCTTCCCATCCCTTCTCAATTTTGTCCTAAAGTATGTGTTGCCCTCTTAATCCTGAAAGATTGACCATTCCATGGTGAGCATTCTTTACTAGCGTTACTGTCCCCTTTATATATCTAACTACTGCTTGACTAAAAATTGGGCCACGATGTTGAATTCCATTCCAGATCTGAAGGGTGGTTGAGGACTAATCTCAGGTTCCTCCAGTCTCTTTCTGATCAGTAAGCCTGGTCTTTGTTTTATAATTTTGAGTTTTGCTCTACATTTTCTTCCACTCTATCTGGGATCCTCTAATATGATTCCTTTCATAGGTCTCAGAGTCATGGTAACTGACGCTCACATGTTCCATTGGTCCATTGGACTAGTTGATCCCAAGGGTCTTCCACTTCCATCACTCTTCTTTCCTCCGCACATGGAGAGACCAATAGCTGCACCTTAGATGACTGCTCATGAGCTTTAAAATTCTAGTTGCTACTCACCAAAGTAAAATGTAGAACATTGTCTTTGTGGACTATGTTATGCCAATTGACCATGGTGTCACCTGAGACTATGGTCCCGAGCTTCCAGGCCCAGCCACTCATTGCCTTAAAATGTTTGATAATATCTAAAACGTGTTCATCATTTTGCCCCCTGTATGAGGTCGGTAGTTCAAGCTCACCAGCTGCTCCTTGGAAACCCTATACAGGGTCACTACGAGTTGGAATTGACTTGACAGTACTTAACAACAACAACAAATGCTCTGCTTCATTCATATGTGTGTTTGCAGCAAAGGTAAATACTCATGTACAAATATCTTCTTTCAAGCCCTTATGTATTTTTGAGTATACTCCCACTCTCCCTCCCATACCCGGTCAGCCTATTTGTCTGTCCATGTATCTACTCACAGAACACTGTTATAGGGTTGTATATATAACTCTATCTACCTCTATCCCCTTTAGCCTTTATATACATCCATGAATAAGAATACTTCTGTAGAATCAGGTATTGAGGCAGTTATTGAACATCATTTACCTGGTTATTGACTTAATTCACTATCATCTCCAATAAGACACTTTCATGTTATTCCCACTAGGTGTCTCATTATTTTGAAAGAAAATGGAAAAGAACAATGTTTCCACTTGTGTATACACAAGTATAAACATTCCATCCACTTAGCTAAATTCTTGCCCCTTGACTCTCATTTGGGAAGAAGTAGGGAAAGAAGATGCCCTGTGGAATCTTTCTCCTTATCAGCCATGTGCCTCCCTCCAAACTGCTCTCTTGAGAAAGCCAAGACTATTAAAATGAACTCAGGATTCTCCTACAAAGTGAGACTAAGACCCTAAGGACAGCAGCACTACATTACCATTGGTTTACTGAGCTACTGTTTGGCAGTAGTCTGCATTTGAGGCAACATGCCTAAACCACCCCAAACTCTGTGGGTCCACACAAAATATGTTTGTCCCCACTCAAAAGTAGTCGTTTTCAGAATACAGTATCTTGGTGCACTGACAATTTTAGGTTTGTAAAACATTATCCCAATATTTTCACCCCTGTAATCTATGGCTTTTCTTTAGGTAGCCTAGGACAGAACTCTTTGCCTAAGAGTGACATCACAGAGAATGCTAACAAGTGGGAGATTTTATGCCTTCAAAAATCTATCACAATTTCTGAACTTGACCTATACTTATGGATATAGTAGCTCAAAATACCAACTAAGAGGGAAAGAGTCTTCACATCAAGTATTAATTCTATTCCCTCTGTATATAGGGTAGATAGGGACAGGCAACTTAGACATTGTTGTTGTTGTTGTTGTTAAGTGCCTTCGAGTCGGAGCCGACCCATAGCGACCCTGTACAGGGTTTCCGAGGGTGTAAATCCTTACGGGAGTAGAAAGCCTCATCTTTCTCCCGCGGAGCGGCTGGTAGTTTCGAACCACTGACCTTAAGGTTCGCAGCCCGATTCGTAACCACTACGCTACCAGAGATTGGCTACCTAAAATGGGGGAGGGGGACTGTAAAGGCACAAAGTGACTGGCTTACAAGTTTTCAAGAGGGACTTTAGTTTCAGAGTATGCAGGAAGGTAGAATCCCCACTGAATAGTTTTCATCTTGTTTATATGGGTCTGGTGGAAGGAGATAGGGATAAGATTCTTATGATTCAATAGTGAATAATTGTTATCATGACTAATTGCAACTGTCACAACTGTAAGGGTAGAAGTTTTGTAACAAAAAAGAGGAGTAGTTAATCTTACAGTCCAGGAACAGAGGACCCTAGGACCATCACAGGAAAAGAGCATGAGCGGAATGTGGGACCCTATCCAGAGAAGCAGCTGTTCGAAACTACCAGCTACTCTTCAGGAGAAAGATGAGGGTTTCTGCTCCCGTAAAGATTTACAGCCTCGGAAACACTGTACAGGGTCGCTATGAGTCAGAACTGACTCCAGGCACATAACAACAGCAACAACAACAATCCAGAGAAGCAGTGACACCAGAGATGGAGACAGAGATGAGGACATGGAGAGAGACAGTAGCTGAGGACTCTAGACTCATGAAAAGAAAAAGGCTTTATTCTGGCAGCCAGGAGGCAGGATTGCAGAATGTGCCCTTTGGTTGTTTAAATTATTATATATCCCTGAGTGTTTTTGTGTACATCCCACCCCTTCCCCCTCCCCCAAATAGAAGCAAATACTGTTGAATGATGATGCACAGAAAGATTGTAATCATTGCAATGAAATAATGAGTGTAAAACTGATATTATCCCATGTAAAGTATCACTCAATTCACAATAAAAACGTAAATGTAAAGAAAAACAACACAAAATCTATCAGTTTCAAAAGCCCATCTCATCAGGCTTTCAGTCTCTACTAGTGGGAGTGTGAATTGATGTGACCTTTCTGCAGTACAATTTGGAAATATTTATCAATCTATCAAAAACATCAATTTTTTTTTTCAATTATGCTATTTAGCCCTGTGTCTTTCAGGATTTCAACAGGAAAGAGAATTTACCCTGATGGTATAGATGAAGAGATTTTAA
Organism: Chrysochloris asiatica; assembly: GCF_000296735.1. Classification (NCBI taxonomy): domain Eukaryota; kingdom Metazoa; phylum Chordata; class Mammalia; order Afrosoricida; family Chrysochloridae; genus Chrysochloris; species Chrysochloris asiatica. Next base: position 2,892,815 of record NW_006408522.1, read on the forward strand.
TAAAGGACTAGTGACAGATAAGGAGTTCTGGTAGTGTAGTGGCTACAAGTCAGCCTGCTAACCTCAAGGTCAGCAATTCAAAACTACCAGTCATTCCATAGGAGAATGATGAGGCTTTCTGCTCCCATAATGATTTACAGCCTTGGAATCCCTATACAGGGTCCGATTCCATGGCACACAACCACCACCACTGCCACTACCAGTGACAGATAACAATGTTGAGGCACTTCAAAGAAGAGCAACAGTGGGAAGGTCTTACCATCTCTAGAGCTAAAAAGGCAAAGAAAGGCAATAATCTATGATATGAGAAAGAACTAGGAAGGACCTCCAAGTCAGGGAACTGGGATGTATGGAGAGACATTGCAGCTACTGTCCCAAAACAGGAAGAGTGAGAAGGAAATACTCAGATTTCCTTCTCTTCTTGCTCTCTGATCTCCTGCTATGTCACCCATTTACTAAAACCCAAGGAAGCCAGAGGGCCAGGGACCCTGGAAATGTATTCTAGAAAGACAGAGAATCAAGGGATCAGAACAAATGGAAAATACCCAGCAAAATCCTGCAATTCATTTCTAGGAATATATCTTAGGGGCACAATAAAAAATGGAGACAAAGAATTGCATGTAAGAGTATTCTTCATATTGTTATGTATAATAGTAAAATAAATTAAATAAATGAAAACCAACTAAATTTCCTAAAATAAAAGAATAGATAGATAAATTATGGCATAGTCATACTTTTAATATCATCGTACCATAACAATCATTTTAAAGAATCTGTAATGAAATATAGAAACGTTTACAATGAAATGCTAATTGAACAAAAGGGCACACTCTATGTGTAGTGTTAACATAATTCCTTATATACAAAGAGAAAAATGCCTAAGAAAGTTTATCGTATTTCTTTTTGATGATGGGATAACATTTTTATTCTCCTCAAACTTGTAATAATTTTGTTTTTTTTCTTTGTTCCACATGAAGTATGTGATACTTTTGTGAAGGGGATATGGAGGGGGAGAAGCCAGTGCCAAAATGGAACATCCATCTCATTGAAATAGACTCTGATCAATATAAAGCATTAATAAGGGACATAACAATGATTTAAGAAAATTAACCCCAGTAACATGAAGAGTGAACCTCAATCTGTGTCTATTTGGTATCTGGACAAAAAGAAAGCTCAGTCAATGACTAGATGTGTTCCTACAGTATAGCCAAAATCCAGATATTATTTATGATTTGATTCCTAAGTAAATTTTGTACTCTTCACTTCCATCGTTGTTGTTAAATGGGTCCAACTCATTGCAACTCTGTATGGGGTTTCCAACTCATTGCAACTCTGATGGGTTTGAACCATCACACTTGTGGTTAGCAGTCCAGTGCTGATCCAACAGCACCACACTAGGACTCCCTTTACTTGCATAACAGATGTCATATGTATATATTTAGTTTTAATTCACTTCATTCTTATCTTATAACTCTGGGAAATCCCAGATAACTCTACAAAGTTGTTGCTCATGTAAGATAAAAATGAACTCGCTTTAAAAAATTACACTTTAGTGTTCAGTATTATTTATTTTTAACTATGTTTTATTAATTAGCCAAACATTTCATGGATATATTTTTTGTTTTAAATATCCAAGTTATAAAGAGAATGCAAAAGTTGCCCTTGGCTTCCTTCTCACTTGATTTCCTTTCTTTAGGTAACTCACAGGACCTTTGTTTATCTTTTACTTGCACATTGAAATATGTAGCTTTGTTCTTTATTTTGTAAGTTAATGGCATTATATTGCATGCATTGTCCTGCAACTCTCTTTGTTTTGTTTTCCTCTCATGTTGAAGCTCCACTTTCCAGCAGTTATGCCATTGTTGGATTTGCTATAGTTTTTGTGACCACTTCTCCTGTTGATAGTTATTTAGGTAGATTTTAGTTATCTGCTATTTTAGACAGTACTGCAGGGAAAATCCTTGTGTATGCCTATGCATGCACATATGTGAACATTTCTCTAAGGGAGCTACTGAAAAATGGAATATTTTGTTCAGAAGATGTGCACACTTACATTTTTATTTGATATTGTTGAGCAGCCCTCCATTAAAGTCATCAATTTGCATTTCCACCAAAACAATGAAAAAAATATCCAACCTCACTATCAGGAAAAGAATGAAAATAACAAGGCACCATTTCTCCCCCCCCCCTCCCTTTTAGTCACAAAATTTTTTAAGATGTGGAGATGGGACTCAAATAAAAATAGGTGCTTGAATAAAATAAAAACATATTGCCAGCATCTACACATTTAGAAGCTCTGGTAGCATAGTGGTTACAAATCGGGCTGCGAACCACAAGGTCAGCAGTTCGAAACTACCAGCTGTTCCGTGGGAGAAAGATGAGGCTTTCTGCTCCCGTAAAGATTTATAGCCTCAGAAACCGTGTACAGGGTCGCTATGAGTCGGAACCGACTCCACGGCACATAACAACATAACACACATTTAGGAGCATTCTTTGGAGGCTTATTAAAAGTGCTTATACGACAGTTTCTCCTGGTTAAATTAAATCCTTTTGATCACTGATAAGCCTGTTGTTTTTAAGTGCTGAGTCGGTTCCGACCTATAGGGACCTTGTATAGAGTTTCCCAGGAGTAACTGGTGAGCTTGAACCACCGACCTTGTAGTTCAAACGGCTTTGCAGTCTGGAGCATTAACCCACAGCACCATATCAGGACTCCTTTGTTGTTGTTGTTGTTAATGCCATCGAGTCGGTTCCGACCCAAAGCGACCCTGTATAGTGTTTCCAAGGAGCAGCTGGTGAGCTTAACCTCTGATCTTGCAGTTCAAACGCCTTTGCAGCCTGGCGCATTAACCCACAGCGCCACACTTGACCCAAATGAATTACACTGAGGGTAGCCAAATAAAATAGATCACCACATCAATCAGTCGCTGGATAGAAAGTGGTTAGGTTTGACATAAGACATGTTGTTGTTATGAAAACAAATATTGTACTGAATTCAATCTTTCAGATAAAAAAATTATTATTTTGTTGAAAATAAAAGTGATTATACTAAACTTATGATACAGAAACAGACCAGTTCTGTTACAAGATTAGTGATTTTTGCCTGTGCTAACAGCAGCCCTGCAATTAACAAGCATTCATGCAAAGCTTTTTATCAGTTATCATTGTTTATAATCATTCATTCCTTCATGCACTAAGTAGATACAAATTTCTCTAATTAATAACCACATTTTGGTTTACAATTTACACAGCATTTTCTTATAGGTCATTTCAGTTGGTCTCCGCTGCTGTGGCAGTTGAGGAGATTGAGAATGAGAAGAATTCAATGATTTTCCAAGGTTATAAAGCCGTTATAACTCAAGGACTCAGATCTTCTGACTCTCCATTTCATCAGCTTCCCACTTTCTCAATTGTTTTAAAATAAGGACAAAGTCCTCTCAGCCTCATCAGTGTTAATCCAAAAGGAACCACAGGGGGCAGCATAGCTCAGTGGGAGATACAGCTGACAACTGGCTCTACTCTGCTGGAGCCTGTGCTAGTAGGCAAGTCATTTAGCCTTGCTATGTCTCAGTTGCTTCTTTAGGAAAACAGAGATGATACTGTCTTGCCAGCTTGCCAGCCGACATGATGCAGTGCAATTCCTCCCAGCTGTGAAATCTTATTTGCAGTCAGACTTAAATTAGTGCTTCTTCTCTGCACATTGGTTTTACAAAACCCAATTATCTGCAATGAATTTATTCTCCACAAATGTGAACCCACAAAGGAAAAATGCTTTCTTTGACTGAAGTCTAAAAATGGTCCCTTATCTTTTTTTTTTAGGCATTATTAGGCAAACCCCTCACTGATGACTGGGGAACAACAGAAATAGTTTCAGCTAGCTCATTGTGTCTGAAAAGATCTCTTACTCCTTGGCATGACCCCAATACATTGCTTGTTGCTTATTATTAAGGAGAAAAAAAAGGACTTAAATTCCCATCCCACTTTTGATAGTGTGAAAACTTTGACCAGGTTATTCTTTTTTTTTTTTTTAAGTTTTTATTGTGAATTGAGTGAGAGTTTACATGGGGGAACATCATTGCAATGATTACAATCTCCTCCGTGCACCATCATTTAACAGTATTTGCTTCTATTCCCTTTGTTGTTGTTTGAGGAGAATGTACACAAAAACACTCAGGAATATATAATCATTTAAACAACCAAAGGGCACATTCTGCAAGCCTGCCTCCTGGCTAGCAGCACCTGGCCAGCAGCACACAGTCTTTCTCTTTCCATGAGTCTAGAGACCTCAGCTGCTCTATTTCTCCATGTCCTCATCTCGGTCTCCATCTCTGGTGCTGCTTCTTCTCTGGATAAGTTTCCACATTCTGTCCGTGCTCTTCTCCCTTAATGATCCTAGGGTCCTCTGTTCCTGGAATGTAAGATTAACTACTCCCCCTCTTTTGTTACAAAACTTCTACCTTTACAGTTATGATAGTTGCAATAAGTCATGATAACAATTACTCACTATTGAATCATAAGAATCTTATCCCTGTCTCTTTCACCAGACCTGTCTAGATAAGTTGAATATTATTTATTGGGGATTCTGCCTTCCACCACACCTTTTGAAACTAAAGTCCCTCTTGAAAACTTGTAAGCCAGTCACTTTGTGCCTTTATTCCGCCACCCCCCCCCTGCCCTTTTAGGCTATTGTTGTTGTTAGGTGCCATCAAGTCAGTACCGACTCTCAGTGACCCTATGCACAACAGAAACACTGCCCAGTCCTGCACTAACCTCACAATTGTTGCCACACTTGAACTCATTGATGCTGCCACTTTGCCAATCCATCTCGATGGGGGTCTTCCTCTTTTTATCTGATCCTCCACTCTTTACCAAACACGATATTCCTCTCCAGTGACTGGTCCCACCTGACAATATGTCCAAAGTATGAGAGATGAAGTTTGGCCATCTTGGCCTCCAAGGAGCACTCTGGCTGCACTTCTTCCAGCGCAGATCTATTTGTTGTTTTGGCAGCCCATGGCACTTTCAATATTCTCCTCCAACACCATAACTCAAATGCATCAATTCTTCTATGATATTCCTTATTCACTGTCCAACTTTCACATGCATATGAGGTTATTGAAAATACCATGGCTTGTGTCAAGCATAGCTTAGTCCTCAAGCTGATGTCTTTGCTCTTCAACACTTTAAAAAGGTCTTGTGCAGCAGATTTGCCTAATGCAACATGTTGTTTGATTTTCTGGCTGCTGCTTCAATGAGTGTTGATGGTTGAGCCAAGAAAGATGAAGTCTTTGACAACTTCAATCTTTTCTCCATTGATAAAAATGTTGTTTATTGGTCCAGTGATGAGAATTTTTGTTTTCTCTGCATTGAGATGCAATCCATGCTGAAGGCTGTGCTCTTTGATCTTCATCAGAAAGTATTTTAAGTCCTTTTCCATTTTAGGTAGCCAACGTCTAAGTTGCCTGTCCCTATCAAGTCAGGTTGTTCTTTTTTTTTAATTATTATTATTAGATACCCCTTTTTTTTTCTTAAATGTTTTATTGTGAATTATGTGATAGTTTACATGGGAGAACATTAGTTATACATTCATTCTATCGTGTATCATCTCATTGCCATGGTTACAATCCCCTCCATGCAATCCTTCCCTCTTACCCCCCAGGTCTTCAGCACACAGTCACTCTCCCTCTCTGGATCTAAAGTCTCCAGCTGCTCCATCGCTCCACGTCATCATCTCTGGCTCCATTTCAGGCATCACTGCTTCTCTGGGTAGGGTTCCGCTCTCTGCTCTTCTCCCTTGATAGTCCTAGGGACCTCAGCTCCTAGACTAAAAAGTTAATCACTCCCCTCCTTGCTATAAAACGTCTACCTTTACATTTCCGACCCTCACACTCAGTCCTGATAACAATTATTCACTATTGTATTTCATTGCATCAGCCCCGCCTAGACAAATTGAATACTACTCACCGGAGATTCTACCTTCCTCCAGGCCCTCTGGATCTAGGTTCCCTCTTGAAAGCTTGTAAGCCAGTCACTTCTTGCCTTTGTAGCCCCCCACCTCCCATTTTGGGTAGCCAATGTCCAAGTTGCCCATCCCTGTCTACTCTGTGTGTGGAGGGCGTGGGAATGATTCTTGCTGTAAGGACTTGTTCCCTCTTTTGAGCTACTGCTTCCATAGGTGTAGGTCAAGTTCATCAAATTGTATGAGAATACTTTTTTTTTTTCCTCTTCTTTTTACTTCTGGTTGAGCTCTGATCATCCAGTCACTGAAGCCAGGATAAGTGGGTATTATCTGCAATTGTGGGTGTTCCTATGCATATGCCCTCTCTTCTTATCAGCTGGACGTTTCACTCTCCACTCTAGTCCTCTGTGGTTATGTCACTGACTCTGGGCCCAAGAGTCCCCAGGTCTTGCCACACTGCTGGCCAACCAGGTCTTCACCCGGGTTCACAGAAGTCTATTGAACGTTGTAGGGCTTAGCTCACCGCTTCATTGCTGTTTTTCCCTCACTTCCCCTTATCGGTGTTGAGCGTGGTCACCAATCAGAGCGTGTATTCCCATTGAGTCTTAGTCTTGGAAGGGGATTTGCACTGAGGAGACCTGACCACTTAGGTTGTTCTTTATCGTTACAACTTCCGAAGAGCCAAAGATTTTAAGAGCTGGAAGGGGTTTACTAGATTGCTTAATTTTCTCCTCTACTTTTAAACAGATAAAATATTTTTGTATTTACCAGGTGAAGTCTGGCAAACCCGATGTTCAGAAAACCTGTGAATTATCCCAAAGTTTCAAACTAGCAAATCTCCTCATGCAGTACTTAATACATTCTAATATATGACAATTTACTAGAGCTCTTCCTGAAAATCACAGTGCATGTCAAAAAGAGTAAGACCATTCTATCATTGGGTGTTTTCTTTTTATCACACATCTCAAGTTTTCCTACTCCTAACCATATTTTGATGCATTATTTATGAGAGCCATCTGGTCACAGGTTCCTAGAGAATACTCGGGAATTTTAAAAAAAGTATACTCCATTTTTCCAGGAGACACAGTACATTTATCCCTACTGTTCAGTTCTATAAGGGCAATAAAATTTGTTAATTACAATAAAAAATTAGATATACATTACAATAAAGTGTATATATCTTATGTGGACAACTCAATACATTTCTACATGTGTCTACACCATGTAACCAGTCCCCAGATGAAGATATAGAACATTTCCACCACCTCCCTCCAAAGATAACCACTATTTTCACTTCTTTGGCCAGAAGTTAGTTTAGTCTATTTTAAACACATTGATGGAATCATACAGTATGTATTCTTTTGTGTCTGGTTTCTTTCACTCAACATTATGTCTGTGAAATTGTTAGCTGAATTACAAAAATGTAACTCACCTTCTGGCTCAAGTCCTCAGGGATTTTCTCAAAGTCAGATATATAACATGCCACTATATGAGACATGTATAGTAAACAAAAAATGCAGTTGAGAAAGTAACTCTTAAAAATGACTAGAATAGAATAACCTACACTGTTCTTGTGACTTTCTACTTTTGCATCATCAATAGCCCTCTTCATCTATTTTTAGATGCACCCAAGTATTCTCTTTTCCTATTAATGGATAAGTAGCTTATTAAAACGTCTTTACTTATATCTCCTTATTTATATCCAGCATTCCCTACCTTGTTCTACCATCACTGGTCTAAGCTGGAAGTGGCCTGACACAGTGCTTATGTATAAGCCTTCTAATAAAGGAAGTATTATTCTCTCCCTCTCTTCAGATTCAGCAGATAATGACTGAGTGCACATTACCTTCAGTGTATTATACTATTTACAAGGTGGGAGGGAAGGCAGGAGAGCAGTTTCAAATACCAGAGAAGTCAAAAGGTGTTGCTATTAGGGTTCCAGTTCATACATGCACGGGTTTATCCCGAACAAAGCATCTTTAAACAGCTCTCTAAGATCAGTGAATAACTGTTGATGAGTCCTCTCAGTATACCCATTTGTCTGAGTCACTTTAGGGTGACTTAAAAAAAAAGGTTTAATCATGACAGTGGCTTCGGAAGGAAGCCTTAATCTGCTGGGCCAGTTAAACTGAAGACAGAAAGGTCAGATCAGAAGGTGGTGACTGCTTTGAGGGGACATCTTGATAGATTTTCTCAAAGGACACAGGACAATCATGGGAACTTATTAGGAAGAAGTTTTAAGAAAATTGAAAACTGCATTGTTAAGAAAAAGGTCAGGAATGTTGTACTAAAGAACGGTTTTCCCTCACAAGAATGCACCTGCTCATTCTTCAAGAGTAGCAAGGGCTATCCTACAAGAATTTCATTGGGAAATTTTACCCCATCCATCCTATGGCCCTGACTTTGCCCCTTCTTTTTGTTCCCCAAACTCTAAAAACATTTCAAAGAAACACAATTTGTGTCCCTAGATGATGCCAAAACTGCCATTTTGGTGTAATGTAAATCAAAGATCACAGAAATCTTCCAGGAAAGGTTAGAGAGATGGAAACACCATGTATAGAAGTGTATAGATCTAGACGGGGGAGATGTCAAGAAACAATAGCTTCACATTTTTATAGTTTTGTTTTATAAAGGTTCCTATGATTTTGTAGCACTATTTTTTTACTTACCGTCATAAATAGCAGACCTGGTCTATATCCTCATGAGCTTCCAGCTTAGTAGAAAAGCAAGGTAATACAAATATCCATATAAAGCATAGATTTATAATATATACAAATGAAACCAATTGCTAGCAAGTCAGTTCTGACTCACAGTGACCCTATAGCAACCCTATAGGGCAGAATAGAACTGCTCCCATAGGACTTCCAAGGCTGTATAGTGCCATAGGATAAGCACTCGACCTCAAAGTTGGTTTGAACCACAAAGTCTGTGGTTCAAACTCAACAGAAGCTCCTAGGAAACCCTATACAGGGTCACTATGAGTCGGAACCGAGTTGATGGCACTTAACAACAACAACACTCATTATGAAGGCAGATGGCTACATTTTTCTCTCATGGAGTGGCTGGTGGGTTCAAACTACCAACTGTTATGTTAGCAGAAGAGCACTTAACCACTGCACAACTAGGGTTCATCTTATTAATATATAAAAGATCATAGTATAGTTATAAAGTGACACTACTGACTTAAAAAAAGGAAAACATGCTGCATTAGATCAGAGGGAAAAGTCATTTCTAGCTGGGGTGCCGTCAAGGAAGTCTGGGTGTGGGGGTGTGGGTCAGTATCTGTACTAAGAGGATTTATAAGAAGTAGGATGTGATTGCTAGTCAAATTTAGTCACGAAGTCATGGGGGAAGGGCATTTTAGGTAGATGACAGTAAGGACAAGGACATCGAATTAGGAAATCAGGCAGTGTGTAAAGGGAACGGCAATGAGTAGGGCAAGTGATGAAGAAACTGGGGCCTGGGTGGTTGTGGGTTACCCAAGATCATAGTTCTGGGGTGCCCTAGAATGGAGATTGAATCCCAAGCACCTTCCTTCATTAACACTCTTAACCACTGCATTCTTTATTGACAGCAGTCCATTATATATTGGACATTAATTAACTGACTCAACAGACATTTCTTGAATATTTGAGATACTCTAGGCACAACTGAACACTACACACTCCAAGGTTGATTTGTTTCCAAGGAAACAATTGTTTCCAGGTGGGGAACACTTATATAATACTGTACTAAGACAACTTTCTTTCTCCTTTAATTGATAGAACTTTCTAATTAAACTTCAAAACAAATATTACAAATAACAGAGAGAACTAAACAGACACGAACAGTTCTCTGCATCATGTTTTTCTATATGACATTAGTGCACCAAGTCTTAACTTTGACTACACATCTGTTTTATCCCTAACTACTTTTACTTATGTTTGAGCAAGGGCTAACACAAGAGGATCTGAAACCTTTAGTTTAAAAACATTCCTAATATTCTAGTACAAGACTCACTTCCTTTTAGCTTATCAACCACTGAAAGGCACTTCCCCTTTGCACTTGTTATGTTTAGTGTAACTATGGAGACATCATTTTCAATGCAACTGACACACATGATTCTGGTTTAATATACCCATTTTCTGAGAAACCTTTAAAAAAAACAAAAACCTGTGATAATTATTAGAGTTTCAATCTCCTTTGGCATTTCAATAAAAATTCAACACATGCATTAATAGAATTCATGATAGAATACTACAGTTCAAACCCACCAGCTGCTCCTCTGAAACCATTTACAGGGTCACTATGAGTAAGCTCCAGCTTGACAACACTCAAGGTTGGTTTGAATTATCACAAGGTCGGTGGTTCAAACTCACCAGAAACTCCTTGGAAACCCTATTCAGGGTTGCCATGAGTCAGAACCGACTTAACGGCACTTAACAACTATAACAACACTATAAATGCTTTCTAATTTATTAACTGTTTCTACTTAAAGTTTGGTGTCAGAAAAAAATGTAATTGCATTTTAAGCAAATAATGTTATCAGATCTTTTTATAAACTGTAAGGCATATAAAGTTGAACTGTGAGAGTTTCATTTCCAGGAATACAAGGGAACTTCAAAAAGTTTGTGGAAAAATGGAATTAAAAGAGAACATAATTTGGCAGGCACCTACTACTACCAAGAAAGAAAAGCCAGGAATAGAGTGCATCCTTTTGACCACTGTGAAGCTTCTAGATCTAGGGGAGAAATAATGTCAAGACAAATAGATGCCAAGACACATACTTCCAGGAATACTGAGCTGAAAGGAGACAAGAGCCTTTGTCTGGAGCCAATAGAGAAAGTCTTCCCCTACAGCTGAAACTCTGAATGTGAACTAGCCCCTAAACTGTGAAAGAATACATTTCTTGTTCTATTTCTGTTATAGCAGCACCAGATATCAAAACATCCATATAAATAAAGAAAAGATTGAAGTTGTTAAATTTTCCTCCAAACAACCATCAATACTCATGAAGGCAGCGGTCAATCAAACGACATATTGCATTAGGCAAATCTGCTGCACAAGACCTCTTTACAGTGTTGAAGAGCATAGATGTCAGTTTGAGGACTAAGGTGTGCCTGACCCAAGCCATGGTATTTTCAATAAACCCATATGCTTGCAAAAGTTGGACAATGAATAAAGAAGGCCATGGAAGAATTGATGCATTTGAGCTCTGGTATTGAAGGAGAAGACTGAAAGTACCATGGACTGCCAAAAGAACAAACCAATTTGTGTTGGAGGAAGTACAACCAACCTTGGAGGCCAGGATGGCCAGACTTCATCTCCCAAACATCAGACATATTGTCAGGAGGGACCAGTCCCTGGAGAAGGATATCATGTTTGGTAAAGTGGAAGGTTGGAGAAAAAGAGGGAGCCCCTCAGTGGATTGGCACAGTGGTAGCAGTGATGGTCTCAGGTGTAGCAATGGTTGTGAGATTGGTCCAGGACCTGACAGTGTTTCATTTGGTTATGCATAGGGCTGCTATGAGTCAGTACCAACCCGATGGCACATAACAACAACAAGAAGATACTGAAAACGGAATTTGGTATTGAGAGTGGGGGGCTGCTGTAACATACCTAAAATGTGAAAGTAGTTTGGAATTGGACAATGAGGAGTGACTTGAATAGTACTTAGGTGTCTGATAGGGAGAACCCAGATTTCCTTGAAAAGATTGTTGGTGGAATTATGAGCATAAAAACCAATTCTGATGAGGGCTCAGAAGGAATGGAGGAGAGCTGTGGCACCAGAACCGCACAGATGGCAAGAAACAGTGACAGAAAAACAGCAGCAGCAGAACCAGAAAACTAATGCAAGATGGCAACCCACAGAAAGGGAGAGCTGAATGCTCCAGGCCAACGGTTACTGTGGAGTGGAGTGCCTCTGGGTATTTATTGGTAGAACTGATGAGCTCTGTTACATGTGCTCAAGCAGAACAGAGAGCAGGCTGGCCTCTTCTAGAGATCAAAGAACCAGGAAGCAGAAGCTAAAAAGACAAGGAGCAGGGAAAGCAGAGCTGCCTCAGTGTCAAAAAGTGGGACCATGACCTCTGGGTTCTCCAAAGGTGGAACCATAACATCTAGGGCGTCTAAGTTGAGAGAGTGGGGATTCCATGCCTGAGAGAGAAGACGAGGGCTGGCTAAAGTCAAAGAGATGGGTTAACACTAAGACATACTAAGAGAATGGGGCCACCCAAAATTGAGAGTTGCTGTTCCACTGCACTGGGAAGCCTAGGGTTAGGTTGTCCCTGCCCAGAATCTGATTGTGTGGATCATGACAAGCTATGGACAACATTGCGAAGTATGAGTATTCCTGAACACTTACTTAATTGTTCTCATGAGGAATCTGTACCTGGACCAAGAGGCAGTTGTTCAAACAGAACATGGGTACACTGAATGGTTTAAAATTAAGAAAGATGTGAGACAGGGTT
>NW_006408522.1:2907212-2908170 GCF_000296735.1 Chrysochloris asiatica
TTAGTGAGCTAAAATGAACTGGTACTTACCATTTTGAATAGGACAATCATATGATTTACTATGCTGGGAACAACAAACTGAAGAGGAATAACATCACGTTCATCATCAAAAAGATCATTTCAAGAGTTATCATGAAGTACAATAGGATAGAATTCACATACCTACTAAGAAGACCAGTTAATACCACTATTATTCAAATTTACGCACCAAATACTAAAGCCAGTGATGATGGAATTGAAAAATTCTGCCAACTACTCTATTCTGAAATACGTTAAACATGCAATCAAGATGCGTTAATAATTACTGGTTATTGGAATGTGAAAGTTGGAAACAGAGAAGATCAGTAGTTGGAAAATATGGCCTTGGTGATAGTAACAATGCTGGTGATCACATGATAGAGTTTTGCAAGATTGACCACTTATTCATTTCAAATACTTGTTTTCAACAACATACATGGCAATAACAGACATGGATCTCGCCAGATGGAATACACTGGAATCAAACTTATTAGATCTGTGAGAAGAGACAATGGACAAGTTCAATATCATCAGCCAAAATAAGGATAAGGGCTGAATGTGGAACAGACCATCAATTGTTTATATGCAGTTCAGGCTGAAGCTGAAGAAAATTAATACAAGTCCACAAGAGCCAAAATATGACCTGAATTTAGAGACATTTCAAAAGCAGATTAGATGCATTAGACGCTAATGACCAAAGACCAGAGGGTTTCAGGATGACATCAAGTACATAACACAGGGAAAAAAAGCAAAAGATCCTTGCAAAGTCAGGGAAGAAATAAAAAATCAAAATGGATATCATAAGAAACTCTGAAACGTACTCTTGAATGTAAAGAAGCTAAGAAAATGGAAGGACTGAGGAAGTAAAAGAACTGAATAGAAAATTTCAAAGGCCAGCTCAAGAAGACAAAGTATTATACTGAAATGTGCAAAGACCTGGA
>NW_006408522.1:2909800-2912977 GCF_000296735.1 Chrysochloris asiatica
CCTCGTTCCACGTCTTCATTTAACTCTGGCTTGAACCTCTTTCAGTTCCCTGTCAATGTACTGTGGCAGCCGTTTTAAAATTATTTTTTAGCATAATTTTACTTGCATGTGATATTAATGATATTTTCTGATGAATTCCACATTCCATTGGGCCACCTCTCTTTGGAATGGGAACAAATCAGTTGGCCAACTAGCTATCTTGCAAATTTCTTGGCATAGATGAGTAAGTGCTACTCCTGCTAGTTTTTGATTGCCACTAATTTGATACATTTTTTCTATCCTTTAATTTTTAATCCATGTTTGTCTTCTGCGTAAGGTGTGTTTCTTGTGATTGTATACTGTTTTTTGATCCATTCTGCTACTCTGTCTCTTGACTGATGCATTTAATCCATTGATGTCCAGCATAATTATTGACAGGTAAGAATTGATTGCAGTTGTTTTGCTGTGTGTGTTTTTGGGGATTTTTTTGTTTTTGTCATGCTGCTGGTTTCTTTATTCTGCATGTTTTCCTGGGCTGATTTTATTTTTTTTGTGCTTTTTCTTGTCAATTTTGAAATAGTTTTAATGTTTGCAAAATTTTCATGTATTTTCCTTTTCTTGACTTGATGTGAAGGTGTGTATTGCTTTTCGTTGAGGTTACCCTGTAATATATTAATTTCATCCCCATTTTAAAATAGTCTGTTTTATCTTGAAATCTACATGACTTCCTCACCATTAGCACTCTGTAACTATACTTTTCTCTCTTTTTACTTTGTAGTTGTCTTCATTATAAATTGATGTCTCTGATTCTTTATTTTCAGTCTTGTAGTTTTGTTTTTCTCTGGAAATTTCTATATATTAATTGAGTTCTGGGTGGTGTTGCCATGTATGTCAATCTCCAGTTGTTGTATGCTGTGATTGGTTCTTAATTCAGAGAACTCCCTTTAGCATGCTTTGCAAAGTTCACTTGGCTTTTACAAATTCTTTTCATTTCTGTTTATCTGGAAATATTCTAATTGCACCATTGTATTTGAGGGACAGTATTGCTGAATATATGATTCTTGGTTGGCAGTTTTTTCTTTTAGAGTTCTGAATATGTCTCCACATTGCCTCCTTGCCTGCATGGTTTCTGCTGAGAAATCAGAGCTTAATTGCCTAAGTTTTCCTTTGTAGATAACAATCTGTTTTCCTGAGCTGCTCTCAGGATTCTTACCTTGTCTTTGGTTTTGGACTTTGATTATGATATGTCTTAGTGATTTTCTTTTGGGGACTATCCTGTTTGGGATTCATTCAGCTTCTTGAAAGCTTACCTTCTCATCTTTCATGATACTAGGGAAATTTTCTTCAGCAGCTCTTCAATTATTTTTCTGTGCTTCACTTTGTCTCTTCCTGTTCTGGATTTCTGATCACCCATAGGTTATTCCTCTTCAAGTCAGCCCACAGATTTCTTTTCATTCTTCTGATTTTTTCACTATTTTTTCTGATTGTTCTTCTATCTTACTAGTATTCAGACGTTTATCTTTAAGCTCACTAATTCTGAATTCTACTGACTCAAATCTACTCATTTGCCCTTTCTGTTTATTTTCCATTTCTGATATCTTAGTATTAATCTTTTGAATTTCTGTTTGCAAGTTTTGCATTGTCTTCAATCCTTTATCTCTTTTGTTTGGTTGTTCCTCTAGTGCTTTCCTGAATGCTTCCTTGTTTTCCTCAACCTTTCTGTTAATTGTTTGGAGATACCTAAATCTCATTCTCCTGAATTATTTTGCAGGTAGTTCTAGTGCCTTTTTCCCTCAAAAACATTTTCTAGTTCTGCCTCTTGTTCCTTCGTTTGAGCTACTCTGTCTTTTTGTGTTATTTTATTGAATGTATGTTAGTATGTTCTTAGGCACTCACCAACTGCCACCAGGTGGCTGTGATTGGGGGATGAGTGTGTATGCCATTCTTTGTTCACTGTTTGTGCAGTTCATTTTCAGGGTGGATTTACCTGTTGTTGGTTGTCATTGATCGGCTTTATAGCAGCTGGTATTGACTGTAGCTCAATCGACAGGGGTGTAAAGGATATGACTGTGGCTGGGCTGATCACAGGTGCTGTCTCCTGTTGGGTGAGGCAAGAAGAGAAAACACACCCAATAGAGAAGAAAAACAAGCAAACAACAGTGAAAAAACAAAATAGTACTGAAGAAGGAAAAAGAGAAAACAAAAACAAGCAATGACCTCCTCTCCACAAAGAAGCAGTATGTCTCTGCACCACTTATTGGCCTCTTGCCTTCACAGTTTCCAGAGGAAGTTCAAGATGGTCCCACTGCACCTGTCCTGACCACATGAACAACCCGTTTTTCTTTTTCTTTTTCTTTTTTTCTATACCCCATGTGTTCATTCTTCTCCTAGTGAGAGCTAGTCCAGGGTTGGCCCAAGTCGACTTTGCAGATTTGGATCAGGGCTTGCCCAAACGTGGTTATTATAGATAGCTCCTCCCCATTTCAATGGGACTCACAACCTCAGCATTCACCTCCCTGAGGCTACAACTGGCTGGTAGTCAGGAGCTTCCCTGGGAGTGTACACTGCTGGAGGCTGGCCTCAACTCTGGTTGCCAGAGGAATGTAAAGAACAAGAAAAAAATCACACATTTTTTCTGCAAGCCACAGGTATATTTCTGCAACATGAATATGTTTTCTTGTCTCTGGAGCTGCTCACAAATGCTCATGATGTCTGTGGCAGGTCCAGTCAGCTACCACAGTGCAACAGTCACCTCCTCTCTTGCCATCTCTGCTCAGTTCTCTCTTCCACTAAACCTTCAATACACTTGTCTATCGTTTCAGCTGAAGCTCAGAGTTCTAGGACTATCCTCTGCATCTGTCTCATCTGGTTTTCTGTATCATTGCTGCAGAGGGTCTGCACAGTCATTAGCTTAGTCTTCCATCTTGCCTCACCTCATCTTTTGGTTTTCTAAATCCAGGTGTTTGCACATTTTATTATAATACTTGACTTTGTCTTCTGAATCTGCCCTTTGATGTTTTCTATACAGTTCTTTAACTTCCTCATTTCTTCCATTTGCTTTAGCATCTCTACACTGGAAAGCAAGTTTCAGAGTCTCTTCGGATACCCCGTTTGGTCTTTTCCTTCTTTCTTGTCTTCTTAATGACCTTTGGCTCTCATCCTGTCTGATGTTCTTGATGTCATCCCACAACTCTTCTG
>NW_006408522.1:2914177-2916479 GCF_000296735.1 Chrysochloris asiatica
TATTCTGGTGTTCTTCATCATGTTTCAATATTCAATATTCTGGTGCTATCTGACAGTGCTCCACTATTATTTATAAGGTTTTCGGTGGCTAACCTTTCAGAAGTAGTTCACCTTTACATCTTCCTAGTCTGTCTTAGTCTGGAAGCTAATCTGAAACCTGTCCATCCTGAGTGACCACGCTGTTATTTAAAATACTGGTGGCACAGTTTCCAGAATCACAGCAACACGCAAGCCACCATAGTATGACAAAATGACAGGTGATTGGTGGATTTATGCATAGGATGCAATAGAAAATACCATGACTTGGGTCAGGCACACCTCAGTTCTCAAAGTGATATCTTTGTTCTACAATAGTTTTGCTCTTCAAACGAGATCTTTTGCAGCAGATTTGACTAATGCAATAAGTCATAATTTCTTTCTTTCTTTTTTGTAAAAAGTTAGACAAAAAGGTTTTCTTGATAAAAGAAACAATCTGTGATGGTTTGGGGGGAAGGAGAGAGGCAAAATTTATTCACAGACTGGAGGGCAGACACCTGCCAACATGGCTGACTGGGCAGGCAATAGATACACAACAAGCAGAGGAAAGAAGAAGGTAATGGGAGACCCAGGGAGGAATGCAATGCCAAAGCAAATAGAGACAAATACTGTTACCTGTCGGTGCATGGAAGCGACTGCAATCATTGTAATGAAGCAAAGTATATGACCTGTCAAGTGTAAAACTAATGTTCTGTTCTGCAAATCTTCACTCAATTGACAACAAAAAGCCAAAAAAAAAAAAAAAATCAGAACCAAACCAAACCAAACAAGATGAAAGTAATCAATGTCACTGAATTGTATACAATATAAAAAAAGGTGGAGTAGGGTGGGGAGAGAAAAGAAATACAAAAGGACTTTTAAAAGTTCAAAATTTTTCATTATCTTTTAACACTATTTTTCCATAAACTTTTTGAGCCCCCTGTATATTTTTTATTGGGACACAGTATACACATACATATGTATGAACTGAAACAAGCTTAACCAAAGGACTAATAGACCATGAGAACCACAGCTTGCACTACCTAGAGACTGGAAGAATTAGATGGTGCCTGCTCTGATCAGGAACTCAGAACATCCTGGACAGAAAAGGAGAAAATGTAGAACAAAATTCAAAATCATACAAAAAACTAGACGTACTGGTTGGATAGAAACTGAAGGAACCCCAGAGACAATGGTCCTTAGACACCCTTCAAACCTGGAATTGAACCCACCCCTGGGGTTCAACTTGCATTCAAACAGGCAGGTTTATAAAGGGAACAATAGCATTCCTGAAGAATGTACTCAGAACAATTACCCATAGGAGACCAAAGGGTAGCATTAGCCTAAAAACAAAGCTCTGAAGGCAAGAAGGGGCGAGAAAGGAGAATGAATGAACATGGAAAGTCTAGGAAAGAGACTGGAAGAATGCTGTTACATTGAGGGCATTAAAACTAATGTTATGAAACAAAACGTGTAAAAAAATTTGAAGGGAAAACTAGTTTGCTCTGTAAACATTTGCCCAAAACACAAATTTAAAGAAGAAAATGGGAAGGGGGTAACTGAAAGAAGTTTAATGAAGTGGCCTTAGTACAAGTGATGAAATATAATATGTTCTCTTTTCCTCCTCCTTCTTATTTTTTATTTTTTAAAATACTGAAAGCAGGTTATGGTTTTATAACTCCTTAGTGACAATTCACACTTTGAAAAGTATTGCATTACACTGCAAATTACTTGAGGGAAATTATATTTTGTTTTTGTTTGCAATTTTTCTTGGGAACTGAGTGACGGTCCACAAATGAGATCATCAATTCCACATTCAACAAATCACACACTCCGCCTCATCCCAATGACTACAATCCACTCCCTGCAACAACAGTCATCCGATTTCCTCCCTGTGGTTCACCATTTATATCTTATATATTCACAAATGAACAAAGCAAAAGTATTTGATGCACATGTACAAAAACGCCATGATTTATCAATTGCTATGTCTGTGAGCATTGAATGTGGGCCCAAGTAAGATGAAATATTTGACACCTTCCTTCCTCCATTTATCATGATGTTGTTTATTGGTCCAATTATGAGGATTTTTCTTTTCTTTACATTGAGTTATAATCCATACTGAAAGCTGTGTTCTTTGATTTTCTTCAGCAAGTGCTTCAAGTCCCCTTCACTTTCAGCAAGCAAGGTTGTATCATCTGCATATCATAGGACGTTAATGAGTCTTCCTCCAGTCACTTAATTGTACTTCTAAGAAATCTGTACCTAGACCAAGAAGCAGTTGTTC
>NW_006408522.1:2917442-2919286 GCF_000296735.1 Chrysochloris asiatica
CATACAGACTGAATTAATGTAGTGTAAGGATACAAATCCGACACACACCTTTACTTACTTTAAACCATCTTATGCTCAAGCATCTGCCTCTTGACCTAAGTATAGATCCTGCATGAGGACAACTAAGTGTCCTGGAATTCACATTCATCACAATGTGATCCATAGTATGTTATGATCCACACAACCAAATGCCTTTGAAAAGTCAACAAAACACAAGCAAACATCTTTCTGGTATTCTCTGCTTTCAGCCAAGACCCATCCAACATCAGTAATGATATTCCTTGTTCCACATCCTTCTCTGAATCCTGCTTAAATTTCTGACAGCTCCCTGCTGCTACTCTTTTTGAATTATCTTCAGCAAAACTTTACTTGCATGTGGTATTAATGATGTGGCTCAATAATTTTCACATTGCTGGGTAAACTGTCTTTGGAGTAGGCACAAGGCACAAATAAGGATCTCTTCCAGTTGGTTGGCCAAAAAGCTGTCTTTCATAGTTCTTGAAATAGACAAGTGAGGGCCTCTAGTGCTGCATCAGTTTGTTTAAACATTTCAATTTGTATTCCATCAATTCCTGGAATCTTGCTTTTCAGCTGTGCCTTCAGTACAGCTTGGCTTTCTTCCTTCAACATCATTTGTTTTTGATCATAACTTCTTAAAATGATTGAACATTAACCAAAGATAAATTTTTTTTTGGTACAGTAACTCTGTATTCCTTCTATCTTCTTGTGATGCTTCCTGTGATGTTCAATATTTTGTCCATAGAATCCTTCAATATTTCAAGTTGAGGCTGGAATTTTTTCTTCAATTCTTTCAGCTTGAGAAATGCTGAGCATGTTCTTCCCTTTAGGTTTTCTAGCTTCCGATCTTTGCACATTTCATTATAATTCTTTTATGTTTAGCACTTTTACTTTATGAATTCCTCTATTTGTTTTAGTTACCCTGCGTATATTCAAGAGAAAGCTTCAGAGTCTCTTCTCACATATACTTTGGTCTTTTCTTTCTTTTCATTTGCTTTCTATTTTATTCATGTATAATATATTTGATGTCATCCCACAACTCCTCTGGTCTTCATTCACTAGTGTCTAATGCGTCAAATATGTTCTTGAGATGGTTTCTAAATTCAGGTGGGATATACTCAAGGTCATATTTTGCCTCTCATGAACTTGTTTTAATTTTTTCAGCTTAATTCTGAACTTACTTATGAGCAATTGATGCTCTGTTCCACACTTGGTCACTGGCTTTGTACTGACTGATGATATTGTTTCTCTATTGTCTCTTCCCACAAATATAGTCAATTTTATTCCTGTGTATTCCATTTGGCAAAGTCCATGAGTTTATGTTGTCCACATAGTTGCCCTTTATGTTGTTGAAGAAAGATATTTGCAAAATCTTTGGTCTTGCAAAGTTTTGTCATGTGATTTCCAGTATCATTTCTATCATCAAGACCATATATCCAACTTACAATTCCTCCTCTTTATTTCCATAAATCTGGTCTTCAGTCATTAGTGTCTAGTCCATCAAATCTATTTTTTTTTTAATGTTTTATTGTGAATTGTGTGATAGTCTACATGGGAGAACATTAGCTCTACATTCATTCCATCATCTATCATTTCATTGGCATAGTTACCATCCCATCCATGCATCCTCACCCAACCTGTACCCTGTAAGCCTGCACCCCCACCACAACCACAGTGCTCAGCCCCTTTCCATCTCCTGATCCCGAGTCCCCAGTCACACCATCTCTTGATGTCGTCTCCTCTGCCTCCATCTCAGGCCTCACCGCTTCTCTGGGTAGGATCCTGCTCTCCGCTTTTCTCCATTGATGGTCCTAGGGGCCTCCGCT
>NW_006408522.1:2921566-2935968 GCF_000296735.1 Chrysochloris asiatica
TCTATTTTGTCTATTTTTGTTTGTGTATTTTTCAGAATGTGTGGCAGTCTGAATATTCCCTGAATTAGCGCCCTCACATTTGTCCTTATTTTTTCATTGATGATTTTCATAATTTTAGGATTCACATTTAGATTTTTAATCCATGTTGAGTTCATTTTTGTATAGGGTGTGAGGCAAAGGTCTTGTCTCAGTCTTTTATATATTGCTTTCCAGTTCTGCCAGTATCAAATCTATTCTTGAAATGGTTTCTGAAATCAAGCAGGATATACTGAAGAGGTAGGTGTGAGAAGGGTTTGATCACATGAGTAAGTAGCACAGGAAATTCTTTGGGAATGGTATTCTGTTCCTTAACTATAGTGGTCTTTCACAGCTCTGCACAGTCGCCAAAACTCAATTTTACTGTATGTTTAAAAGAAGGAAAAAAAAACAATGATTGCCTGAATAAAAATACAATAGGCTTTCTAACAGATTGTGCTAGCCAAGGGCAAACTTTGCTAAAGAAAAAATAATGACTTCAGTTCATTCTAAGAACTTCTAAAAAATACCTCAAAATTTTTTAGTTATAAGTGAACAGCAATTCCATTTTCAGACTGTTAACACGTATCAGGAAATTAAAACCCACACATATAGACCTAAGTAAATACACTTAGATGTACCATATATCTGTGTATCCAATACAACTGTAAAACATTTGGAGATTAAGAATCAAAGAATTAGTTGAAATTGTATATCTCTAATAGCAAGAGTCTAAATTTTTTGATTTTTTGTCCATCTCTTTTGACATCACAGAGCTAATTTTAGAAAGGGTAATTTTATAAAATACAGTGTAATTAAGTAAAGTAGGGTTGTTTTATTGTTGGGTTTTTTTTTTTTTTTTGGTTGGGTTGGGTTTTTGTTTTGAGACTTCTAATTCAGAATTGCATAGGGTGCTTGGTTTTCTGAACACAGTCAGTAGCCTGAGAATAGTCTGAATTATTCTAACATGAAACCAAGCAACTTATACCTAAAACAATCATAGTTTTCTTTTCTATAAGACTTAAAATTCAGAATCCTACCTCCTTTTTATTAAAGAACTGTAAACATGAATATAAAGTTCTGAATAAAGTTTTCCCTCAATCCATGAAAATCAATATGAAAATCATGGCATATGATGGGTTATGCTTCCTGAACTGAATGACGACCTTTGCTTCGTAGTGCATTTAGAAGACAACATCTGCTTACCCTTACTAATGACTACAAGTGCTGCTTTCTCATGCTCTCTTTCTCTAGTAGAAATTCTCAGCAACATTGGACACATTGCCACAACATTTTTTGAGCAATAGTATCTTTTTTGAAATGTGAGAAATCAACCCAAAGCATCTAACCTAAACCAGAAATCTAGACCACAAAGTACAGCCTAGTTTTCTCCATTTCTCAAAATAACTGGAACTGGGTACACAAGAAATTTCCATGTTTCTTTGTGTCATGTAGACACTACTACCAATGGAAGAAATGCTTCACTTTGAGGTTAAAATTGGACCATTCTCTAGGGGTCTCAGGACCATAGTCTCAGGGGACCCATGGTCAATTAGCATAACATATTCCACAAAGACGATGTTCTGCATCCTACTTTAATGAATAGTGACTTTAAAGCTCTTGAGCAGCCATCTAAGGTGCAACTCTTGACTTCTGTATGTGTGAAAGAAATAAGAGTGATGAAAATTGAAGATGATTAGAATCAACTAGTCCAATGGACCAATGGAATATGTGAGCATCAGTCACCATGACTCTGAGACCAGAAGAACTAGATGGTGCCTGGCTACCAGTACCAACCGCTCTGAAAGGGATCAGATCACATTAAAAGGTCCCAAATAGAGTGAGAGAAAATGTGGAACAAACCTCAAAATTATATACATATATTTAAACAAAAAAAGAGCACTGGTAGTGTAGTGGTTACGAATTGGGCTGCGAATAGCAAGGTCAGCAGGTCGAAACTACCAGCTGTTCCACAGGAGAAAGATGAGGCTTTCTGCTCCTGTAAAGATTTATAGCCTCAGAAACCCAGGGTCACTATGTGTCAGAAAAATTTACAGCTTTGGAAACGCAGGGTCGCTCTGTGTCGGAACCAACTCCACGGCACATAACCACCACCACCATATAAACAAAAACAGACAGAGCTTAGTGGTAAGAAAAATACTGAGGGAACCCAAGACTGGGAGAACCCAAGACTGTGGTCTTTGACTCCCCTTTGTGTCAGGAACAGATTCACCCTTGTGATACAATTTTTACCTAAAACAGTAGATAGGTATATAGTGGGAACAAAACACTAGTAAGGTATGCTCACCATGGAACGGTCAATCATTCAAGAGTAAAAGGGCAACATATATCTAAGGACAAAGTTGAGAAGGGATGAGAACAAGGTTTGTAATGGAAATAAGAACCACAGGGAGAAAGTGGATTAACTGTTGTTAAGTGGAGGTGATTGTAATCATTGAGATGAAACAAAGTGTTTGATTTGTTGAATGTAAGACTGATGATCTGTATAAACCACCACTTAATTTACAATAAAGGGTTTCAAAAAAATTTTTAAATTGAGCTGTTCTTTTCATTCTGTTACATAAAAGAGCAACTTTTTTTCACATATTAACGATGTATGATGTCATCTCACAATTCTTCTGGTCTTCATTCATTACTGTCTAATGCATCAAATCTGTTCGTGAGATGATCTCTAAATTCAGGCAGGATATGTTCAAGATCATATTTGGCTCTTGTAAACTTGTTCTAATTTATCAGCTTCAGCCTGAACTGGCATGTGAGCAATTGATGGTCAGTTGCACAGTATGTTCCTGACCTTGTTTTGGCTAATGATATCAAGCTATTTCCCCATCTCTTTCCACAGATGTAGTCAGTTTTATTTCTGTGTATGCCTTCTAGTGAGGTCCATGTGTATAGTTGTCATAGAAGGAGCTGAAATAACTGAAGAAAAAATTCAAGCCTCGACTTGAAATATTAAAGGATACTATGGGCACAATATGGAATGGTGCAGAAAGCACCAAAAGAAGATGGAAGGAATATACAGTCACTGCACCAAAAAGAAGTGGTCACTGTTCATCCATTTCAAGAGGTAGCATATGATCAAGAACCAATGTTACTGAAGGAACAAGTCCAAGGGGCACTGATGGCATTGGAAAAGAACAAATCCCCACGAACTGATGGAATACAATTTGAAATTTTCTAACAAACTGATGCAGTAGTGGAGGCACTCTTCATCTATATCAAGAAATTTGGAAGACAGCCATCTGGCCAACCGATTGGGTGAGATCCACATTTGATTGGAAAAAATCCACATTTGTGCCCATTCCAAAGAGAGGTGACCCAACAGAATGTGGAAAACAGCAAACAAGATCATTAATATCACATGCAAACACATTTTTGCTAAAGATAATTCAAAAATGGCTGCCACAGTACATTGGCAGGGACCTGCAAAAGGTTCAAGCCGGATTCAGATTAGGATGAGCAATGAGAAATATCATTGCTGATGTCAGATGGATCTTGAGTGGAAGCAGAGAATAATACCAGAAAGATGTTTGCCTGTGCTTTATTGACTGTGCAAAAGATTTCTACTGTGTAGATCATGATAAGCTGTGAACAACACTGCAGAGGATGAATATTCCAGAACACTTAATTGTGTTCATGAGAAACCTGTACATAGACCAAGAGGCAGTTGTTCAAATAAAACAAAGGGACACTGAATAGTTTAACATCAGGAAAGGTATACGCCAAGGTTGTGTTCTTTTACCATACTTGCTGAAAGCAAAGAGGTCTTAAAATACTTACTGATGAAGATCAAAGACCACAGCCTTACATATGGGTTACACCTCAATGTAAAGAAAACAAAAATCCTCACCACTAGACCAATAAATAACATCACGATAATTGAAGAAAAGGTTAAAGTTGTCAAAGATTCCATTTTGCTTGTATTCATTATTAATACTCATGGAAGCAGTCGTCAAGAAATCAAACAACTTATACATTTCATTAGGCAGATTTGCTGAACAAGACCTTTAATTAGGCAGATCTGATTAACAAGACCCTTTTAAAGTGTTCAAGAACAAAGATGTGAGCTAGAGGACCAAAGTGCACCTTTACACCAAGCTATAGTATATCCAATAGCCTCCTATGCATATGAAAGTTGGACAGTCAATAACGAAACTGTAGAAGAATTGATCCATTTGAGTTAAGGAGTTGAAGAAGAATATTAAAAACACCATGGGCTGCCAGAAGAACAAACAAATCTGTGTTGGATGAAGTACAGCCAAAGTACTCCTTAGAAGCCAGAATGGCCAGACTTTGTCTCTCATACTTGAGATATCTTATCAGAAGGGACTAGTCCCTGTAGAAACACATCATGCTTAATAAAGTGGAGGGTCAGTGAAAAAGAAGAAGACCCCCAACAGGCTAAGTTTAACAATGATTGTGAGGATGGCACAGGACCAGGTAAGTTTCATTCTGTTGTGCATAAGGTCCCTATGAGTTGGAACCAACTTGACTGCACCTAACAACAACAATCTGGTGTGGCACTGTGGGATAGAGCATTGGACTTCAAGGTCAGTTTGAACCACAAGGTTGATGGTTCAAACTCACCAACTCTTCCTTGAAGATCCTATATAGGGTCACATAAGTCGGAATGGACTCAACAGCACTTAACAGCAACAACAACAAATTGGAGATGAAGCAAAACATTAAAATAGAAGACAATTTTAGTTAACTCCAGACAGTTTCAAGGACTACACAAGGAATGACTTAAAGAGTATTCATACAGCTTATTCAGTGCATGAGTTACCATTGAACTATCTAATAAAAGTCTTAATTTAGAAATAAATGCAAATGTCCACAAAAATCTTGCAAATTAATATTCATTATAGCATTATTAATAATATCTAAAAGATGGACATAACCCAAATATCCATCAACTGGTAAATTGATAAACAAAATATATTTGTACAATAGAATATTATTTGGCCATATAAAGGAATGAAGTTCTGATACAAGCTACATGAATGAATCTTGAAAACATTATGATAAGTGAAAGAAGCCAATCACAAAAAGACCATAAATTCTATGATCCATTTATATGAAATGCCCAGAATAGAGAAATCGGCAATGGGAGTAAAATCCTAGCAGATTAGTGGTTGTCAGGGATTGAGGGGAGGGGAGAATGGAGCATGCCTGTTAATGAGTATTGGGTTTTTTTGCAGGGGAGATAAAAATACTCTAGAATTGATTCTGGTGGTTGTTCTGCAACTCTGTAAATATACTAAACATCATTGAATCATATACTTTAAATGGGTGAGTGCTATGTGAATCATAGCTCAATAAAACTGTTAGCAAAAAATACGTAAATATACATGGATTTACAGAAAAAAAATCAACCAAAGAATCACATAAACAAAGTTATTCCAACCAGCTAAGAACCCCAGAAATGTCTATAGGAAAAACTAGAAAAAGAAAGAAACCAGGCATCCTATATTACTCGGGAGTCATATTCATTCAGAGACTTCAGTTTCCCGTAATTATCTTCAAATTGGTGCCCTATCACACAATGAGCTGTTTGCTACATCATGAGACAAAGGATTGACCAAGCAGGTTTTGGTGTGGTTAGGAAAACCATATTACTGAAGAAGCCCTGGCTATGCGACATTTATAAGAACCCCAGAAATTCAACCACAACTACTAAAAAAAAAAAAATTTTAATTGTCTAATGTGATTAGGTATGGGGAAAAGTTACTTTCGTTACACAAGATTTGAGTGGAAACACCATGTTTACAAAATGTGTTGAGATGTCCAGATAAGCAGTTCTAATGACAGCATACTACACACTTATCATGAGCCATGTGTCACCCTAGGAGAATTTTCAGTGTATCAGGGTGGCCCACATTTTGCTATTTATCATTTTTACTTCATATCAGAATCAAAATTTTGGGGGAAAAAAAAACAACCAATTTTGAAACCGAAGCAAGCCATCTGTGGCCTGAGTAATGAGGCCTCTTGCAAAAAAAAAAAAAAAACACCAGAGATTAACACATTTTTGAGAAATAGACTTTGGTTTCAGAGAACTATTGCAGCTATTTAATTCACATGCTCATGCAGTTCAAACATGTAGAAATTTACAGAAAAATTTTTAAGGGTTTATGTGCCTCCAGATATAAGAAACACTATGGTGATTACATGAAGCTTTGGTTCAGTGGGTTAAGCATTGGGCTGCTAACCACTATGAGTTAAAATGGACTCATTAGCCATGGGTTTTTATGAAAGTTACCTGTCCTTTGCCCATTGCTACTGAGTGGATTCTTACTTGTGACCTGAGAGGACAGAGTTAGAAATTTCCCATAGGGTTTCCAAGGCTGTAATCTTTATAAAAGCAGACTCACATCTTCCTTGCATGGAGAAATCTTTCAATTAGCAGTAGAGTGCTAAGCCACTGTGCCACCAGAGTTTCTTATAGTAGTTACCAAATAGTTGTTGTTAGATGCTGTGGAGTCAATTCCAACGCATAGCAACCCTCTGCACAACCGACCGAAACACTGCCCTGTCCTGCACCATCCTCACAATTGTTACATTTAAGTCCATTGTTTCTGCCACTGTGTCAGACCAACACGTTGGTAGTCTTCCTCTTTTTCACTGACCCTCCACTTTACCAAAGGAGCTCTGGTAGCATAGTGGTTACGAATCGGGCTGCTAACCTTAAAGTCAGTAGTTCGAAACTACCAGCTGTTTCGTGGTAGAAGGATGAGGCTTTCTGCTCCCGTAAAGATTTACAGCTTTGGAAACCCTACACAGGGTTGCTATGAGTTGGAACCGACTTCACAGCACATAACCACCACCACCACCACTTTACCAAGCATGGCATCCTTCTCCAGAGACTGGTCCCTCCTGATGATATGTCCAAAGTATGAAAGACAAAGTCTTGCCATCCCAGCTTTCAAGGAGCACTTTAGCTGTACTTCTTCCAACACAGATTTGTTTCTTCTTTTAGCAGTTCTTGGTACTTTTAATATTCTTCACACCATAATTCAAATACATCGATTCATCTATGATCTGCCTTATTCATTGTCCAACTTTCACATGCATATAAGGTTACTGAAAATCCAATTGCTTGGGTCAGGCACACCTTAGTCCTCAAACTGACATCTTTGTTTGCTCTTCAACACTTTAAAAAGACTTTGTGCTGAAAATTTACCTAATGTAATTTGTCATTTGATTTCTTGACTGCTGTTTCTATGAGTATTGATTGTGGATCCAAGCAAAATGAAGTCTTTGCTGATGAAAGAAGATGGGGATAGCACTCATGTGGTACAATAGTGAATACTTACTATCAGGACTGACTGTGAGGGTTGGAAATGTAAAGGTAGACGCTTTGTAGCAAAAGGAGGGGAGTGGTTGACTTTGCAGTCTAGGATCAGAGGTCCCTGGGATCATCAAGGGAGAAGAATGGGGTGCGGGACCATACCCAGAGAAACAGTAATGCCAGAGATGGAGGCAGAGACAATGACATGGAGAGATGGAGCAGCTGGGGACTCTAGACCCAGAGAGGGAGAGAGGCTGTGTGCTGATGACTGGGGGGCAGGCTTGCAGGGTATACCCTTTGGTTGGTTAATGATGCATGTAGGGGATTGTAACTATGGCAATAAAATGATATACGATAGGATGAATGTAAAGCTAATGTTCTCCCATGTAAACTATCACATAATTCACAATAAAACAGTTTAAAAAAAATGAAGTATTTAACAGCTTCAGTCTTTTCTCCAATTATCATGATATTATTTACTGGTGCAGTTATGAGCATTTTTATTTTCTTTATATTGAGGTGCAATCCATATTGAATGCTGTGGTCTTTGACCTTCATCAGGAAGTATTTTAAGTCCTCTTTACTTTCAACAATCTAAGTTGTGTCATCTGCATATCGCAGGGTGTTAACAAGTCTTCCTCCAATCCTGATGCCACATTCTTCTTCATATAATCCAGCTTCTCAGATTATGTGCTCAGCATCTAGATTGAATAAGTATGGTGAAAGAATACAACCCTGGCACACACCTTTCCTGATTTTAAACCATTCAGTATCCCCTTCTTCTGTTTTCACAACTGCTTCTTGTTCTATGTACAGGTTCCTCATGAGCACAATGAAGTGTTCTGGGATATTCATTCTCCACAATGTTATCCATAGTTTTTCATGATCCCCATAGTCGAAAGCCTTTGTATAATCAATAAAGCACAGGTAAACATCTTTCTGGTATTGTCTGCTTCCAGTCAAGATCCATCTGATGTCAGCAATGCTATCCCCAATTTTCAGAAGGTGTGTTTAGTGACTAAAGCCACACTGGTAGATAATAGGAATACGTCTTAGTTGTGGTGCAATGACTGAATATTACAGTAACTCAGAACTCTGTGATAAAGAGAGAGTACAAGATCACCTAGAGAAAGGCAGTGTCCTAAAAAGGAACCCTGGCGCAGTACTGTAGGATCAGCACTGGACTGCTAATCACAAGGTCGGTGGCTCAAACCCACCAGGCCGCTTCTCAGAAATCCTGTATAAAGGGCCACTCTGAGTAGAAACCAACTCGATAGCAATTAACAATAGCAAAAACAAAAAGTAGTAGCTTTCCCTGCAGAAAGTAACATGTGAGTTCTAGCAGGAAAAGTTTGATTGCCTAAATTTTCAACTAGGCAGTATCCTATTTCAAGGCCATTCTGTTGCAAAACCTTGCCGTGTGGTTGTAACACAGCTGTGTCGGTTATAAACCAGAAAAGACAGGCAAGAAAAAAAAAAAAAAAGCTGAAGAGATTCAGGGAAAGAGTATTCCACGTAACTTTTCGAATGACAGTCTTAATAAATGATTTGTGAAAAAGATTTCAAGTTCTTGAACTTTCTACCCTGACTGTGTCGTATTTTTACTAAAAGATTAAGGAGAGACTCTAAGGACAACTAATTGCTTGAATAAATGATTGCCACATTTACAATATCAGAATTACTAAGGACAAAGACTTAACAGTGGCTATTCATCATTGGGCTGCTTGCAGTTAGAAACTACCAGCTGTTCCGTAGGAGGAAAATGAGGCTTTCTGCTCCTGTAAAGATTTATAACCTCAGAAACCCTATACAGGGTTGCAATGCATTGGAACTGACTCGACAGCACATAGCCACCACCATTCATCATTGTGGGTTAATAAGCTGGACTTCAAAGTCGGTTTGAATGCAAGGTCTGTGGTTGCAGCTCACCAGCCGCTCCTTGGAAACCCTATGCAGGGTTGCTATGGGTCAGAACCGACTCAGTGGCACTTAACAACAACAATTCATCATTTACTGAGTACCTGCAGGTATGCAGTCCTATGCATTTCCTCTTGGGTTTCAGATGGTGTTTTTGAGATAAAAAATAGATGAGAAACTTATCATACAACATATATTATTTTGAGGTTATTATTGGGAATATATAAGGAAATGTGTCTATGGAATTTCCTTCAGAAAATGTGTAGTTATATAGATATATTTATATGCAGATACTTAGATATTTTTTATAATAATGATAATTAACAATCATTCTACCTAAATGCATAGGTTATTATAAGCTAAGTAAGTAAGAACTGTGGTGATATATACAAGCAGGCTTCATTTTATTGCACTTCACTGTTGCACTTCGCAGAGCCTGTATTTTTACAAATTGAAGGTTGGTGACAACCCTGCACTGAACAAGTCTTGTTGTTGTTAAGTGCCGCAAGTCAGTTCTGACCCACAGCGACCCTGTAAAGGGTTTCTGAGGAGCAGCTGGTAAGTTTGAACCACTGATCTTGTGGTTCAAACCAACTTTACAGTTGAGTGCTTATGCTACAGTACCACACCAGAACTCCTGAACAAGTCTATGGGTGTGGTATTCCAGCAGCATGTGCTCACTTGGTGATCACTTGGGTCACATTGTGGTAATTCTCACAGTATTTTTAACTCCTTCATAATGCTATTATAATTTACCAGATTATGGTATAGTGTATACACATCTTTTATACACACTAGGGTCCCACAAAATGGGTGTGACTTGCTTTAGTGCAATATTCCCTTTTATTTGGTGGTCTGGAATGGAACTCACATATCTCCAAGGTATGTCTGTATTCACAAACTAAATGATAGGTAATGCAATGTAACACAACTTGAGGTTTTTCATGAGGCTTGGCCTAAAAGTGCTGCTGTGAACCGGCCACTGTCCAGACCCGGGATGTTGCGAATGAAGGCATAACAGCCTCACAGAAGAAAATCCCGTTATAGAGAAGAGGAAAACTGTGCCCTTTTGCCTGGTCCACCAAAGCAGAAGATAAGACCATATCTCAAGGGGTTCTGTTGCCCACACAGAAAGTAGATAATAAAGAAAGGCAAGCAGAACAGATGAAATATGGAATGACTGTAGATGAATTGATGCATTTGAGCTATGGTGTTGAAGATTATTAAAAATATCATGGACTGCCAAAAGAACAAACCAATTTGTCTTGGCTGAAGTACTGCCAGCATGCTCCTGGGAATCCTGGAATGAAATATGATGATGACTATGACTACCTGCAGTATCTGGAAGAACTGTGTGGGCCCAGGGAGCTCATTCCCACAAGTAATTTCAATATACACATAGGAAGAATGAGAAAGAAGAAACTTTAGTAATTCCAAATATTGGAATTAAGTTGTCTTCATCAAAGTTTGTGTCAGAGTTTAAGGAAGACATTGGATTGCTAAATAAAGCTGCTCTTGTTTCAGGCCCTAGACTGAATTTTGATCCTGACATTATTGCAGCTCTTAATAAGGATTTTTACTTTAACAATCCAGATAATCTGCTCTAAGATTATTTTATTCGTCAAGTCAGTAAGGCAAGAGGAAAGGAAAAGGAATTGGATACATGAGGGTAAGTTAAAAATTATTGCTATGAGGGTTTTACTTCATATATGCATGGGTTTATTCCAAACAAAACATGTTGAAGCGTATCTCTGAGATTAGTGGATGGCTGGAGACAAGTTCTATCAATAATACACTCGTCTGAGTCTCCTTAGGGTGTCTTTGAATGAAAGATCCAATCAAAAAAGTTGCTTCAAAGGGATCTGCTGTGCTACTTAGATTCAAGGCAGAGAGGTCAACTCAGAAAGTTATGGGGACTCATTGTGGGGAGTAATCTTAACAAAGTTTTACAAAGGACACAGGACTATCAGGGGAACTTTTCATGAGAACGTTTTAAGAAAATGGGAAACTGCATTGGTGAGGAAAGTAGCAGGAAAGTTGCACAGAGGATTTTTTTTCCCTCATCACAACCTTTTCCTACAACAACAATGCACTTACTCATTCTTCCAGGGCTGTCCTGTGATAGTTTGTTGAGAAACCTTACCCATCCACCCTACACCACTTACCTTGTCTCTTCACACTTCTTTTTGTTCTCAAAATTCAAAGAACATTTCAAAGGAATGAAATTTAATTCTCTGAAGGATGCCAAAACTGTGGTTCTCAGTGATGTAAATTAAAGAGCATAGAATTCTTTGGGGGAAGGGTTGTTGTTTTTGTTGTTGTTAAGTGCCTGTATAGGGTTTCTGAGGAGCAGCTGGTGAGCTTGAACTGATGACCTTGCAGTTCAAACAGCTTTGCAGTCTGGTGCATTAACCCACAGTGTCATACTAGGAAGGGTTAGAGAGATGGAAATCTCACCATCAGAAGATTGTCAATATAAATAGAGGATTCCTCTTTTTCTCAGATCTTCCATTTTACCACTCTGGTAGCAAGTTGGTTATGAGTTGGGCTGCTAATAACAAAGTCAGCAGTTCAAAACTACCAGTGGTTCTGCAGGAGAAAAAATGAGGCTTTCTGCTCCCATAAAGATTTACAGCCTTGGAAACTCTATACAGGGTCACTATGAGTCAGAACTGACTCTACAGCACATCACTACCACCTCCATTTTACCAAATATGATACCATTCTCCAGGGACTGGTCTCTCCTAACAATATGTCTGAAGTATGAGAGATGAAGTCTGACCATTCTGGCTTCCAGGGAGCATGCTGGAAGTACTTCAGCCAACACATATTGGTTTGTTCTTTTGGCAGTCCATGATACTTTTAATAATCTCCAATACCATAGCTCAAATGTATCATTCCTCTACAGTCTTCCTTATTTACTGTCCAACTTTCACATGCATATGAGGTTACTGAAAATACCATGGCTTGGGGCAGGCATACCTTAGTCCTCAAACTGACATCTTTGCTCTTCAACACTGTAAAGAGATATCGTACAGCAAATTTGCCTAATGCAATATGTCACTTGATTTCTTGACTGCTACTTCCATGAGTGTTGATGGTTAATCTGAGCAAAATGATTTCTTTGACATCTTGAATCTTTTCTCCATTTATATGGATGTTATTTATTGTTCCAGTGGTGAGCATTTTTTTTTTTTCTTTCTTTACATCAAGGCGCTGTGGTCTTTGATCTTCATCAATAAATACTTTAAGTCCTCTTGCTTTCAATAAGCAAGGTTGTATCATTAGCATATCGAAGGTTGTTAATGAGTCTTCTGCCTATCCGGGTGCCATGTTTTTCTTCATATAATCCAGCTTCTTGGATTATTTGCTCAGCATACAGGTTGATAGTGTTCCACTGTTATTCATAAGGTTTTCAGTGATTAAATATTCAGAAGTAGCCCGTCTTTCCTTCTTCCTAGTTGGTCTTCATCTGGAAGTTCAGCTGAAATCTGTCCACCATTGGTGACCCTGCTGGTATTTAAAATACCCATGCTTCCAGCATCACTGCAATATATAAACCATCACAATACAACAACTGACAGATAAGTGGTGGTCAAATGTTGATGATTTTGCTTAATAAGGATTCAATGATTTTGGAACAATACCTTTTTTTAACTCACCCTCATACATAAGTCATAGGCTGAAGATGGCAGTGTTTGGGATAATATGGATGATGAGAAGAAAAGCGGTCATGGCAGTGATTAGTATGTCTTTGAAAGCCTACTATCTGATGAAGATGATATGTCTGCCTCAGATAAACTTCACGAAGCTGTAGAAATAAATCACTTGTCTGGGGAAGAATACACACACAAAAAGTCACTTTTTGGAGTATTCCATGACTTCTTGAGTCATGGAGAGATACAAACATCTGACGCTACAATGAGAGGTTCAAGATGTTTTATAAGAGAAAACAAACAAGATGGCGGATCAGGTAGAAGTGTAGTGAGGAACTCCATCAGCAACAACACAGAATACCGGACCAAGCAGGCTCAGGGGATGGTCCAAGAACTCTAAAAAACATATAAAGTAATATTTAGAAGGTTGGAAGACTTACAGCTAGAGGAATTTGTAGCAGAAGCAAGAAATCCATTGCTTTCTAATTCAAGATGCTCAGCTGCTCCCTCCTGGAGCCGCCATTTTGGGCAAGACCAAGTCGGGGAAGGATCAGAGCAGTCATGGACACCTGACAGAACCACAGAGATAAAGGTGTGGACATTTTTTTTTGGTATCTGTTCATTAGTCTCTCTCTGTGCACCTCCATTCAGGTGGCAAGAGGGGGTTCAGGAGCAAGTGGACACCCTGCCCCCACCCCCAGAGGGTTCTGCTACACATGCCCAGAGATCTCCTCGAAATTTAAAGTGACAGTTTCTACTTAAAACCAAACAGCAGCACAAAACAGCTACAGCTAGCCCTGAACTGTTTATCACTAGGAAAAAGGCCTGAACGGGGATTGTGGAGCAGGATAGGCAGACTAAAAAGGTAATAGGTGAAAATTAAACCCTGAGTTACATCACAACAACCAACAGTGGCACCTTGAAATTTCTCAGGAAGAAGAGTGAAAAGGGAAGCCCATCTTCTGATCACATCTACCTAGAGGCAATCAGAAAGCATAAAAAATACCAAAATACACACCTATCTAAGTATTAAGGCCACAGATAACTCATGAATATGCCCAAAAAAATGGAAACAAATGACCACAGCAGCACATGTCCCGAAATTATATAAAGTGACTGAGGCAAATGAGCTGGAAGTAGACCTACACTCCATACTGGAAGATGGGCAGGTTTTGGAAATGCCTGAGATGGAATTCAGAAAAATCATTATAAAATGTATCAAAACACTTTACAATGGAGTTGAGAAAAATAACGAAGAAGCCAGGAAAACACTACAGGAACAATCAAATAAGACAGATACAGAATTGGAAACAATTCAAAACCTACAGAAAGAGGTCCAAACAATTGATAATAGAATATCAGAAATGGATAATACACTGAAAGGGCAAAGGCGTAGAATTGAAGCGATAAAAGCCAGAACTAGTGAGCTAGAAGATAAATATCTCAACACTACTAAGATAGAAGAACAAGCACAAAAAAGGATAAAAAAAAAAAAAAAAAAA
>NW_006408522.1:2937038-2943996 GCF_000296735.1 Chrysochloris asiatica
TATATATATATATATATATTAAAGGAAACAACGGTAAATTGCTACAATTTGATGAAACTGACCTATACTCATGGAGATAGTAACTCTAAATACCAACAGAGAGGGAAGGGGTCTTGCTAACCCCTCTCTGTACACAGGGTAGATAGGATGGGCAACTTAGACATTGGCTATCTAAAATAAGGGGGCAATAAAGGCATGAAGTGACTGGCTTACAAGTTTTCAAGAGGGAGTTTAGTTTAAGAATGTTGGGGGGAAGAAAGAGTCCCCACTGAATAGTTTTCATCTTGTCTAGATGGGTCTGGTGAAAATAGATGGGGATAAGATTTGTATGATTCAGTAGTGAATAATTGTTACCATGACTAACTGCGACTGTCACAATTGTAAAGATAGAAGTTTTGTAACAAAAACAGGGGAGTAGTTAATCTTACAGTCCAGAAACAGAGGACCCTAGTACCATCAAGGGAGAAGAGTACAAGCAGAATGCGGGATCTTTTCCAGAGAAGCAGTGATGCCAGAGATGGAGGCAGAGATGGGGTCATGGAGAAGGGGAGCAGCTGAGGAGGTGTAAATTATTATATATGCCTGAGTGGTTTTTTTGTTGTTTTTTTAAAAAGCTGAAGTGAATAGAGAGAAATATTGTTAACTGATGGTACATAGAAGAGATTATAATTATTATAATGAAACAAGGTGTATGATTTGTTGTATGTAAAACTCATGATATGCCCTGTAAACTTTCACTCAATCCACAATAAAAACTTTTTAAAAAAGAAGACGTTTTATGAGCTACATATGATGATAATGAGATGGCTCTAGGTAATGCTGAATTGGAAGGTTCAAGAAACACTGTGGGTTAGGCTTTGGACTGCTAACTGCGTCAATGGCAGTGGGTTTTCATGGGTTTATTCAAGTAGCCAGTACTTGGTTACAGAACATTCTGAATGACTGCTATAAAGAGAAGGCAGAGAACTGTGTAAAACTGAATTCTCTTGAACCCTGTGCAGACTAGAACCTGCTAATAAATGAGTCCAATGTGTCTGCTTAAGAAGAAAATGTTACTGTAGTTCTTGAGAAAGTAAAAAAGAAGTGGGACTGTGGATCCACTTACTGTACATATTCAAATTTATACAACCATCAACCAAAGCCCAAAGAAATCAGAATGTCTTCTAAAACAGGAATGCTTCTCTATGTCTGACCTAAGAAAGGACGACAACAAAGCAAATTGAAGATCAAATGAAGATAATTAATGGCAGTCCTTTGCCTAAGGTATCAACCCAACCTCATTCTAAAAATAAAAGCAAAGAATAAACAAATGCAAGCGTGCAAGGAATGGCAAGTGGAGAAGAAAGCTAACAAATTAGCTTTCAAACTGGAGCAAAGAGGTCAAGAAAAGGAACTTGAAGAAGAATATTGAAGTTTGAAAGCAATGACCATGAAACATTTAGAACAAGGCACTTTGCTTTAGGAGCGCCTCTTTATGTTCATTGATGAACTAAGATCTTAAAGAGACAAAACTGTTTGCTCTGCCATTTTTACTGCCAAAGATGGAAAAGATAATGGTAAAATATTTGAATTATTTTATACCAACAATTTTGTTCACCATTTAAAAAAATGTCATAATTTTTTAATTTATAAATTTTGGTGTGCTCTGAAATAAATTACTTCAATGGAAGGGAAAAAGCTTTTTAACACTTTCAAGAGATCTTTTGTGGATTTGCCTAATGCAATATATTATTTGATTTCTTGACTGTTGTTTCCAAGCACAATGAAGTCCTTGACAATTTCAATCTTTTCTGTTTATTGTGATATTGCTTACTGGTCTAGTTGTGAGGACACAGCAAGCAAAGCTGTGTCATCTGCATGTTGCAG
Source organism: Chrysochloris asiatica (assembly GCF_000296735.1). Taxonomy (NCBI): domain Eukaryota; kingdom Metazoa; phylum Chordata; class Mammalia; order Afrosoricida; family Chrysochloridae; genus Chrysochloris; species Chrysochloris asiatica. The sequence goes on from NW_006408522.1 coordinate 2,938,905, forward strand.
GTTGTTGTTGAGTATTCCTCTAATCCGGATGCTGCATTATTTCTCATCTAAGTACAGCTTCTCTGACTGCTTGTTCAGTGTACAGATTGAATAACTATGGTGAAAAGATACAACTCAGATGTGCACATTTCCTGATTTTAAACCATGCACTATCCCCTGGTTCTGTTCTAATGACTGCTTCTTGGTCTATGTACAGGTTCTGCATGTGCAAAATTAAGTTTTTTGGAATTGCCATTCTTCATGATGTTATCCATAAATTGTTATGATCTACACAGTTGAATGTGTTTGCACTGTCAATAAAACAGGTAAATATCTTCCTGATATTCTCTGCTTTCAGCCAAGATATGTGTCCTTCCCAATTTTTTTTCCTTAAAATCCAAGTTTAATGATTCCAAACTGCTTGCTACCCAAGGAATAATAGTTACTAGCATAGAATATTTTGAGAGGAAAAACAAAACAAAAAAGAATACTCAGAGGAAGATATACTCATTCATATAAAAGAGCCACTGAATTTGCCTCTATTCCAGAGGAATATGTATATAAGATGTAGATCTTATGACCAATTTTAACTGGGATGAATGGTTACATACAGCTTGAGAAATGTTGAAGACTTGTACCTAGAGTCCTTGTGTGGTGCTGTAGGATAAGCACAGGACTGTTAACCACAAAGTCAGTGGTTCAAACCCACCAGCTGCTCCTCAGAAACCTTATATATGAGATGGAACTGACTTGATGGCATTTAACACAACAACAAAGATCCACCTGATCCAATTCATGGTATTTTCAATCACTTCATTTGCATGTGAAAGCTGGACATTGAATAAGAAAGGCCAAAAAAGAATTGATACCTTTGAATTATGATGTTGGCAAAGAATATTAAGTGTACATACCATTGACAAATAAACCTGTCTTGGAAGAAGTACAGTCAGGATGCTCCTTGGAAGCAAGAATGGTGAAACTTTGTACTTTGGACATGCTATTAGGGGACCAGTCCCTGAAGAAGGACATCTACTTGGTAAAGCAGAGAGGCAGTGAAAAAGAGGAAGACCTTCAACAAGATGAATCGACACAATGGGCTCAAATATGGCAAAGATTGTGAGGTTAGTGCAGGATCAAGTAGTGCTTTGTTGTACATAGGGTTACAAAGAGTCAGAACTTTCATGAAAGGTCTGAGAAGTCCTTCAGGTAATTATAGCCTTGATCAAAAATACTCCAAAGAGTGGAATGGTTACGATATAGTTGGGGTTGTGCTTGGAGTAGAAAGGAAATGGTCGGTTGAAAATCAAAAGGAGTTTTTCCAGTACCCCCAAATCTGGATTGTTATGTGTGTTGTTGAGTCAGTTCTGACTCACAGTGGTCCTGTGTAGGGTTTCCAAGAGTGGCCAGTAGACCAGAGGTTAGAAATCTTGACCTTGATGTTGCCAGTCCAGTGCTTATCCTGTAGTATCACACCAGGGCTCAAATTTGAACTAGGATTTACTAATATTGTGGCACTATAGATAAGCACTGGACAGCAAGGTCGGTTTGAATCACAAGGTTGGTGATTCAAACACACAAATTGCTCCTTGGAAACCCTATACAGGGTCGCTATGAGTTGGAACTGGCTCAACAACACTTACCATCAACAAATAGCTTCTAAGGAGCCCTAGTGGTACAGTGGTTAAGCACTTGGCTACTAACCAAAAGGCCACAGGTTCAAACCCACCAGCCACATCAAGGGAAAAAGATGTGACAGTCTGCTTCTGTAAAGATTGTTGTTGTTGTTAAGTGCTGTCGAGTTGATTCCAACTCATAGTCTTATATAGGGTTTCTGAGGAGTGCCTGGTGAATTTGAATTCTCGACCTCATGATTCAAACAGACCTTGCAGTCCAGTGCTTATCCTACAGCACCACACCAGGACTATAGCCTTGGAAACTCTATGGGTCAGTTCTGCTCTCTCCTAGAAGGTCACAATGAGTCAGAATCAACTTGAGGACAACAGATTTGCTTGTGTGTTTTCTAACTGTGAACAAGATATATCAATAAATGTCCTTTCATGAGCTACCTCATGTCTGGACCTTCTACTCTAGTCTTCAATTTAAGCAAAACATTCTTAAATGTTTGTTTTCCTGTTCCCTCTGAAGTAACTGATTTTTTTAAAAAATTACTTTTCTTTATTGTGGTAAAAATATATGTTACAAAATATTTGCCATTTTAGCAAGATTTATATACAATTCAGTTCCACTGGTTATCTTCATCATGTTGTACACTCATCACCACTGTTCTTTTCCATATTCTTCCACCACCACTAACAGAAACTCAGCAGCCCCTAAGCAATGGCTCCCTTTTCCCCTTCCTTCTCCCTGAAAACTACTGTTAAACTTTGGGTTGTCTATTTCATGTAAGTGGGATCACTGTGACTGACTTATTTGTGAAGTTCAGCAATGTTGCTGCATGTTTCTCTATTCCATTGCATGTATATACCATATTTTGTTTATACACTCATTTGCTGATAGACATTAATACTGTTTCTACTTTTTGGCTATTGCAATAATGTTGCAATGAACATTGGTGCTACTGTTTAGTTGTGTGTGTTTTTTTTTTTTTTCAAAGGAAACTTACAGAAGTTCCTCAGAAGTCTCTGCAGAGTTCCTGAAAAAAAAAAAAAAAAAAATCACCATTGTAACTTCCCATTTCCAACAAATTTAATTAGACCCAAGGCCCTGCTGGATACAAATTTCCCACGAATATAAAACTAATAATCATGGCCTAAGAGGACAGTTAAAGAACAGAACATGTCACAAAGTGTCCGTTCTACCTCTGTTTAACACACGGAACAAAACCTTGTTTTATAGACAGTGCACATACTCAGCCCATACATCTTTCTCTTATAATTTTCTGAGCCCTCCTGTTAGCAGCATTGAGATATCCAGTTATAGAGTGGGTTGGTTGCTGTTATTACCGTATATATCTAGGTAATACTCTTGTCTATCCAAATCAGTTTCAGGTCCAGTTATTTGAATTCTTTGAGTTTCTTTGATCTGAGGACTTAGATGAACGTCATCCAGTCTTCCAAAAAAATTTCATCCCACAGTTATTTCTTATAGACTCTAACCCCCAGATGTGTTTGCTTCAGCTTCCCTGTTGCTTTGGAAACCCCTACTTAAATTCATTTAGAGTCTATTTTATATTATTGTAGCTTTTTATAAATAGACTCACTGTGCTCTCTAGATACCAAGAGAGATTTTGTATCAAATGCTTTTATACCTAAGACTTATTAATATTCTAAAATTCTGCTTTTCCTTAAATATGTGCATTACTTGAAGTATTAATAGAGCTTCTGCATTAGATTTTATAGATCATATAGATTTACATAGGCAAAATGTTAGCATTTGCATATATTCTGTAGAAAACTAAAGCCAAACATAAGTAAGCAAAACAAAGAAACAAGTAAACAATCCAGCATGGAACTCTTGGAAAGCTGCAACCCACTTCTTATGCTAATTTAGTTTCACAACTGGCTGCCTACATGGCTAGTCTCTTCCTTAGATAGATCACTTACATATGCGTTTGAATAGCAACACTAACCTCTACTAAATTTCTTCTTCTAATACAGCTTTGTCAATTTCTTTTGAATTATAGATACCAATGTGATACAAAAGGCAGTATTCTGAAGATTCAGGAATTCAGGAATGTAACGAAAATTATTTTTCTGTTGTCCTTTCTCATCCTCTATGCTCGTATCCTGTTACCAGTAATGTGAAGCTACTACTAAACCACAACAACCACACTACTTGGTGGTGATTGTGTGCCATCAAGTCGGTTCCAACTCATAGCCACGGAGGCTGTAAAATGCTTCATCTTTCTTCCATGGAACAACTGGTAGATTCGAACTGCTGACCTTGCAGTTAGCAGCTCAGCTCATAATCCATTACAGTATCAGCGCTCCTAGCTGACAAAATTGTTGTTATTGTTAAGTGCCCTTGAGTTGGTTTCAAGTCATAGGGTACCTGTATAGGGTTTCCAAGGAGTGACTGGTGAGTTTGAACTGTTGCAGACCTTGGGGTTCAAATTGACCTTAAGGTCCAGTGCTTTATGCCACAGTGCCACACCAGGACTCCACCAAACTAATTATCCTTGGCTATTGTTAATTTGTTTTTAATGTTCCTTTTTTAGTATCACAGAGTACAATTTTAGAGCAGGAAAGTTGAATTAATCCAATTTTCAAGAAAGAAAAGATGATTTACTAAGAATTTAACCAATTTAAACTTACTCAGCATCATTAGTCGTTGTTAAGTACCACTGAGTTGGTTCTGACTCATACCAACCCTGTGTAGGGTTTTTGAGGAGCAGCTGGTAGTTTGAACTGTCAACCCTGTGGTTCACAGTCCAGTGCTGATCCTACAGCACCACACCAGAAGTCCATTAGGGAAGTTAAAGTAAAAACTGCAATGAATTACCATCGTATACCAATTACTTTTCACTGTCCAGTCAAGTATTTGCTTCTAGAGTGCACAGGATTACTATGAGTTGGAATGAACTTGACAGTATCTAACAGAAATCTTCAGGAGAAAGATGGGGCTTTCTGCTCCTGTAAAGATTTACTGCCTTGGAAACAATACACAGGGTCACTATGAATCGAAACTGACTTGATAGCACATCCCACTATCACCGTCACCAACAACTAGACTTTCTGGAGTCATGGAGGCTGGATGAACCTCTGAAATTGTAGCCCTGAAATAATCTTTAAACCTTTAACCAAAAATATCCCCTGAAGTCTTAAAAATCAAACAATTGAAAGAACAAACAAGACAGTGGATTGGGTGGACATATAGCAGAGAGCTCCACCAACAACAACACAGAATACCCGACCAACTAGGTTCAGCGGATGGTCCCAGAACTCTGAACCACATATAAAGGAATACTTAGAAGGTTGGAAGGCTCACAGCTGGGGAAATTTGTGGCAGAAGCAAGAAATCTATTGCTTTCTAGTCTGGGATGCTCCGCTGCGCCAGGAGCCGCCATCTTGGGTGAGACCACGTCAGGGAAAGGATCAGAGCGGCCACAGACGCCTGGCAGAACCGCTGAGATAAAGGTGTGGACATTCTTCTC
>NW_006408522.1:2946777-2959566 GCF_000296735.1 Chrysochloris asiatica
GGTATATGGAGGGGATTATAATCAATGTAATGAAACAAGTTATATGAATTGTTGAATGTCAAACTGATGATGTGCACTGTAAAGTTTCACTCAATCCACAATAAAAACCTTAAATTAAAAAAAAAAGGTCTAAACAAAACAAAACAAAAAACAACAACAACAAAAATCAAACAATTGTTTAGCTTAACTAGTTAAAAAATTAAAAGTGTTCTTGAGCACTGTGCTCTTTTAAGAACTATCAATATGGGATCCAACTGACAATAGCAGCTCGAAAGATTAGATAAGAACCTTTTGTTAATAAGGGAGGAAAAACACAGAAAAGAAAGGCCAGAATGGCTACACACTCCAAAACTGGAATCAATGTCACCAAATTGTACAAGTTGAAACTGTTGCATTTGTGTGTTTTGCTGTGAATATTCTCATCAATAACAAAATCAATTTTAAAGGGAAAAAATGAGACTTGAGTGCTAAATGACAAGTTTGGGAGTGTACTGGGTTCAGGAATGAGTTCTCCTAGGAACATTTTCTATCACTGTTTCTATATGACCTGTTGTTATTCCTATTAATGCCATAGCTTTGTTGCTTTCCATTTAAATAAGTATTTATTAAGTATATACTCTGTACTAGGTCAGGTTTTATGAAAGAAGATTAAGATAAGAACACTACCCTCAAGTTGCTTATATTTCAGCTAATTTGTAAAGAGAAAGACATCAATAAAAAGATGGCTATAAAAATGAAGGGTTATAGATACTACATTGTTGTTGTTGTTAAGTACCATTGAGACAGTTTTGACCCACAGCAACCCTGATAGGGTTTCCAAGGAACTGCTGGTAGATTTGAACCGACCTTGCAGTTAGCAGGCTAGTGCTTATCCTACAATGCCACACCAGAACTCCAGATGTCATATGTTGTTAAGTGCTCTTGAGTCCGTTTTGACTCATAGAGACCCTGTGTAGGGTTTCTGAGGAGTGACTGGTGATTTTGAACTGCCAAACCTGAGATTCAAACCGACCTTGTGGTCCAGTGCTTATCCTACAGCACTGGACTGCAAGGTGGTTTTTAACTGTAAGTTTGACAGTTCAAACTTACCAACTGCTCCTCAGAAACCGTACACATGGTCACTATGAGTCAGAACCAACTCAATGGCATGTAACAACAACAACATGAGCATATTTCTTCCATAAAAAGATCAACTTGGAAAAACAGGGCTAGGTGGATTTGAAGATGGAAAGACAAGGGATAAGAAATCCAGTTAGAGGACTGCTGCAAAATTTCAAGTTAAAAAAAAAAAAAAAAAGATGTGGCTCTTAAACAGATCAGTGGGAATTGTGACAGAAAGGTAAAGGGTGCAATTGGTGTTAAGGAGGTGTTATCAGTTGGTCTTGATGACTGGTTGGGTGTCAAGGATTTTGGCTTTTGTGAATGGGTGTGTATGGTGGGTACTGCTCAAAGAATTCGAGAATAGGGGAGGAGTGGTGGTAGTTATGTGCCATGGAGTCAATCCTGACTCATAGTGATCCTGCACAGGGTTTCCGAGGCTGCAAATCTTTACGGAAGCAGAAAGCCTCATCTTTCTCCCAGTGGAACAGCTGGTAGTTTCAAACTGCTGACCTTAAAGTTCACAGCCCAATTTGTAACCACTACGCTAACAGAGCTCCTTAGGGGAGGAATACGCTTGGGATAAAAACATCTTGGAAAATGTTGAGTTTGAGGTACACTTGTGGTATCCAGAAGCTGTCTGGAGGTTGTTGGGTATATAATCCTGAAATTTAGGAGAGACATATAGACTAAAGATGTGTCTCTCATATTTTGCTGGGTTATGTAAAAACCAGAATGTATTTATTTATTTATTTTTAGTTTATTCTGTTCAATTGCAGGTGTTTCCCCTTGTTGGCAGGGTTCCTTAAGCTTTAACAATAAAAAGGGTGCCCCTGTTGTCTAACCTTGCAGGATGCATGTCTGGACTCACCAATTAAAACAAAACAAAACAAAAACTACTGTGTTTAACTTGCTTAGCTTTACGTTTCCCAAATATTTTAGCTCTGACAAGTGTTGTGTACATGAGAAAAGCTGACTCATTTCCTACAAGTCAGCACAGATATCCATTGATCCAAATTATCTGAACCTTAGGCCACTCCCAACAAGAGTTAAGGTGTTGGAACAATTTATAAGCATCCTTTCCATTCGTTGAGGACAAGTCTGTTGTTGCTAACTGCCATCGAGCTGGTTACAACTCTACCACATAGAGGGTTTCCAAGGAGTAGTTGGTGCATTTGAACTATCTAGTCTATCTTTTACAAAGATTCAGAGCTAACTTTTTTTTAAAACTTCCCCGCCTTGTTCCATCCCTTACTGTTTCAAGCAGTCTGTTCTGTCCCCATTGGATAAGCACTGGACTGTAACCCATAAGGTTGGCAGTTTGAGCCTACCAGCAGCTCCAGGGGAGAAAGATGACGCTTTCTGCTCCCACAAAGATTTATAGCCTGGAAACCCTATACAGGGTCGCTATGAGTTGGAACTGATTCAATGGAACTTAGCAACAATAACATTTCCACAATCAGAATGAATCACTGACTCCCTTGAAATTCCTTAGAAGTGACTTTATCCATCTAGATTGGATAAGTTGCTAAGCACTGTTGAGTATGTTCCGACCCATAGCAACCCTGTATAGGGTTTCTAAGGAACGACTGGTGAATTGAATGTATCATAGTCTGAGTTTTATTAAATTTGTATGACTGGAAATATGAACATGCACTTACCTATCTTTGTTTTCCTTTTGTGTCCAGCACTATGCTTTGTGTACAACTGCTGCTTGAAATGAATTTGTTAAAAGTCACAAGTATTGTCTTAGCATTTAAAGAAAGATGGAGGCATATTTGACTAAGGACAATTACAGTTAAAAAGACACATTATTTAAAAATAACTTTCTTTTGCACATCATTTAAAAAGTAGAAATTAAATTTAGGAGGAATTGTTAAAGAGGTAAAATTATTACCTTGACATATCTTACTGTTATTCTTGCAAGTTGTCCAGATAATTTCTTTCAAAAAGTGTTTTATCAGATTTGTGTCTAAAAATAATTTGGTAACTTGATAATGCTGCTAATAAACTTTAGTTTGTGGATTTAAATACACTGGAACATTATTCTCAATACTGTTTCACAATTAATAGAATTGGCAAAGTGTGTTCTGCTTTGGGAAACATCCAAAGACTTTCGAAAGGACTCTACAATCTCCTCTATAAGGAAGCCCTTTGGCTTAGATATCCACGATGGATGGCTTTCTGGAATGCTTCAGGGTTTTCTTTTAAAGACGTGGGAAACTTCTGGTATAGCAATGAAGGTGCATAGATTGAACAGGTGGAGAGGATTAGGCTGTACAATAACCTGACGTTCCCGTGCTTTAAGCTGTTACTGGTTACATAGTTTTCCTTCTTGGATCATTCAAACCACAGTGTTTTCAAATAACTTCTAAGAAATAGCCTGATAGAAATTCAAGTGTAAAAGATGACATGATTTCAGAGCTAGCATGGAGCCAAAATTTATAAGTTACGTTTTTCTACCTGGCCTGTGTTTACATTGTTAGACTCCCTTGCCCAAATCACATTTAGGGCTTAAGTTTGTTGAAACTGTGGCAATAGTGCCATATGCCTAGAATGTTGAAAGAACTAGTAAATGAGTGATAAGGACTCTGAACTACTCCCGGAGTACAGTCTATTGCTGCTTATTGGTTTTCTACTGCTTTTTCATATTCTTCTTTAAGAAGTTGTTTTCTTTTATTAAACACAGCACAAATCCACCTCAAACCTTTTCAACTTTTGAAACATTTTTATAATTCCATTCTGTAAGTTATGCTTACAACCATGGGTCTATAATATTTTAATTGGTACTTTGTAGTGTATACTCCAAGGAGCTCTGGTAGCGTAGTGGTTACAAGTCGGGCTGCTAACCTCAAGGTCAGCAGTTTGAAACTGCCAGCTGTTCCGCAGTAGAAAGATGAGGCTTTCTGCTCCTGTAAAGATTTAAAGCTTCAGAAACCCTATGCATGGTCATTATGAGTTGGAACCAACTCCACAGCACACCACTACCACAACCACCGGCATAGACTCGGAAAACTGCTCTTGAATGTAGAGTAGCTAAAGAAAATGAATGAAAGAAAAGATGACATGAAAGAGTTTAATAGAAAATTTCAAAGGCCTGCTTGAGAAGACAAAGTAAAGCACTGAAATGTGCAAAGAACTGGAGTTCAAACCAAAAGGGAAGAACACGCTCAGGATTTCTCAAGCTGAAAAAGAATTGGCTGATGTTCAACCATTTCAGGAAGTAGCATATGATTAAAAACGGATGACACCGAGGAAGAAGTCCAAGCTGCACTGAAGGCATTAGTGAAAAACAAGGCTTCAGGAACTGGCAGAATACAAATTGAAATATTTTAACAAACTGATGCAACCCTGGAAGCACTCACTAGTCTATGCCATATGTCGAGATATTTGGAAGACAGCTACGTGGCCAACCAACTGAAAAGATGCATGTCTGTGTGCAATCCAAAGAAGGGTGAACCAACTAGCACACACAAGTTCAAGTTTTGTTGAAGATAATTCAAAAACATTGCAGCAGTATACTGACAGGGAGCTGCCAGAAATTCAAGCTGGATTCAGAAGAAGACATAGCATTGCTGATGTCAGATAATCTTAGCAGAAAACATGTTAGCTGAAAGATGTTTACTTGTATTTAATTAACTATGTAAAGGCATTCGACTATATGGATCATAAGAAACTATAGATAACATTGCAAAGAATGGGAATTCCAGAACACTTTATTGTGCTCATGTGGAACAAGTACATATATCAAGAGGCAGTCATTTGAACAGGACAAAGGGACATTGTGTGCTTTAAAATCAGGAAAGGTCTGCATCAAGGTTGTAGCCTTTCACCATACTTAATTTAGTCTGTATACTGAGCAAATAAAGGAGCTCTGGTAGTGTAGTGGTTACGAATCAGGCTGTGAACCACAAGGTCAGCATTTCAAAACTACCAGCTATTCCACGGGAGAAAGATGAGACTTTCTGCTCCTGTAAAGACTTACAGCCTCGGAAACCCTATACATGGTCTCTATGAGTCGGAACCGACTCCATGGCACATAACAACAACAACAACTGAGCAAATAATCTGAGAAGCTAGACTGTATGAAGAACTTGGCATCAGGATTGGAGGAAGGCTCACTATACTACAGGAAATTATTTAATGTCTCTTTTAGTCATGGTCTTTGTAAACTCCCACCAAATGCCTTTTGAGAAGGTAGGAGAAGATGCTAAAGGATTAAATGATCCAGTTATGAGTGATTTTTAACAAAGCTAATTGTTATTGGCTAATTTTGCCATTTTGTTGGATATAAAATGAGCCATCTCAGAAGCAGAGGGGAATCTCACTACTAACAAAGACGGGCCAAGAGAGGAACATATCTTTTGGACCCTGAGAATCATGGATATTAAACCTCCTTGACACAAAGACAAGTATCCTCAAAGTGACATCTTTGGGTATTAAACCTCCTTGACACATCAGAGGAGCAATAAAGGAGCAGTAGCAACAGATCCAAGAGCCAGAGCATGACACAGAGCAACAAGCTTCCCAGCCCCCACAATAAAGCTGAATGATCTTGGGCAGGAAGCTTGCTTGCACAGTGATGTGCCTCCAGGTTCTTAACTGAGGAACGTAGGTTTGCTGACCCATGAAGTAAGTGCCGTCAGGCTGAGGCTTATGGTGTAGTGGAGCGCCCTTTGTGCATTTATCCACAGCCCTAAAAGAGCTTTGTAACATTGCCCACGCAGGGCATCAGCCACACCAAGGGCTGAAGGCTAGAGAGAGACCTGCCTGCAGGCCCTCTGAGTACAGGCTGTCCTAACTGAAAGGACTGTGCCCTGAACATTCCTGACCTTGAACTGTAACCTGTTAACTTTCCTAATAAACCCTATAACTGTGAGTATGGTATCTGAGTTCTGTATGCATTTTGCAATGAATTATCAAACCTAGTTGATTGAGTACAGTGTTATGGGAGGGATGGTTTGGTGCCATTATTTTTTTACACTCATTAATTAGCCTGCGATATGCAGATGTCACAACTTTGCTTGCTGAAAGCAAAAAGGACTTGAAGTACTTACTGATGAAGATCAAAGACTAGAGCCTAAAAACAAAATAAAAAGAAGACAGCCTTCAGTATGGATTACAATCCAGTGTAATGAATTAAAATCCTCACAATTGTACCAATCAAACAACATCATGATAAATGGAGAAAAGATTGAAGTTGTCAAGGATTTCATTTTATTTGATTCCACAGTCAATGCTCATGGAAGCAGCAGCCAAGAAATCAAACAACATTGGACAAATCTGCAGCAAAAGAATTCTTTAAAGTATTAAAGAGCAAAGATGTCACTTTGAGAATAAAGGTGTTCCTGACCCAAGCCGTGGTATTTCCAATTGTCTCATATGCATGGGAAAGTTGGACAATGAATAAGGAAGACAAAGTAGAATCGATGCCTTTGAATTATGGTGTTTGTGAAGAATATTGAAAGTACTATGGATTGCCAGAAAATCAAACAAAGCTGTCTTGGAAAAAGTATAGCCAGAATGCTCCTTACAAGCAAGGATAATGAGATTTTGTCTTCATACTCTGGCCATGTTATCTAAAGCGACCAGTCCCTGGAAAAGGACATCATGTTTGGTAAAGTAGAGGGTCAGTGAAAAAGAGGAAGACCCCCAGCAAGATAGAGTGATACAGTGGCAGCAACAATGGGTTCAAACATAACAGTTATGAGAAGAGCTCAGGACTGGTCAGTGCTTTGTTCTGTTATATATGGGGTCGCTATGAGTCAGAGTCAATTTGATGGCACGTAACAGTAACAGTGTGGTGCTGTGGGTTAATGCGCCAGACTGCAAAGCCGTTTGAACTGCAAAGTCAGTGGTTCAAGCTCACCAGCTGCTCCTCAGAAACCCTATACAGGGTTGCTATGGGTTGGCATTGACTTTACGGCACTTAACAACAATAACAACAACCGCAACAGTGTAGATGGAAATATTTGTCAATTAGTAGAGTGCTTTTTTGTTGCTAGGCAAATGTTTTTATACAACAAGCTACTCCTCAAAGAGGAATTGACCTGATCAAACGTTTAAAATCAATGAAAAGTGTTCAGTAGAGGAAAAATAGGAGAAATGGGAGATTTCCGAATGGATTTTTAATATTCTTTACAGTGTTATAAAGGAATAATTAACCAGCAGTGAAACACACATATGATGTAACCAAACATTCTGGTGACCAGGAGATGATTCAGAAGCAGCAACATTGTGTGCTCTTCTACATAAGTTGGCTATGAGTAGACGGCTAGATCACAGTTATCTGTATATACGACACATTTAACATGCACAATTTGGTAAGTTTGAGATATGTGTACATCTGAAAAACTATCATCACAATCAAGAAAATGAATATGTCCATTGTTCTTTCAAAGTTTCTTTGCCCTGGTGTGGTGCTGTAAAATAAGCACTGGACTGTTAACCATAAGGTCGGCAGTTCAAATCTACAAGTTGCTCCTTGGAAACCCACCCCAGATTGCTTTGAGTCAGAACCAACTTAAAGGCACTTAATGGCAACACTAACAAATTTATACTACAACCCTTCCTTACAGTCCCTAACTGGCCGATATGACATTGCATTTATAGTATTTCTACCTATATCAGGAAGGCGGGTAACTAGACTGAGGTTTTGTTTAATGGAGTTAGCAATGTTACATCTGATTTTTGTTTTGTTTTGTTTTAAATTATTGACTTAGGTGTTTTCAGGTCAAAATCTTGATCTTTGGAACTTCTTAACTTTATAGAAGGTCAGATTATTTCAAATGTGGCAGAAAATTTGTTCCCATTTTGATTGCCCTGTTTCAACTCATTCTTCAGAGAAGAAATTTTTTAAATTAAATTTGTTCAGAGCTGGTATCATTTATTTATTTGTTTGTTTGTAGTTTGATTTTGATTTTTTGTGGGTTTTTTGTTTGTTTGTTTGTTTTTATTGTGGATTGAATGAAAGTTCTTACTGGGCAGATCATCAGTTTTACATTCAACAAATCATACACCTTGTTTCATTACAATGATTATTTGTTGTTGTTGTTAAGTGCTGTCAAGTCGGTTCCCATGTACCCATGTACCCTCCAATGTACCGTCGGTTAACAGTATTTCTATTTATTCATTTTAAGCTTTAAAACAAAACAAAACAAAAACACTCAGGCATATTTAATAATTTATACCACCAAAGGGCACATTCTGCAAATCTGTCTCCTGGCTATTGGCTCTTAGTCCCTCTCTTCCCATGAATCTAGACTCCTCAGCTGCTCCCCATCTCCATGACCCCATCTTTGCCTCCACTTCTCACATCACTGCTTCTCTGGATAAGGTCCTGTATTCTGCTTGAGCTCTTCTCCCTTGATGGTCCTAGGGTCCTCTGTTTTGGGACTGTAAGATTAACCACTCCCCTGTTTTTGTTACAAAACTTCTACCTTTACAATTGTGACAGTCGCAATTAGTCATGGAAACAATTGTTCACTATTGAATCATACAAATCTTATCCCCATCTTTTTTCACCAGACCCATCTAGACAAGATGAAAACTATTCAGTGGGGACGCTATGAATCAGGATTGACTCCACGGCACACAACCACTATCAGTCCCCCTATTCTCGAATTCTTGTAAGCCAGTCACTTTGTGCCTTTATCGCCCCCTCATTTTAGGTAGCCAATGTCTAAGTTGCCCGTCCGTATCTACCCTGGGTACAGAGAATAGATACTTGATGTGAAGACTCCCTTCCCTCTCTGTTGGTAATTTAGAGTTACTACCTCTATGAGTATAGGTCAGGTTCATCAAATTGTAGCAATTTACCCTTGTTTCCTTTATCAAAAAAAAAAATTTTTTTTTTTTGAAATCTTCCTCTAGTCAAATTCAAACCATCGAGGCTATGTCACATGGGTACTGTCGGCAAGTTTGGGTGTTCTTGTGCATCTCCCCTCACTTCATATCAGCTGGATGCTTCACTCTCAGCTCTAGCCCTCTGTGGCAATGTCCTTGTCCATTGGCTCAAGTGTCCTCAGGTCTCACCACACTTTGGACCAACCAGCCCTTCCTGCTTCTCTCTCTCTCATATCCATGTCATCAGGAGCTAATGGACTGTGATTGAACTCAGCCCATTTCTTCATTGCTGCCTTTCCCCCTCTCCTACTCACCAGTAGACCAATGTGGTTGCCAGCAAGCTTACATGCCTGGTTGTGTGTTCCCTTTGAGTTTAATCTTAGAGAGGAGTTTGTCCTGAAGGAACTTGATTGCTTGCCTTGATGGCTCCCTGGTAAACAGCTTGCTTATTTTTGTAGTAGCCAGTCATGGTGACATTTGTGTTTTGGGTGTTTCCTGATGATCTTTCTTTGAAGATGTATCTTCTGTCACGTTAGCTGTTCCAGGCTGGTCTCCTTGTCCTTTCTAGTGGGAATGTCCCACCTCATAAGGTTCTGGATGGGACTCAAGATTCTATCTAAGGTCCTATACTCTGCAAAGGCTTTGCAAGAGGACTATTTCACTGGGCAAGTTCTAGAACCCCTTTTAGGTATTCCAATAAGTTATAGGCTGAATACAGGCTTATAAGCGCTCTGTAATCATGTTTCCCAACATTCCTTTCTATGCCACTCAAGTGTCTATTTTACAATAATAGGCAAGGAAACCAATATTAAGAAGACAGTCAAGCACTTTAGTATTATTTCCCTTCTTCAAGCTATACCTAGATCCCTGTATCACAGAGCGCTGTTGTTCCAAGGTTGAGTATATATCACTATTTACCTCTGTCCCACTTAGCTCATGCAAACCTGTCTCAGTGTTCCCTTATCTATCTTGGTCTTCTGCCTCCTCCGCCTTGTTGTATTGCCCTCCCCAACACCTGAATTAAACCCCCCACCCCAACCCTATTGTTGTGGTTACCTTATATTCCATTAACTCTTCCCTCCGTTTAAAACAGTCTATGTTATCCTGTAGTCTACCTGACCTTCTCACCACCTGGGTCTCTGTTCCTGTGTTTACCTTCTTTCACATTGTACTTATTTTGATCATAGACTGACCTCCCAGATCCTCTGTTCTTATAATTTTATTCTGTTCTTGACTCTTTAATTTGTCGATTGAGTTCATGGGGATGCTGCCATATACGTCATTCTCTGGTTGTTGCTGTTCTTGTTGGTTCTCGGTCCACAGAACTTCTTTTAGGATGTTTTTCATCGCAGGGCTGGCTTTGGCAAAATCCCTTAGCTTCTGTTTATCCTGGAATGTTTTGATTACACCATCGTATTTGGTTGACAGCTTTGTTGGGTAGAGGATTCTTGGTTGGCAGTTTTTTTTCTTTCAGAGTTTTATATATGTCTCCCCATTGCCTTCTTGCCTGCATGGTTTGTGTTGGGAAATCCGAGCTTAATCTGATTTGCTTGCCTTTGTATGTTACACTTCTCTTTTCTCTCAATGCTTTAAGGATTCTGTCTTTATCTTTGATTTTGGAGAGCTTGATTTTTATATGTCTTGGTGATTTTCTTTTAGGGTCTATCCATCTGGGGTTCGTTGAGCTTCTTGTATACTTACTTATCTTTTTGCTTTTCAGAATGTTAGGAAAATTTTCTTCCAGAAGCTCTTCAACTATCTCCTCTTTGGACTTGTGCTTTTCTTCCTGTTCTGGAATGCCGATAATTCTTAAGTTATTCCTCTTCATGTTGTCTAACATGAATCTTAGGCCTTCTTCAGATTTTTTTAAACATTTTTTGTGTCTGCTCTTCTTAGTAGTGTTGAGAGATTTATCTTCTAGCTCACTAGTTCTGGCTTCTATCTCTTCAATTTTACTCCTATACCCTTTCAGTGTATTGTCCATTTTGGATAATCTATTATTTATAGTTTGAACCTTTTTCAGTAGGTTTTGAATTGTTTCCAATACTGTATCTATCTTATCTAATTGATCCTGCAGCTGTTTCCTGACTTCTTCCTTATTTTTCTCAATTCCATTGTATAGTTTTTTTGATACATTTTATAATCATTTTTCTGAATTCCTTCTCAGGCATTTCCAAAGACTGCCATCTTTCAGTATGGTGTGTAGGTCTACTTCCAGCTCATTTGCCTCAGTCACTTTATCTCATTTCTGGACATGTGCTGCTATGCTCATCTGCTTCTGTTTTGGGGGCATATTCATGAGTTATCTGTGGCCTTAATACTTAGATGGGTGTGTGTTTTGGTATTTTTTACGGTTTCTGAGATGGGCTTCCTTATCACTGTTCTTCCTGAGAAATTTTCAAGATGCCACAGTTGTTCATTGTGATGTAACTCAGGATTTAATTTTTGGCCTATTTCCGTTTTAGTCTGCCTGTCCTTCTCCACAGTCCTCTTTCAGGCCTTTTTCCTAGTGATAAAAAGTTCAGGGCCATCTGTGGCTGTTTTGTGCTGCTGTTTGGTTTTAAGTAGAAACTGTCACTTTAAATTTTGAGGAGCTCTAGGGTTGGGGGTGGGGTGTCCACTTGCTCTGGCACCCCATCTAGTTACCTGAATGGAGGTGCACAGACAGCAAGAGACCAATGAACAGATATACCACACACACACACACACACAAAAAAAAAAATCCACACCTTTATCTCTGTGGTTCTGTCAGGTGTCTGTGGCTGCTCTGATCCTTTCCCCCACTTAGTCTTGCCCAAGATGGCAGCTCCAGGAGCAGCTGAGCGTCTTGAATTAGAAAGTACTGGATTTCTTGCTTCTGCTACAAATTCCCCCAGCTGTAAGCCTTCCAACCTTCTAAATATTCCTTTATATGTGGTTCAGAGTTCTGGTACCATCCCCTGATCCCCTTAGCCTGTTTGGTCCGGTATTCTGTGTTGTTGCTGATGGAGTTCTTCACTGCACTTCCAACCTCTCCACCATCTTGTTTGTTCTTCCTCATTTGTTTTTTTAATGAAAAGAATAGAACTGAGGATCATGGAGGAGTTCTCATTAATGACCTGCAGTATGCAGATGACACAATCTTGCTTGCTGAAAGTGAAGAGGACTTAAAGTACTTACTGATGAAAATCAAAAACTACAGTTTTCAGTATGTATTCCATATCAACATAAAGAAAACAAAAATTCTCACAAATGGACCAATAAGCAGCATCATGATAAACAGAGGAGAGATTGACATTGTCAAGGATTCCATTTTATTTGGATCCACAATTAATGCCCATGGAAACAGCAGTCAAGAAACCAAATGATGTATTGCATTGAGCAAATGTGTTGTAAAACACCTCTTTGAAGTTTTAAAAGTAAAGATGACACTTTGAAGACTAAGGTGCACCTGACCCAAGCCATGGTGTTTACAGTCATCTCATATGCATGTGAAAGTTGGACAGTGAATAAGGACGAACAGAGAAGTATTGATCCCTTTGAATTTATGTTGTTGTAATAGAATATTACAACACCATAAGTTTTATTCTGAACTTCGAGCAGCAGCAAGAACTTCGAGCAGCAGCAAGACGTGTAGTGAGGAGCTCCAACAACAACAACACGGAATACTGGGCCACAAGGCTGTTTAAAGGAAAGCCTCATCTCTCTCACGCGGAGGGCCTGGTGGATTTGAGCTGCTGACCACGGGGTTCGCAGCCAGACTTTTAACCACTACACTACCAGGCCTTCCACCTTTAAGATGGTGGATCGGGTAGACGTGTAGTGAGGAGCTCGGTCAACAGCAACACGGAATACTGGGCCAAGAGG
>NW_006408522.1:2962921-2973580 GCF_000296735.1 Chrysochloris asiatica
GTGGAGGGTCAGAGAAAAAGAGGAAGACCCCTAATGAGATGGATTGGCCAGGTGGCATCATTGATGGACTCAAGTGTGACAGTGGTAGTGAGGTTGGCCCAGGATCGGACATCATTTCGTTCTGCTGTGCACGGGGTCGCTATGAGTTGGTTCCGACTCGATGACACCTGACAACAACTATAGAATATTGAAAGTACCATGGACAGTCCGAAGAATGACCAAATCTGTCTTGGAAGAACTAAAGCCAAAGTACCTCAAAAAAGGGAAGATTGCGAGAATTTATCTCACATGCTTTGGACATATCAGGACATCATTTTTGGTAAAGTAGAAACCGAAGAAAACCTAATTCACTGCCATTGGATCAATTCTGACTCTTAGCAACCCTATTTTGGGTTTCTGAGACTATAAATCTCCATGGGAGCAAACAGCCTTATCTTTCCCCTGCAGAGTGACTGGAAGGTTCGAATCATTGATATTGCAGTTAGCGGCTCAATAGCTAATCCACAACACCACCAGGGCTCCTAAGGATTCTCAGTGAGATGAATTAATACAGTGGCTGCAACAATGAGCTCAAACAGTAATGATTGAGAGGATGACACAGGACCAGGCAGTGTTTTCTTCAGTCGAACAAAGGGATGCTATGAGTCAGAACCGATTCAGTGGCACCTAAAACAACACAACACAAGATATGCATTTAGAGTAGTTGTACATATCAGTAGGGGCATGCTGTCTGGGTCATCTGGGGGCATACATTCACAAGATCATAGAACATAATTGTATTTTCTGGGTTGAGTGGTTTTCCAGCACTAAATATTCTATGGTACTTCTCATTGGTACTAAATGTTAGCCATCTGAGCCGAAACTTATAGTAATACTTACTTCATGGGTGGTGGTTTTTAAAGTTGTATGGTGTGGTCTGCTGAACATCTCAATGTGAACAACCAATCCTGCCGATCATCAAGGTTATTCCCCATTTTCCTTTTTTTTTTTTTTTTTTAAGTGGGGGAACCTCACCAGATGCCTACAAGAACTCATGTTTTGAGATTCCAGTAGCAAATTTTACTGAGAAATGCAAAGCTAAGTACTTTAGGATGTATTTTAGCATCAAAACATCCTATACAGGTATGTTGTTAAGTCTATTGAGTTGGTTCCAACTCATAGCGAACTTACTTAGGATTTCCTACGTTGTAAATCTTTGCTGAAGCAGAAAACCTCATCTTTCTTCTTCAGAGCAGCTGCTGGGCTTGAATTGCCAACCTTGTAGTTAGCAGTCCAGTGCTTATTCTACAGAGTCACCGTGTTCCCACACATTATTTTCCATAGTAACACATTATGCACAAGTGATTAAGAATGATTAATCTGGATGCTATTTTCTTCTAGCAATTAAATGAGACCAATCGCATAGCAGATTATGAACTGGGTTGCTAATTTCAAGGTCAGCAGTTCAAATCTACCAGTCGCTCCATGGGAGACAGATGAGACTTTCTGATCCTGTAAAATGTACAGCCTTGGAAACTCTATACCAACTTTACAGCAAACCACTACTACCACCACGACTAGCAATCAAAAAACTAAAATAATTTTCAAAAAAAAAAAGAATAAATGCTTATCAAACAGCAGTGATTAAGTAACTATATATAATACTAACAATCCATACATTAGAAATAAATTATATGACTTAACCATTTTCAGTGAAAATGTGGTTTCCTATGCACAATCTTATGTGATGCTCATACATTTTTTAAATAAGGAAACGTAAGATCAAAATATATTATCTGTCCACTTTAGCTAGTATTAAAGAAGCTAAATCAACCCCCCTCTTATTTTTTTTAACTTTAGATTCGGTTCTTTGGTCCATATTATTGTTAAGTACCATCGAGTCACTTCTGATTCATAGTGATCCTGTATTCTGAGGAACAGCTGGTGTATTTGAATCTCTGACCTTGAAGTTCAAATAGACCTTGTGGTCCAGTGCTTATGCTACAGCGCCACACCAGGACTCCTTGGTCCATGTATTGCCTGAAGTATAAATATAGAGTTCATACTGCAAATATTACTGTTCCCAACTTCCTTATTCTAATAGTCACATCCTACTTAAAACTCTTCTTTTTTTTTTTTTAGTTACAATTAGAATAAAAGATAGTCTGTGTGTAATCCAATTTCTATGTCTTCCAAGGCCTGTAAAATGGGGCCCTCACTCACCTTTCTTAGCTCCAACCAACAAGCTCTTTTCTACCACAGGTCCTTTGCATATGCCATACTTTTTGCCTTCATTCTTTCAGGCCTTTCTCACAGGACTGGCCCTTTCTCTTCCCTGAGTGGAGTCTTCCTGGACCACCCTAAATTATTACCCATCCTGTTATATACTATCCTAGGATTTGTTCATAACTTTATAGCAAGTTTCCCAAAATGTGATGAAATATGTCATTGTCCCTCTTCTGCTAGTCTGTGAGCTCCATGAGGGAAACCTTTTCTGTTTCCCTTACCACTATGTTCCTTCAGTGGGCTCTATGAATGTTTGACTGAATTAACCATACAACAGAATAAGTGGAGTTACAAAATAGAGCTGTAAACCTAGTTATTTGTTGTTAAGTGCTTTTGAGTCGTTACTACTCATAACAATCCTGTATAGGGATTAGGAGGAGTGGATGGTGAGTTTGAATCACCGACCTTGCGGTTCAAACCAGCCTTGTGGTTCAGTGCTTATCCTACAGCGATAACCAGGACTGCAATTTGGTTATTGTTGTTTAGAGTCCTTGAGTCAGTTCCAATTCATAGCAACCCTGTATAGGGTTTCCAAGGAGTGACCCATGCATTTCAACCTATCTTTTGGTTCAAACCTATCTTGCACACAGTGTTTTATCCTGCAGTGCCACAAATAAGGGTGAATTTCTATTTTGAAAAATTTAGGAAAGTAGCTTTGAAATCAGAGGGATCTTAGAAGTCCTATTTCTTCCCTCATTTGTCCATGGACTAATATCTAACATTTATTGAGTACTTTAGGCATTATGCTAAGCACTTCACTTGTGTACTATAGAATCTAACCCTCAGAGCAATCCTGTAGGCACAATTAATCATTATTATCCTCAGTTTTCTGAGGCAGCTTGCCAAGAGCCATTAGTGGTGGAGCCATAGTCAGGTTAAGTAGGCCGTATCCAATTAATCCAATGTAATCTATATCCCTTCAGTCAACAATAGGTGTTTTTTGATAAACGTACTTTCCAGAGAAACCCCTGAACTCCCCGTTTAACTTAACTTTCTATCTTGAGACTGAAACCTATAGATGGCTGCTAAGCTCTCAGGGGGTTCCCGAGGGATCAGAATGCCCTTGATGAAAGAGCGGCCGCTCAGAAAGACGCTCCGAGCTCCGGTTGGGCATTCCCCGGACTCCCAGGCGTGCCGAAGAGGAAGACAGAAACAGGTCAGTTGGCTAGAGTCAGATCGTTGTGCCTCAGGGTGGTGAAAGGGGAAGGGAAGATAAGCATCGCCCACACCAGCCTAGGGCTCGGGATCTCCCCACTTGAGGTGGAACCACAGCGCATTTCCACTACTACACAGCGCGTCACAGGCTAGTGAGGCTCAAACCCGCCTACTGATACTGCCTAGTTGCAGAGTGGGCGCTAGGACCCAGCGACGTCCGACTTGGTCCTCTCTTGCCCCCTCGGGCCTAGACAGGACCGCGATTGGTGCTCGCTGGCCGCGATTCCCTCCCACGCCCTCTCCGTCATTGCCAAGATGGCGTCGGTTGCGGCGGCGGCGGTAGCCGCGGCGCCTGGTGCCGGAGTAGGAGGCGGAGGCAGCCAGGGCGGCGAGGGGAGGAGTCCCGTCTGACTGAGACAGCAGGCCCGAGCGGGCGGGGGTGCCGCGCAGGGCGGAGCGGCGGACTAGGGATGAGCTAAGCGGGCTTGGAGCGCCGCGGCATTCAACCCTTCGTGTCTCGCCGCCGTGCGTGAGGAGACCTGGTGCCGCTGTCCAAGCTCTCCCTGGTGTTCCCGGAGAGCCAGCGGTGCGGTGAGTGCGAAGGCGGCGACTTGGGTAGCGGTGTCCTGTGGAGCTGTCACGGCCTGGAACGGTGACAGCGGGGGTGCAGGAGTGGGACTGCCGGGCTCCGGTAGGCGACGTGGGTAGTCGCGACCTCCACCGGGAGCTCCTCGGAATCGAGCTGCCCTCCCCGGACTCGGTCTGCCCAGGGGTGGCGCGGCGATGCCGGGAGAGGAGCATCCGCGCCTCTGCGTCGGGCGCGTGGGGGGCTCGGGTGTTTTCATTCCAGATTTTCTATTCCGGGCTGGCCTGGGCTGTTGTTGTTTGGGGGTAGGGACGGGGGCGGTAAGAGGGGAGGACCTGGAACTGGGATTTTGACAAGCCCGTTACGTAAGACGAAGGTGGCCTCCTGGAATCCCACCTGCTCTGCATTTTAAACAGGCAGCGGCAGTCTGGGGAGCCCCCGGGCCCACTTTTCCTCTTTAGGGTCTGCCCAACCTCCGATGGTTCCGCGTGAGCCGAGCCAATGTCTAAGTTGGACAGTTTTTTCAGTCTTTTTTTTGGGGGGGGGGGGTGGTAGATGATCCCTGGTCACCATGATTCCTTTGAAAGTTTATCGCTTTCTGGGGATAACAGAAAGAAAACCTTGTGACCTAAAATTGGGTCTCAGCGACAGCTTTTCATTATCATGCTTTAAAATGACAGATGTGGTGGAAGATGTGGTGGTGTTGTTCCAGTGTGCTTATAATTCAAACGTATGGTTACGCCTGGAGCCTTAGAGGAGGTTTTTGTCTTAGAGGACAGTTATTTCTTGTTTACAACAACAGAACAGGCATCAGTCAACAGGCATGTATTTATTGAGGAGAAAACACGTGTCAGCCAGCTAGAGACTCGTGAGAGCAGAAATTGTACTAATTATTCTGTGACTATGTTAGTCTTTAAAAATGTATTATACACTAATGAAAAGAATGACCCAAATGTAAGAAAAGCATCTTACAAGTACACAAGCTGTTGTATGGTGTGTACAGAGTGTCTTTTTTGCGTACCCTGGTCTACCTTTTCTCTCCTCTTGGGGGAAAGAGGCAGAGACACCTGTAAACAGTGTAGCCCAGGTTACAGTAATGTATTGTACATTTGAAATTATTGTAAAACGTGTTCTCTGGGGGACCTAAGATTGAGTAATAAGTAAGGACTCTTGGGCAAGTTATTCGTTTTATGTTTAGAATAGATAGTTCTGGAATTCAGCTTCTGAAAGCTTAAGTGTACAGAATTTCTGAACCCTGTTTGAACTTGTAATGAAATAAAAAAAATTGTATTTGGCTTCTTTTATGGGATCTTTGATTCGAACAGAACTAAACATTTTGGACAACTTTTTACTTCATTTTCACAATTTCCCTTTGAATTGAAGCTTTAACTGGGAAGTTCAGAATAACAGTATTATTATATGCAGTATGGATTATATACATTTTTTCTTTACTGAACAATTAAATTCTTCACTGTGGAATTTTATAAGAATATTCTTGTTAAGAAAGTTAATTGTGCCTGTCATCAGTCCAGTATTGGTAAAAGTTTTATGAGTAAATTTTGGCTTGAGGTTTAAACTTATGTACACAAATTTATGTATTTTAACATTTGTAAATCAGTATGAATTTTCTGTTTGTGCAAGAGGACCAGGAAACTGATACTGATGTGTTCTGAACTTTTCCACATGAATTATCCTTGGTTTATACAGTTATTGTTAAGCTCTTGAAACTGTTGGTATATTTATGGCAACTTGAGTAATATTTAGAATAATTGGGGGAATATGAGAGAGAAGAGACAGACTGCATGACGTGTATTAATATATTCAAAAATAAAAATTTTGACAGAGTTATCAAATAATGGACTTAAAAAGGAAACCTAGATTTAAGCAAATAGAGGTATTCGTGATATTGTAATTTTTGTGGTATTCCTGGTTAAATTGTTCATTATTCTGAGAGTAAAACAGAAATGACTTTGGCAAACAGATTGACTTGGTATTCTTGCTCTCCCTAATGTCAGGTGACTTAGCTCCCGGAAATTTTTCTCTTTCCCCCTAGAAGTGGAAGAAGTTATCATTTTAACTCCTGAAAGGAAGTTTATAAATAATAATTAATTTAAAATAATGTACTGACTTGACAGCACTGAACAACAACTACAACAACAATATAGTTATAGTAGTGAAAACTTTGAAGCAGTCAAACTATCCTGTAATAAAGGTGATAATAAACCTGTGTGGTAGATAGTTATTTAAAATAATACTTTCAAAAATATTTATTGACATGACAAAGTCTTGTTGTTGTTAGGTGCTGTCGAGTCGGTACTGAATCATAGCCACCTTATGCACAACAGACAAAACTCTGCCCAGTCTTGTGCTAACCTCATAATCATTGCTACGCTTGAGCCCATTGCTGCTGCCACTATGCCAATCCATCTCATTGGGAGTCTTCCTCTTTTTCACTGACCTCCACTTTATCAAGCATGATGTCTTTGCCCAGGGACTGGCCCCTCCTGATAATATGTCCGAAATATGAGAGAAGAAGTCTGGCCATCCTGGTTTTAAAGAGCATTCTGGCTGTACTTCTTCCAACACAGATTGCTTTGTTCTTTTAGCAGTCCATAGTACTTTTAAATATTCTCCTCCAGCACCATAACTCAAATGTATCAATTCTTTTATGGTCTTCTTTATTCATTGTCTAACTTTTCCATGCTTGTGAGGTTATTGGAATCCTGGTGTGGCGCTCTAGGAGAAACACTCGACTGCAAGGTCCATTTGAACTTCAAGGTTGGCAGTTCAAATCCACCAGCTGCTCCTTGGAAACCCTAAACGGGGCACTATGTGTTGAAGCCAACTTGATGACACTTAACGAGCTTATTAAAAATACTCTGGCTTGAGGCAGACACACCTTAGTCCTCAAATCGACATCTTTGTTCTTTAACACTTCAAAGAGGTCTTGTATAGCAGATTTGTCTAATGCAGTACGTCATTTGATTTCTTGTCTGCTGCTTCAGTGAGTGTTGATGGTTGATCTGAGCAAAATGAAGTCTTTGACAACTTCAGTCTTTCCTCCATTTATATGCATGTTATTTCTTGGTCCAGTGGTGAGGATTTTTGTTTTCTTTACAATGAGGTGCAACCCATACAAAGGCTGTTGTCTTTGATCTTCATCAGTGAACATGAGAAAGTAGTCACGATATAACATTGGGAGAAAAATCAGAATATGTATGTTATTACTTATAATGTCAAATGTACATGGAAAAAAGATTGGAAGGAAATACATAAAATATTAAAAGATGTTATCTCCAAATGATAGGACTATGGATAATTTTTATTTTATTATTTATATAGCTTTTCTTTGTTCTTTCTCTGAACAGTATTATTAATCTTATATTAACAAAAGTGATTAAAAATATTCTCAAGGGTCATATGAGAAGATACTGACTATCCCATATAACCATTGCTCCAACAGGCAAACAATTTTATCCATTATTAGGAAAACAAGTTCAAAATATGGTGCTAATTTGTAGTGACATGATAGAAACTGCTAGTAATGTTGGTGAAAGGCATTCTCTTTGTTACTTGCATCATCCTTGTGATACTTCAGATGTTTCATATTAGTGCATCAGTGCATATGGCTTCTTTTCTAGTTTTTACACCAAACTGTTTTCTGTTGACAGTGCCACCTATTGATGGAGTCTCCTGCTCAGTTTTTCCTCTTATTTCCTATCTACAGGCAGTGATTTTTTATTGGTAGTCAGGTGTGAAACACTTGTTTAGTCACTAAGCATACAAAAGATAAATGAATATGATGTCTGTACTCAAAAAAGGCTTTGGGTGCAAATCTTTTCTTTTTGGGTCATCAGTACATACTGCATTTCCTGTTTCATAGCGCATTACCGGCTACCTCAGACTCTATCTTTTTCTTGTTGGGAAAATATGTTCTGATTTCAAGACAGTCATTTTCAAATAAATTTTTAGAGCATTATTTGACTGTATTTTAGGTAATCTTATGTTCAAAAGGACTGTATGTATATCCATGTAGTGCTGTTATGATTTTCTTTCTGTTGTAATAATTGTCTTAAAGATGAAATATTTTAATTTTTGACATGTTTTAAAGCTTGAAAATTACAAAAAAAAAAGTAATAAACATTCACAGACCCACTATGCAAAATGTTAGCATGCTTTCACTGTTATTTAAGATCTATATTTACTATAAAATAACTGTTACATCAAGGGAGAACAGGGGATCTATACGATAAAAACTGGACTGCAAATCACAAGGACTGCGGGTTGAGCATAGCAGCAGCTCTGTAGGAGAAAGATGAGACTTTGTGCTCTTGCAAAGATTTAAAAGTCTCAGAAACCTGATACAATGTTTCTATGAGTTGGAACATATGTATCAACAACAACATACATATCAAGGAGCCCTTTTGTGGTGCTGTAGGGTAAGCACTGGACTGATAACTGCAAGGTTGGCAGTTCAAACCCACCAGCCACCCGCTGGAAACCCTATACAGGGCTGCTGTGAGTTGGAACCAACTCAACGACACTTAACGACAACATATATATCGTAAGCTTCAACAGTCCTTTACCTATGAGGCTATCTGTTCCTTATAAAGATTTAAAACCTTGGAAACCCTATACAGGGTTGTTCTGAATTGGAATTGACTTGATGGCAATGGGTATCCTTCACCGGAAGCCCTAGTGGCACAGTGAATTAAGTTCTGGGGTCTTAACCTCAAGGTCAGTGGTTCAAACACACCAGCCTGTTTGTGGGAGAAAGATAAGACTATCTATCGCTCAAGATTTACAACCTCTGAAACCCTAGGGAGCAGTTGTGCGCCATCCTGTCGGCTCATTATGAATCAGAATTGCCTTGATGGCAGTGCATTTTGTTTGTGTAACCCTTACTCTTTTCTATTGGACTATTGATTTGTAATAGCTTTTTGTTTGTTTTCTTAAAAAGATATTCAGAATAGTTAAGAATATTCATAAAGGTTGTTTTCATTTGGTTTTTGAAGTTTCCAGATCTCAAACATGACCACTATGGACCCAAATTATTAGGAAATTTTCACAGTAATATATTACTGATAGTGAAATTTCAATGTACTTTCTCAAAATATTATACTGGAATAGTACATTCTTCTCATTTTAAGACTATGAGGAAATGCTTCAACAATGTATTACAAATGTATTTTACCTAAAATTACTTAAAATGTATTGACTTTAAAAGCCAAATGGAATTTTTATTAATGTAATTAATATGACACATTTGGTTTAGTCTGAAGTTTGGGCAGGCCTCATGCTTAAAGCACCAGAAATGAGAGTTTCCTGTCTGCCCCTAAAGTGCTTACTGACAAGGGGATTAAAATGTATACATTCGAAATTACTAGTAGTTACTTTACATGCTCATTGTTACAAACTGCCCACCAAGGCTGAGATTATTTTGCACATCAACACTGAGATATTTATATTTTTATGAATCACTATACATGACTTACAGATATAAAGTTAGTTTAATTAAGGTAATAATTTCCCATATCTTTATTTAAAAATTTTTTATTTTATATTTTAGAATAGTTTCAGATTTATGGAGAAGTTGCAAAGAGTTATTTATGTACCTGCACCCAGTTTTCCCAGTTTTTAAAATCTAACATTCCAGTTTTAATTTGTCATAACAAAGGAACCAATGTTGGCACATAAATTACTATTAAAGATCATGCTATGTTCAGATTTCATTAGTTTTTACCTAATGTCCTCATTCTGTTCCAGGACTGTATCCAAGATACACATGATGTTTAGGCCTCATTATCTCTGTAAGGTTCTTTAAGCTGTGACAGTTTCTCAAACTTTCCTTGATTTTGATGACCTTGACAATTTTGTGGAGTACTAATCAGATATTTTGTAGACTATCCCTTACTTTGTGTTAGTCTGATGTTTTTCTCATGGTTATATTTGTTATGAATTTAGGGAGGAGGAGGACCACAAAGGTAAAGTGCCTTTCTTAGCACATCGTATCAAGGGTCCAGACTGTCTGACTTATTATTAATATTGGTAACCTTGATCATTTGGCTGAAGTAGTGTTTGCTAGGATTCTCTATTACATAGTTTTCTCACTTCTTGCTCCTTCAATTTTTGGACTCAGTCAGCGCAGGCCACATTCAAGAGGTGGGGATTTAGGTCCCACCTCCTTGAGAGGGAAGGGGTACCTTCTATAAGGAAAATTTATTTCTTTTCCATACATTTATTCAACCATAGTTTCATGTCATTGTGGACTCATGGATATTTATTTTTTTATTTGGGTTATAGCCCTATACGGTGTTACTAATTTTGTTGGTTAAATTGTTTTACTTTTTCAGGTTGACTCCTGTGACCAAATAAGACATATCCCTTTGTTTTATTTTTGAGCATAAGGTATTCCAGGCTCATTTTTTTTTTAAAGTTTTATTGTGAATTATATGATAGTTTACATGGGAGAAACTTAGTCTTACATTCCATCGTATATCATCTCATTGCCATGGTTCCAATCCCCTCCATGCATCAGCCACCCAAAGGGTATATCCCTGAAACCCACCCCCTACACTTCCTCCTCCTCCCCCCAGTTTTCGACCCACAGTCCCTTTCCCTCTCTGGGTCCAAAGTCCCCAGTCGCTTCACTC
>NW_006408522.1:2976805-2986760 GCF_000296735.1 Chrysochloris asiatica
TGAGGTCTAGTAGCTTTTTTACTGAGTCTTTGGGGTTTTCTACATATAGGATCATATTGTCTGCAAATAGAGAGAGTTTTACTTCCTCTTTGCTGGGCTCATTTTTGTTTTGTTTTGTTTTTTTAAGTTTTCATTGTGAGTTGAATAATAGTTTACATGGGAGCACATCAGCTTTACATTCATCCTATCATATTTAACTTCATTGCAATGCTTACAATCCCCTCCATGCATCATCATTCAACAGCATTTGCTTCCATTCCCTCTGTGTTTTAAGCGTACACCCTGCAAGACTGCCCCTGGCTGTCAGCACGTAACACCTGAGTCCAGAGTCTCCAGCCACTCCATCTTACCACGTCATCGTCTCTGCCTCCATCTCTGGTGTCACTGCTTCTGTGGATAGGGTCCCGCACACTGCTCTTCTCCCTTGATGGTCCCAGGGTCCTCCGCTCCTGGACTGCAAGATCAACCACTCCCCTCCTTTTGTTACAAAACATCTACATTTACATTTGCAACACTCACAATCAGTCCTGATAGCAATTCTTCACTATTGAACCACAAGAGTCATCCCCATTGCCTTTCACTAGCCCTATCCAGACAGGTTGGAAACCACTCAGTAGAGATTCTACCTTCCCCCTCACCCTCTGAAACTAGGCTCCCTTTGAAAGCTTGTAAGCCAGTCACTTTGTGCTTTTGTAGCCCCACCCCCACCCCATTTTGGGTAGCCAGTGTTTAAGTTGCCCATCCCTGTCAACCCTGTGTACCAAGGGGGTGGGGATGATCCTCGCTATAAAGATTCATTCCCTCTTTTGTCCAGGCTCATTTTGTATGTTCCCTGCCTCAGTCCCAGAATCAGTCATTTCTCCAAGGAGGCCTGGTTCCTTTTACTGGAGAATGATAATAGAAAGACATGGGCATTGGGTACTCATTGCTTCTGTGGTAGCACTGCTTCTAGCTCCTCTCAATCTGCAACCTAGAAAATGTATGTATGTACATACACTAACCTATGTTATCAGTATGATGTTGTTAAGTGCCGTCGAGCCAGCTCCAATTCCTAGCAACCTCTTATAGGGTTTCCAAGAAGTAGCTGTTGGGTTTGAACTGCCAACCTTGTGATACGCAATCCAGTATTGATCCTACAGTGCCTCACCAAGAGTCCATATCTAGATATATAAATATGATGATTTTGTTTCTATCTATCTGTGTCTATATTAGGTAAACATGAATTCATACTGATATCTTTGACTTTAATCCAGTACCACATTGTTATGCTACCTTTACTCTCCTGCCAACTTTTAACTTCCCTCTCTAACAATGGCTTTCACATCTACCACCATTTACTTATTTATTCAATACTATTATAGGAGCTCTGGTAGTGTAATGGTTACGAATTGGCCTGTGAACTGCAAGTTCAGCAGTTCAAAACTACCAGCTGTTCCGTGGGAGAAAGATGAGGCTTTCTGCTCCCGTAAAGATTTACCGCCTCAGAAACCCTGTACAGGGTTGCTATGAGTTGGAACTGACTCCACAGCACGTAACAACAACAATTGTATACATGCACAATAAATTCAGAATTGTTAACATTTATCAAGACTACAACCTTCAGTATAACTTACTCTTAAATGTGAAGAAAACAAATATCCTCATAGCTGAACTGATGAATATCATCATGGTAGATGGAGAAAAGATTAAAGCAGTCCGTGCTTTCATTCTACTCACATCAACAGTTAAAGTTTATGGAAGCAGCAGGCAAGAACTCAAAGGATGTATTACATTGGGGAAGTCTGGTACAAAGGACATCTTTAATATTTTAAAAAACAAAGATCTCATTTTGATGGCTAAGGTGCCTCTGAGAGCCAAGTCATCATATTTTCATTTGCCTCATATACATATAAAAGCTGGGCAGTGAAAAAGGGAAACAGAAGAATTGATGCATTCAAATTATGGCATTGATGAAGAATATTGAATATATTATGGACTCCCAGAAGAGAGAACAAGTTAGTCTTAAAGAAATACAATTAGAATGTTCCCTAAAAGCAAGAATGGTAAGACTTTAGCTCACTTATTTTAGATGTGGAGTCCTGGTGTGGCACTGTGGGTTAATGCACCAGACTGCAAAGCCATTTGAACTGCAAGGTTGGCGGTTCAAGCTCACCAGCCACTCCTCGGAAACTCTGTAAAGGATCACTATGGGTTGGAACTGATTCGATGGCACATAACAACAACAACAATTTTAGATGTGTCATCAGGAAATATCAGTTGCTAGAAAGTGACATCTTGGTTGGTAAAATAGAAAAGTTTGTGAAAAAGAAACCCTCAGTGAGATGAATTGACACAATAGCTAAAATAGTGGACTCAAATATATCAGTGATCGTGAGTATGGTGCAGGACTGGACAACCTTTTGTTCTGCTAGACATAGGTCACTATGTGTCTGAGCCAACTGGACAGCAACTAACAACAATCTCCATGAGAAATGACTTCACCAACTAGCGCAGTGTTCCTATTGTGTCTAGTCTTAGAGTTTACAGTTAGAACACAAAGTTACTTAAGTCAAAACCTTTTCCTTGATCCCTCACATTTAAATTATTATGACATAGTCTAAATTACCTAGAAATTGCACATAAAACTTAACAAAAATATTCCTGTCCAACTCTACATCTTTATCTCTGTACGTTTCTTTTTTGACTTCTCTGGCCAAGAAAGAAAAATATCCCTACTCTGAAAGTATTATTTCCTAAGGATTGGCCGGAACAGCGGAATCCTAGTATGGCATTGCTAACCACAAGGTAGGCAGTCAGCCCACTAGTGACTCCTTGGAAACCCTTTACAGAGTCACTAGTAAGTTAGACCTTACTCAACAACTCTTAACAAACCAGAACAATAGTCCTTCATTTGTTCTTAGTTGACGTCTTTATGATTTGGACTAAGTTATTACTGCTTCACATATTTTTGGTAGTACATGTTGAGAAATACAGGTTAGTGAAGCATTAAGATCATTGCAAGTAAACAAATCTATAATCATATTTGATTCCTTAAATGTGCCTGTATTCCTGGAGTCCTGGTTTGGCACTACAGGTTAATGCGCCAGACTGTAAAGCTGTTTGAACTGAAAGGTCCGCGGTTCAAGCTCACCAACTGCTTCTTGGAAACCCTATACAGGGCCGCTATGGGTTGGACCGACTCAATGGCACCTAACAACAACAACAATTCTTGTAATAATTTTAAATCTATTAGCTCATTTAATTCCCCCATATTCATGTTAGTATTAGCAGGTTCCTCCTGAAATAATCTATTAGTAACTACCTTATATCAGAGCCTGGCACAAAGAAAGCACTCAATAATTCAATAAAAATCTGTTTAATAAATTAGTGTAGTATTGGAGAGACAGTATTTAGTAGTTGGCTCTCAACCCAGACTGCCTGGAATTGAAACCTGTCTTTGCCATTTGACTGTCTCTGTTATCTCTCTGCATTTCAGTTTCTTCCCCTGTAAAATAGTGATAATGATGACTTCATAATGTTGAGTCAGTTCTGACTCATAGTGACCATGTATAGGGTTTCCAAGAAGCAACTGGTGAGTTTGAACCATTGACCATGTGGTGAGTAGCCATGACCATGTGGCTCATTCAAACCAACTTTGTGGTCTAGTGCTTTATCCTACAGAGACACATTAGGACTCCTCATAATGCTGTTGTGGTGGTTATGTGCCGTTGAGTTGGTTCCAACTCATAGGGACCCTGCGTAGGATTTCTGAGGCTGTAAATCTTTATGGGAGCAGAAAACCACATCTTTCTACTGCAGAACAGCTAGTAGTTTCGAACTGCTGACCATGAGATTAGCAGTCTGACTTATAACCACTACGCTACCAGATCTCCTTCATAATGTTGTAGTAAAGTTTAAATTTGTTAATGTAAGTAAAAACACTTAGAACCTTGCCTGACACCTTAGTAAATGTATAGCAAATAACCTATTATAGCTACCATTGCCCTTAGAATGTTTAATTTATGTGTTTCTTTCCCTCATGAGGCTATGAATCAGTGAATGAATGAACAAACCAACTAATCCTGGAGTTTTAAAGTGAATGCTATATTCCTAGTTTTTGAGAATATCGTTGTGAGTTGACCGTTAGTCTTTCTAGTAGCTCCAACATTTGTGCCTTAGCACAAATTTGAAATTGGCATTAAAAATGATTGTCTTTGTTGTTGTTAAGTGCTATCGAAGTCGAGTCCAACTCACAGTGACCCCATATAGAGTTTCCAAGGAGCGATTGGTGAATTTGAACTGCTGACCTTGTGGTTCAAACCAACCTTGTGGTCCATTGTTTTTGTTTTTATATATTGTGGTTTTGGTAAAAGTTTACAGAGCAAATTAGTTTTCCATTCAACGATTTGTACACATTTTGTTTCATGACATTGATTGCAGACCCCTCAATGTAACTGCATTCTTCCTACTTTCTCCCTGTGATCCTTGTTTGCATTTGTCCTTCTTTCTTGCCCCTTCCTGCCTTCAGAGTTTGTTTTAGGGGTAAATGCTGCCCTTTTGGCCTCGTGGTTACTGGTTTTGAGTAGTATATTTCTCACAGTGTTATTGTACACTTTATTGGCCTGTCTGTTGCTTGTCTAAGAGGTGATCCTCAGGGGTGGTGGGCTCAGTTCCAGGTTTGAAGGGTGTCTAAGAGCCAGTATGTCTGATCTTTTACAAATGATTTTTAATTCTGTTCGACACTTTTCTCCTTCTCTGTCCAGGATCTTCTGTGGTCCTGAGCAGAGCAGTAGTAGGTAGTGGTAACTGGGTACCATCTAGTTTTTCTGGTCTCGTGGTAGTGGAGCTGTGCTTCATGTGCTTCATGAAAGCCCTTTGGAGTAATTGTTTCCTTGAGTCTCTGATTTTCCTCACTCTAATTTACTCCAGACTAGAAGAGATCAGTAGTTGCATTTTAGATGGATACTCACTAGATTTTAAGATTCCAGTTACTAAAGTAGGATGTGGAACATTTGTTTTTGTGGATTTTGTCATGCCAGTTGACCTAGATGTGATCCTAACCCAAGCACAGTGACTCATTCCCTCAAGGTGCTTGGTTATGATTAAGTTTTCATAACCTTACCCCCTACAGCTCTACTGTATACTGGAATATACAAAGGGGCTTCACAAACTTCATGGGAAATTCTAGTATCTTTTCATTCTATTTTCCATGAACTTTTTGAAGTTCCCTCATATTTGCAGCATGATTAGCATTTCTTAATTGTACTAATTAATAGTTGTTGTTAAGTACCATGGATTCGGTTCTGACTCATAGCAACCCAGTACAGGGTTTCTGAGTCTGTAAATCTTTATGGGAGCAGAAAGCCTCATCTTTCTCCTGCAGAACAGCTGGTAGTTTCAAACTGCCAACCTTGAGGTTAGCAACCTGATTCATAACCACTACGCTACCAGAGCTCCTTGGTGGTTGGTGGTTGTGTGCCATGGAGTCGGTTCTGACTCATAGTAACCCTGTACAGGGTTTCCGTGGCTGTAAATCTTTATGGGAGAAGACAGCCTCTTCTTTCTCCTGTGGAAAAACTGGTAGTTTCAAACTGCTGACCTTGTGGTTCGCAGCCCAATTCGTAACCACTACGCTACCAGAACTCCTTAGTTGCTTTTAAAATTTTTAGTATGCTTCTCTTTTTAAAAGTGCTGTCTAAACTCTAGAACTGCCCTTTATTTACTCTTAACCTTCACATGTTGTTGTTAAGTACCGTCATGTCAATTCTGATTCATAGTCACCCTGTATAGCGTTTCAGCGCTATGGGTTTGACCTATCAGCCTTGAAGTTAGCATTCCAGTGCTTATCCTAGGATATAGTGCCATACCAGGACTCCAAAACAGCCTGCAATAAATAGCATTAGCCAGCCTTTCCTATTATGATGAAAGTGGGAGAAAATAAGTCTGCTAAAATTGTAATTTTCACAAAATGAATTTGAATGGTATGTCTGGAACATGTTGCAGAGAAAGGTTGAACAAGGGGGTAGAATGGCGACTTTGAAAACTTTCCCAACTGTTTCTGAGTTAAACCTGCATGTTTGTTTCCCTCCCTTCACTATTTGGTTTAAAGTAAATTCGCAGAATATTAGAGACTTACTACATTTGTTTACTTGAAATCTTTTTATGGTAATTTCTATTTAATTTTTCATAATGCTTTCTTTTTATCCTAAATTTAACATCTCTCACTTATTTTTTTTTCAACACCAGGACTAGCTATATAATCTTGGAAAGTTTGATAGAAGTACAGTTTGTTTTCTTTTGTTTGTTCTATCTGTGCAGTTACATTTGTAGATTTTCCAAGTGTTCCTGTTTTGATTATGTGAAATTGGTCATATTTCTTTACAAAAGCAAATTTGTCTGTTTGGAACCTACAGACAGTACATATTACTAGTATTCATTCTTTTCACCATCCGTTTAAAATTTGTTACTAAGGAAAATAATTAAAAAATATATATATATGAGTTACCAAAGAAAACTTCCTCATTAACCATTCAATATCAAAACAAAATAGAAATCCTTATATGTCTAACGCTGTGTAATGGCTGTGGTATTAGAATTCATCCTTTTTTCTTAAAAGGTCCCTATGCAGCACTGTGGGTTAATGCGCCAGACTGCAAAGTTGTTTGAACGAGAAGGCTGGCGGTTCAAGCTCACCATTCACTCCTCAGAAACCTGACACAGGGTCACTATGGGTTGGAACCGACTTGACGGCACTTAACAACAACAACAGTCTTCTAGCATAAGGAGCATAGTGGTTATGAGTTGGGCTCCTAACCCAGTTCCAAACTACCAGTGGTTCTGCTGGAGAAAGATGAGGCTTTCTGCTCCGGTAAAGATTTACAGCCTTGGGAACCCTATACAGGGTTACTATGAATTGGAATTGACTCCACAGCACAGAACCACCACCACCACCACCACCACTACTACCATCTTTTAGCATGGAATACTATTACGGCATTATAGGATAAGCACTTGACTGTGATCCACAAAGTTAGCAGTTCAGACCCACCAGTCATTGCATGGAAACCTTATACAGGGTTGCTATGAGTCAGAATGGACTCCACAGCACTTTACAACAACATCTTCTAGCACAGGAGTCCTGGTAGCACAGTGGTTAAGTGTCTGCTAACTGAAAGGTCAGCAGTATGAACTCACCAAACACTCTGTATGAGAAAGATGGCAGTCTTATTCTGTAAAAATATAAAGCCTTTGAAACCCTATGGGACAATTATACTCTGTTCTATAGGGCGATTATAAGTCAAAACCACTTGGTAATGGGGTGTTTTGGTCTACTAGCAGAGAATATTTTAGTTGAGGACTCTGAAGTGCTGTGTTTTAACATATATCACTGTAAAAGAATAGGGAAAACAATATATAATGATATTTAGGCTTGTTGGATAGGATAGGCTATTATGATCAGAAAAGATCTACCCTCCCTTTCCCTCTTTAGGTCAAAATTGTAGTAAGTGATACTATTTTTCTTTTTTAAATAATCTGTAATGAGGATAGAGAGCAGCTTCTTAAAGGGTGATGAAGTAAGTGATTCTTTTGGGATGATGAAAATATTGTGAAACTAGCTAGCGGTGGTGGTTCCACTCCACTGGGAATGTACTAAATATAAGTTCACTTTAAAATAGTTAATTTTTGTTGTTGTTGTTGTCAATTTCTAACAAGCTCTACTAAGATATTCCCCATTCTTTTATCCCTCATATTTGTTTTTCCTTAATACCAGAACATTGTAATAGAATTTCATTCATCTTATCTTAAAACTATACTGAGATTTAATTTATAGTACTTTCTTTTAACCTGTTATGGTTAGTGATTCTCATTTTCTTATGCTGAAGAATACCTGAAAATAACAATTTGTTGTTGTTGTTAAATGCTGTTGAGTTGATTCCGACCCATAGTGACCCTGTATAGGGTTTGCAAGGAGCGATTGGTGAGCTTGAGTTGAAGATATCAATTTAACCACTTTTTTTTTTTTTAAGTTCTTTTCCCCCTGTGATTGACTCACATTTTGATATTTATATTTACCATGATTAGGGGCTGACTTGATGGCAACTAACAACAACTTGACATGGTCTTTGTTTAGGTTTGTTTAACAAAGTTGTATTTGATTTTATGTAATAGAAACAAGTGGGGCTGCAGTGTAGCACTATAGGATAAGCACTGGACTGCTAATTGAACAGTTAGTGGTTCAAACCCACCAGCCACTCCTCAGAAACCCTATAAAGGGTCCCTTTGACTCAAAATCTATTCGACAGTACTTAACAACTACAACAATAGAAACCAAATACAAATTAACTCTGAAAAGGAAATTAATGGGAAAGATACTAGGGATTTCACAGTATTTGTGTGGCATAGACAGTTAATGAGTTTGGCTGCTAACTGCAAGTTGGAAGTTGAGTTTATTCAGAGGTACCTTGAAAGAAAGGTCTGGCAGTTTGCCTTAAAAAAAAAATCAGCCATTGAAAACCAACCTCTGTTTTACTTTGACACCATGCATCATTGTTGACAGCGGAAGTACAGGCAGCCCTCACTGTCTACTAGGGGAACCAGAAAGTAGAAACCTATTAGCAACTCAGGAACCTTTTTATTTTTAACAACCCGAGGGTTGCATGATCTCTCTGCTTCTCCCTACTTGTCCATTTCATTTTTCTCTCTCTGCATGTTGTCTTACAACTGTACATGGCTGAACATATTCTCTAGTTCTTAAATTCATACATTTGTTCATGATTATCTGATCCTATTCTAAACTCCTGGGAGAAAATCCAATTTAGGCAATGTCAGCAGTTCAAGCATGCCAACTGGTACTTGGAAACCCTATGTAGCATTGCTATGGGTCAGAACTGAATTGATGGCGCTTAATAACAACAAAAACTCTCAAAGAGTTTATAATCTAGTTCTGAAAGGTATATTACAAAGAAATAATGTTATAATTGTAATAGACTTAGTTGCAGGATGCATAAAGAAAGAAAGTGATAGTCTCTCATAGGGGAAGGGACTTTGAGATGCTTATAAGAGCCAGACATTTAAATAGCTGTCATTCTGGCAGAGGAATGGAATTTGCAAAGACAATATGCAGATGTATAAAGGGTTAACCAAAAAAAAAAAAAACACCAAACTTGTGGCCCTTGAATTGAGTCTGACTCATAACACTATAGGACAGAGTATAACTGCCCTCATAGGGGTTCCAAGGATATAAATCTTTACAAAAGTAGACTGCCACTTCTTACTCTTGTGAGGTGACTGGTGAGTTTTAGATCAACAACCTTTTGCTTTGCAACTGATTGCTTAACCACTGTGCAAGCAGTTCTCCTTTGTAGGACAATTGTACCGGTATGTGGTAAGAAATGAATTTTTATGCTGTACAGTTTAATGAAACATATTGAAACTTTTTTTCATACCACACCTTCATGTTAGAAGAAGGGTTACAAATTATCGAATATTCATATATCAGGATTATAGATAGAACAATCATATTGAGACCAATGACTTACTCATTGCAAGTCCTTTTTTAAACAACATAAAGATGACTATAAAAATGGTCCTCACCATATGGAATACATAGGAATTAAGTTAACTACATTTGTGGGAAGAAACTGTGAAAAAGCTCAATATCATCAGCCAGAACAAGGCTAGGGGCAGACTTTGGAATAGACCATCGATTGCTCAGATGCAAGTTCAGGCTGAAGCGGAAGAAAATCAAAACATGTCCATGTGAGCCAAATTATGACCTTGAACATAATCCTGCTGGAATTTAGAGACCATCTGAAAAACAGATTTGATGAATTAGACATTAATGACCACAGACCAGAAGAGTTGTTGTCAGGTGCCATCGAGTCAAAACTGACTAATAGCGACCCCATGCACAGCAGAAGGAAACAATGTACAATCCTGGGCCAACCTCACTACTGCTGCCACACTTGAGTCCATC
>NW_006408522.1:2988704-3000699 GCF_000296735.1 Chrysochloris asiatica
ATATTTTGGCTCTCGTAGATTTGTTTTCATTTTCTTCAGCTTTAATTTGAATTTGCATATCAGTAATTGATGGTCTGTTCCAAGTCTGCCCCTGGCCTTGTCTTCACTGATGATATGGAGCCTTTCCATCTTCTCTTTCCACAGATGTAGTCAAAGAAGAGTTGTTAGATGACATTAAGAACATCATACAGGAAGAAAGCAAAAGTTCATTCAGAAAACAAGATAAGAAATTACCAAAATGGATGTTGGAAGACGGTCTTAAACTTGCTCTCCAACGAAGAGACGCTAAAGCAAATGGAAGAAATGAGATAAAAAAGCTAAACAGAAAATTTCAAAGGTCAGCTTGAGAAGACAAAGTCAAGTATTATAATGAAATATGCAAAGTCCTGGAGTTAGAAAACCGAAAGGGAAGAACATGCTCAACATTTCTCAAGCTGAAAGAACTGAAGAAAAAATTCAAGCCTCAACTTGGCAATATTGAAGAATTCTATGGGCAAAATACTGAATGATGGAGGAAGCATCAAAAGAAGATATAAGGCATACACAGAATCACTGTACCCAAAAGAAAGGGTTGATGTTCTACCATTTCAAGAAGTAGCATATGATCAAGAGCCAATGGTACTGAAGGAAGATGTCCAAGGTGCATTAAAGGAATTAACAAAGAACAAGGCCCTGGGAACTGATAGAATACAAACTGAAATCTTTGAACAACTAATGCAGTACTAGAGGCACGAATTCATCTGTGCCAAGAAATTTGGGAGACAGCTACCTGGCCAACTGATTGGAACAGCTCCATATTTTTGCGTGTTCCAAAGAGAAGTGACTCAGTGGAATGCATAATTTATCAGAAAATATCATTAATATCACAGGCAAGTAAAATTTTTCTAAAGATCATTCAAAAACTACTGCACTACTGCAATAGTACATCCATAGGGAACTGCCAGAAGTTCAAGCTGGATTCAGACAAGGATGTGGAAGGAAGTCTATCATTGCTGATGTCAGATGGAAATTGGCTGAAAGCAGAGAATACCAGAAGGATGCTTACTTGTACTTTATTGACTATGCAGAGACTTTTGACTGTACAGATCATGACAAACTATGGACAGTATTGCAAAGAATTGGTATTCCAGAACACTTAATTGTGCTTATGCAGAATCTATACACAAACCAAGAGGCATTCAATAGAAGGGGACACTGAATGGTTTAAAATCAGGAAAGGTGAGCACTAAAGGTGATTCTTTCACTGTACTTATTCAGTCTATATGCTGAGCAAATAATTGGAGAAGATGGATTATATGAAGAAGAATATGACATCAGGATTGGAGGAAGATTCATTAACAACCTGTTATATGCAGATAATACAACATTGCTTGCTGAAAGTGACAGGAACTTAAAATGCTATTGATGAAGATCAGAGACCACAGCCTTCTGTATTGGCTGCACCTCCATGTAAAGAATACAAAAATTCTCACCACTGGACCAATAAATAACATCATGGTAAATGAAGAAAAGATTGAAGTTGTCAAAGACTTCATATTGCTGGGTCCACCATCAATACTAATGGAAGCAGCAACAGAAGATTAAGCGTGTCTGCTTCACAAGACCACTTTAGAGTGTTCAAGAGCAAAGATGTCTGTTTGAGAACTAAAGTGTGCCTGACACAAGCCATGATATTTTTAAAAACTTCATATGCATATGAAAGTTGTACAGTGACTAAGGAAGATTATAGAAGAGGTGGTGCATTTGAATTTATGGTGTTGGAAAACAGTAGTAAAAGTACCATGGACTGCCAGAAGAACAAACAAATCTGTGTTGGAAGAGTACAACTTAAGTGCTCATTGGAAGCCAGGATGATGAGACTCTGTCTCTCATACTTTGGACATATTATCAGGATGGACCAGTCTCTGGAGAAGGATGTCATGCTTGTAATGGAGGGTCAGCAAAAAAGAGAAAGACCCCCAATGAGATGGATTGGCACAATGGCAACAGCAGTGGGCTCAAGCACAACAGCAATTTTGAGAATGGTACATGACCAGGCAGTGTTTCATTCTGTTGTACATAACAACAACAGCATATCATTTTCGTCTATAACTGTGATGCAACTTTTGAGAATGAGATGTCATTGATTATTTGCTTTCAGAGTTTTTGTCAAAAATTTCTAGTAGTGGTTTCATGGTTTATTTGTTAAGGTGATTTTTCCTGTTGAAGCATAGATCTTCACATAATGGATGACTCAAAATACTTGAGCTGTAAAGCTTATGAAGAGAAAAGTAAACAGTGATAAAATAATGCATGGTGTAAGTCTGATGTGATTTTGAAGACAAATCTGCAAAATGGACACTGTCAGTATTGAAATTTTGTCATTTTGTAGAGAAAAGTCCACATAGATAAGATAGAAAGTTTTATTTTACACTGAATTTTTTCTCCTAGTAAAATTTTGCCAACTTTTAAGCAAAACCAGTGTTGGCAGTTGGCACACTACTTTGTGTTTCACTATCTG
This sequence comes from Chrysochloris asiatica, assembly GCF_000296735.1. Taxonomy (NCBI): domain Eukaryota; kingdom Metazoa; phylum Chordata; class Mammalia; order Afrosoricida; family Chrysochloridae; genus Chrysochloris; species Chrysochloris asiatica. The sequence continues at coordinate 2,991,205 of NW_006408522.1, forward strand.
ATCAGTTGATTAACACTTCTCTTTTCAATTCCTTTATCCACTCATTCATGATTCCTCTACCAAAAATAACCAACCAATCTAGCAAAAAAACAAACAAAAAACAACACCCAAATACCAAGGACTCCATTGTTGACTATTCTGAGAAGTGATTGAGATGAAGAAGAAAAAATAGGAGGAGAAGATAGTTGTGGTCAGTTTGGAGTGCTGGTGATGTGCAAGTGTGTGTTTCAAGCATGAGGTTTGTTTTCATACAGCAAGTTAAAAAATACACCAAATTGTGGCTGCTCCTTACCCCCTGCTACAAACCTATCAGTCTGCCTAGTGTTATTTTTGCCCTTCAAGTATGCTTTTGCCATTATGTGGAAAGGAGGTGATAAGCAGAGAAAAGAAAAGATGAATTTTGTGTTTGCTGCTCCTTTTGTTTGGAATACAATTCTATTTCTTTCCTATCACCTCATTCATATTTCAGGATTTAAATGGTATCTCCTTTTCTGACTCCTTAAGCCTAAACTGTGTAGCCTTCTTATGGTTTCTGTGCTTACTCCTGTGGTATGGTGAATTATTTAGTATGTCTCTTCTAACCTTAGTCTTTGTAACTCCCACCAAACGACTCTTTTCCTCTTGGTTCTGGGTAAGAGAAAGTGGGAGACGATACAGGTAGGATTACATGATTCAGCTGTGGATATTAGAGTTAGTTATAATTGAAAACCTTTTAACTCTAGCATGGGTATAAAGTGAGCCACCTCAGAGGCAGAAGGGGGGAAACTCACTACTATCAAGAAGAAAGAGCCAGAAATAGAGGGAATCCTTTGGTCCCTGCACATTGAACCTCCTAGACCCAGGGATAGAAAGTTGTAATATCAGAGGAGTGGCCGGGGGCAGCAACAGCAGATCCAGGAACCAGAGAACAAGAAAGAGCAGTGGGCTTCTGAGAACACAGAGCAAATAAAGCTGAGTGACTTTGGGTATGAGGCTTTCTTGCATAGTGAGGTGCCTCCAGGTACTTAATTGGAGTAGGGGGCTAGGTTTGCTGCCCCAAGGAGCTAGCGCCTAGTTCTACTTCAGGCTGAAGCTTATGGTAAACTGGTGTGCCCTGTGGGCATTTATCAGCAAGCCTAAACTAGCATTAGAACATCGACTAGGTAGAGAGACCTACCTATGGTGGGCAGGGCTGAGGAGAGACTGTCCTGACTTGAACAACTGTGCCCTGAGTACTTCTGACCCTGCATTGGAACCCTTGAACTTTCCTAATAAATCCTGTGACTGTGAGTATGGTGTCTGAGTCCTGTGTGACCATTGCAATGACTCACTGAACCCAGTTGGGTAGAGAGTGCTGTGGGAGGAATGGTTGGTGCCATGTATCTACAACTCCTATTATAGATTTATCACTCATTGTAGTCAGTTGTCTGCCTTTTCTGTAATAAATTCCTATAAGGCAGGCTCATGTCTTACTTATATTTGTGCTCCCAGTGCCTAGTACAAGAGCCTGAGACATGGCTGGAATGCCAATTTTGGGTTCTTATGTGCAAACAACAGAACAGAAATAAACTTTGATTAGCTAAAGTAAAATAAAAGGAATTTTATTAGAAGAGTATGAGTTGGCTTGTAGAATTGGCTGAAGAGAACCAGGTTCAGAGAACAGATAGGAAGAAATGAAAATTTATAGCTAAACTATAGCCAAACTTATGGCATAGGAATATCTTATGTTTTATTTAAGATACTATTGGCTGTACCATAGAATACTGAATGCTTTGCCACCGGGTGCTGTATGTCATTGCCCTAAGAATGAGTTGTAAATAGTCTCTGCAGCTCTAGCTCCAGAATTCTGCATGAGATCATCTAATTGACCAATCTATGTGCCTGGTCCCTAACAGGGAAAACAAGTGTCTGGTCTTTTTGGTTCCTAGCTGAGCCTAGGACTCAGCTTCCTTCAAGATGTATATTGTGGCAGATTTTCTAAACATAGGGGAGTAGATGATGGACAATCGAGTATAAAATTTGACACATGTCCATTTCAACAAACATTTCGTAAATATTTGTCAAATAAATAAAAGAATCAGATTAATAAATATTATTTCTTAACCTTTTACATCAAGGAGCTCTGGGTTACTCTTTGTGCTGCTGACCATAAGCTACTCCATGGGAGAAATATGAGACTTTTGTTCCCATAAAGATTTACAGTCTCAGAAACCCTATACAGGGTGGCTGTGCGTTGGAACTGACTTGATGGCACACAGCCACTACCACCAAACATTTGGTATTGATATACCAAACTATCAAATAAGTAAACCCACCAAAATTCTTATTTTTAAACCGACTCCATGGCACACCATCATCACCACCACCACCACCTCATTATTAAATTATTCAAATTAAATTTAAACATTTTTTTGGCACTTGTTTTGTAGTACCCTAATCACATGCTTGGACTCCTGATGTGGCGCTGTATGATCAGCTCTGGACTGTGAATCACAAGGTCGGCAATTCAAATCCACCAACTTCTCCTGGGAAAGCCTATATAGGGTAACTATTAGTCAGAACTGACTCGATGGCACTTAACAACAACAATCACAAACTTATTTATTTATCAGGTCATTTAACACCAGATGGAGCCAGGATTTGGACTTGGCAAAATTGATCACAACTACTGTTCCTTTTATATACTCTTCATATAGTTGTGGCAGAAATCCTTAATTAAAACAACAGCAAATATTTTCTAGAGCTCAGTCAGAGATGTTTCTATGCTCACTGAAAAGAAAGAAAAGGAAAAAAAAGTTTTATTACAACCACTTTGGAAAAATTGTAAGCATTATCTACCGAAGTTTAATGTAATATACCAGTTATTGTTGTTAAGTGCCATCAACTCAATTCTGACTCAGAATGACCCTGTATAGAGTTTTCAAGGGGCAACTGGTAGGTTTGAACTACCAACCTTGTGGCTAGCAGTCTAGTGCTTATCCTAACAATTTTATTCCAAAACTGAAAACAAAAAAAACCCATTGCCATCAAGTCTGTTCTGACTCATAGCAACCCTGTATAGAGTTTGCCAGATTGTAAATCTATAGGAGCAGAAAATTGTGTCTTTTTCCCACAGAGCGACTGGCTGGTGGGTTTGAACTTCGGTCTTGTGACTACCAGCCCAATGAGTAACCCCTGTGCCACTAGGGCTTCTTTATGCATTAAAAGACATGTGTTATTTATAATAGGCTAACACTAGAAAAAGGTACTATTGGACTGCCAGAAGAACAAACAAATCTGTGTTGGAAGAAATACAACCAGAATGCTCTTTTGAAACCAAAATAACCAGACTTTGTCTCTCATGTTTTAGACATGTTGTCAGGAGGAACCAGCCCCCAGAGAAAGGCATCATACCTGGTAAAGTAAAGGGACGTTGAAAAAGAGGGAACCCCCAATGAAATGGATTGGCACAGTGGCAGCAATAATAGGCTCCAATGCGACAGCAACTGTGAGGATGGTGCAGGACTGGGCAGTGTTTTGTTCTGTTGCACATAGGGCCGCTATGGGTCAGAACTGACTTGACAGCACCTAACAACTACACTAGAAATACAAAGCCAAATGTCTATTAATAGAACAAGTAGAAAAAAACCGTGGCATATTCTTAACCTGAAAAACTACATAGAAACTAATTGAGCAGCCTACTGCTATGCATATAAATTTGGCTAAATCTTATAAACTTACCATAGAGTGGAAAAGCTAGACCAAAAGAATACATACTATATGAGTCCTTTCATGTTCTATGTATAAAGATTATAAATAGGTAAAATCTAGTGTTAGACGTCAAGATAGTTGTTCCCTTTGAGAAGGTGGGAGGGGGCTTCCTGTTACTGACTCTGTACTAGTCATGAGCTGGGAGTTAATTATAATGAGTGGTGTGTTTACTTGGTGATAATTCCTGGAATTGTAAATTTTTCTATATGTATGTTATATTTTAATTGAAAAGTGAAACAAAAAATTGACTTGTGTATGGATTTTCTTGGGAAGTATGGCTCAGCAAACACCCATAAAGTCATGTAACCGTATAAATGTTCTCATAAATTTTTATTTGTATATCTGTATGTATATTTTAGGGGTGTGAAGATCCATAGCATTAATCAGATTCTCAAATGGGTTCATGACCAAAATAGGTTAAGAACCCACTTCATCATATCCTGGATATTAAAAAAAAAAACTCTTGTTAGTTTCAAAATGTATTTTGTGGAGAAATTATTTATTTTAATGGATAAATCCTTGTGTCTCTAAGACCAGACCCTATTTATGTTTCATTTGAATGATTGAAATCCCCTTCATGCAACAAGTTATCCCACTTCCTCACTGTAGTTTTTATTTGCATTCTATCCACCTTTCCATCCCTTCTCAACTTTGTCCTTAGGCATATGTTGCCCTTTTGATTTCGAATGATTAACCATTCCATGGTGATCATACCTTGTTAGTGTTGTTGTCCATTCTACATACCTATCTACTGCTTGGCTAGAAATTAGGCCACAAGGGTGAGTTCCTTTCTAGACCCGAAGGGTGGTTGAGGGCTGTAGTCTCAGGTTTCTCCAGTCTCTTTCTGACTAGTAAACCTGGTCTTCTTTATATTTTTTCAAAAATAATTTTGAGTTTTGTTCTACATTTTCTCTCACTCTATATGGTACCTTCTAATATGATCCCTTTCAGAGCCTTTGGTAGTAGTAGCTGAGAACTGTCTAGTTCTTCTGATGTTCACATGTTCCATTCATCTTTTGGACTAATTGACTCCAAGTCGCTTCAGTTCTCATCACTCTTCTTTCTTCTACATATGGAGAGGCGAATAGCTGTACCTTAAATGGCCACTTATGAGCTTTTAAGATCCCAGACACTACTTGCCCAAGTAGGATGTAGAACATTGCCTTTGTGGACTTTGTTATGCCAAATGAGAGCTCCTTAGTGTCCCCTGAAACTGTGGTCCTGATTCTCCAGGTCCAGCAACTCATTGCCTTAAGATGTCTGATAATATCTAAAATGTTTTCATCATTTTGCCCACTGAATGGTCTACACATTCACAGTTTGTTTTCAGGAGAGGTAAATACCTGTATACTAGTATCCTCTTTCAAGCTCATATATTTGTGGGTACACTCCCACTCTTCCTCCCATACCAATTCAGCCTGTTTCTTTGTCCATGTATCTACCCACATAACATTATTTGTTCCAAGGTTGTGTGGATATCACTATTTACCTCTGTCCATTTAGCCCTTGCATACCTCTCTGTGTCTTCAACGGTCTTCATCATTCTTCTGCTAACCTCCCTCTTTTTGTATATTGCCTTCCCCATCACCTGAGTTTACATGTGTCTACTCTCTAGCCCGGAGTGGGAAACTTTTTTCAGCCAAAATTTATAACATTATTCACAGGACATACAAAATTAGCAACTTAGAAATTAAAATTAGCTTGATATATTTGGCCAAACATTTAATTAATTCCGACTCGATGGCATATAACAACAACAACAATGTGATGGTAAAGGAGCTCTGGTAGCGTAGTGGTTATGAATCGGGCTGCGAACCACAAGGTGAACAGTTCAAAACTACCAGCTGTTCCACGGGAGATAGATGAGGCTTTCTGCTCCCGTAAAGATTTACAGCCTCGGAAACCCTATACAGCGTCGCTATGAGTCGGAACTGACTCCACGGCATATAACAACAACAACGTGATGGTAAGGAGCTCTGGTAGCGTAGTGGCTATGAATTGGGCTGCTAACCTAAAGGCCAATAGTTCAAAACTACCAGCTGTTCTGTGGTAGAAAGATGAGGCTTTCTGCTCCCATAAAGATTTACAGCCTAGGAAACCCTGTACAGGGTCACTAGGAGTTGGTACTGACTCCATGGCACACCATCATCACCACCACCAATATGATGGTGTGATGCTGTGGGTTAATATGCCAGACTGCAAACCTGTTTGAACTGCAAAGTCGGTAGTTCAAGCTCACCAGCTGCTCCTTGAAAACCCTTACAGGGTTGCTGTGGGTTCAGGACCAACTCAATGGCACTTAACAACAACAACAACAGTGATGTGATGGCTGGAACTGAGATTGCTTTGGCACGGACAGACCAAATGGTTCGATGGCGTTACATAGCCCACCGGCCAGATAGTTCCCACTCCTGCCGTAGCCAGTGAATTACTCTCCCTTTCCTCCCACCCCTGGTAACCATCAGATAACCTTTCTTATAATATGAAAACCTTTTCTCAGGTTTTTGCAATAATGTAAGACCTTTTTGGATTTCATGTTTTCTATCATGACTGCTCCATTTTTTCTTCACATTAGAACTCCTCCTAACCTCTCCTTAGTTCACTCCAGTTGAACATTTTTTCTTATCACTTTACTGAAGTGGACTTTTCCCAAGGCCACACTAACTTGAGACTTGCTGAAACTAGCAATTAAATATGTCTCTTTGGGAGGAAGTGGAATGAGAATGCCTCCAATTTAGAGGCTTGGTGTAATCATATTTCTCATTTTGAAACACTTTTGCCATTGGCCTGTGCAGGGCCTTTAATTTTTTAATCTTCCATCTTCATTCCCATTCTCTTTCCCTTGATACATATTCACTTTAATATGGTTAGCATAGCATTCTGAATATATATCTTTGAAAACTATAGTGCTGTTTTGAATATGTGTTTTTAGTTTATATAAATGCTATTTTGCTATAGGTTCCTTTTTCTTTCTTATATTTACATTCAACACCTAGTGTGAAAACTGTATCCACATTGATGTTTTTACACTTACTTCATTGCTTCTGACTGCTGCGTGGTATTCAATTATAGGTATCTGACACATTTTAAAATCTGTTCCTTTAGTTATGTACACCTTGGTTTGTTCATGTGTCAACAAGTATTGGCCACCTGCTGTTCAACAGCTACTGTTCTAGGTGTTGGTTATACAGTAGCGAATAAACCAGAGTTTAACAATCTTCTGGGGGAGATAGACAATAAGGGAAATAAGTAAAACATATTCTTAGTGAAGTGAAGAGGTGAGAAGATTAAAGAAGGAAGGGAGAAAATATGAAATTCTGGGTGTGACAAATTGTTGACATTTTTAGTAGGGTGGTCATGGAAGGCCTCACTGAGAAGTGCATTTTTAGTAAACATTTGAAGGAAGTGATGCAGCTGGCTTGGTTAGCATGGGTAAGACTATTCAGAATAGAGAGCAGCAAGTATGAACATCCTAAGCTGAAATGGGCCTAGTTTTTTCAAGAAGTAACAAGAAGGTTGGCATATTACCTCCAAGAGTGATTCTCCCCCATCGTTTCCCCCACTGTGTTGGGATTGTCTAGGCTTTTGAAGTTCAGGATTTTTAAGAGTATATTTTCATGGTTTTGTTTTTCTTTTGTTTTGTCCTCCCTTCCTTCTCCTCCTTTCTATTATTTATTTAGCAATATGGAATCTTTAAGTTATTTACTTAGCCTTTCCTGCTGTACTTTATAATAAAGTGAGTCATCCTGTATTTGTCTTATTTTAATACTTTCTTCCATAGTTTTTACTCTAAAATTCTATGAATCTTTAAGGATTTGCAGATATAAACAATTTTCAGCTCAGTGATGTGACTTTTTTGTTTAGATATTTTTCTTGGCAAACATTCTGAATGCTTACATTCCTAAGAATATTTTTATTTCACCCTTGCATTTAAATGTGAATTTAGTTATATTAAATTTCCTTTTTTTCAACATTTAGAAAATATTATTCATTGAATTTATCTCTAAAGTGTTTTGTTGTTATTAAGTGCCATTGAGTTTCTTGCAACCCATAGTGATCCTGTATAGGTTTTCAAGCGACTGGTGAGCTTGAACCACTGATCTTGCAGTTCAAACCTATTTTACATTTCAGTGCATTAACCCACAGCACTACACATTTTTACTTTATCCACCAAAGCAAACTGATGTTTTATATCTTTAATTCTTGGAAATTATTGGTCATTATGTCTTCAGTTATTTTCTCATCTCTATTTTTCCCCTACCTATTATTTAGATGTTGATGTTATTTTTTCTGTTGCTGTTGTTGTTAGGTGGCTTCAAACTGCTTCCGACTCATACCAACCCCATATACAACACAACAAGCTGCCTGGTCCTGGACCATACTTACAATTGTTGTTAAGTTTGAGTCCATTATTGCAGCCCTTGTGACAGTTCATCTTGTGGGGTCTTCCTCTTTTTCTCTCACCCTCTGCTTTACCTCATATGATACCCTTCTTCAGGGATTGGTCCTTCCTGATAATATGTCCAAAGTACGTGAGATGAAGTCTCATTATTTTCACTTCTAAGGAGCATTCTGGCTGTACTTCTTCCAAGATAGATTGTTCTTCTGGCGGTCCATGATATATTCAATATTCTTTACCAACACCATAATTTAAATGCATCAATTCTCACTAACCTTCCTTACTCATTGTCCAGCTTTTGCATGCATATAAAGTGATTGGAAGTACTGTGACTTGGGTCAGGCACTTACTTAATCCTCAAAGTGATATCTTTGCTCTTTAACACTTTAAATCTTTTGCAGCAGATTTATCCAGTACAATTCTATTTTCCTGAGCTCTGTGGATCCAAGTAAAGTAAAGTCCTTAACTTCAGTCTTTTCTCCATTTATCGTGATGTTGCTTGTTGGTCTAGTTGTGAGAATTTTTGTTTCCTTTACATTGTTTCCTCTGTCCTAAAGACTGTAATCTATGACCTTCATTGGTAAGTGCTTCAAGTCTTTGCTTTCAGCAATCAAGATTGTGTCATCTGCATATCACAGGTTGTTAATAAACCTCCCAATCAATCCTGATACCCTATCGTTCTTCATATAGTCCAGCTTTTTGGATTATTTGCTCAGCATACAGATTGAATAAATATATTGAAAGGCTACAGTCCTGACACACACCTTTCTAGATTTTAAAACACACAGTATCCTCTTGTACTGTTTGAACAACTGCTTCTTGGTCTACATGTAGGTTCTGCATGAACACAATAAAGTCTTCTGGAATTTCTATTCTTCGCAATGTTATTCATAATTTTTTATGATCCACACAGTCGAATGCCTTTGCATAGTCAATAAAACACAGATTAATACCTTTCTGGTATTCTCTGCTTTCAGCTAAGATCCATCTGATGTTGGTAATTGAAATCCTCCTGTCTAGCCTCCATATAATTTTAACTTGTATAATACTTACATTTCTTGATGTCTTTATACCTTCTTATTGCCTCATCCAGAGGTTCAAGCTGTATTTAGAAGAGGCCGTGGAATGAGAGTTATCATTTTTGATGTCCGATGGATCTTGACTGAAAGCAGAGAATACCAGAAGGATGTTTACCTATGCTTTATTGACTACAATTTATTAAGCTTTATTGGCTTTTGATTGTGTGGACCATGACAAGCTATGGACAGCATTGAGAAGTATGAGTATTCCAGAACACTTAATTGTACTTCTGAGAAATCTGTACCTGGACCAAGAAGCAGTTGTTTGAACAGAGCATGGGAACACTG
>NW_006408522.1:3000829-3003658 GCF_000296735.1 Chrysochloris asiatica
CAGATGATACAACCTTGCTTGCTGAAAGTGAAGAGGACTTGAAACATTTACCTAATGTCTCTGATTTTTAACATTTTAATTATTATATTTTCATATTCAATATTTCTGGTTAGTCCACCATTATAACTGCTTGTTCAGTATTATTTTCCTAATCTTACTTTGGTTTCCTGAAGATGTTTATTATGCTTATTTTAAATTTCTGTACTATCTGGACCATAATTTCTGTTTCCTCTAGGCTAAATCATTCTGGTTTTGGCTTTTTTTAAAAGCAAAACTTGTACTCCTGAAGTGTCTCATTTTCTCTTCTTTCCTGGAATATATATTTTCTTGAGAACATCAGTTATCATGATGGATAATATGTACCTAAATGTAGCATCAAAACTCCAGGTTCCAATTTATGCTCTTTCTGGTAAATTCATAGATTATAGATAATAGTGGGAAGAGGAAAGAATAGAGAAGTACGTTTGGGCCCAAAGGTAGATGTTACCAAGGAAATCAGAAGTTCTATTTTGGCTGTTAGACTAGTTTTAGTAGAGTTACCAAGTAAACATTTTGGATCTCAATGAAGAGTAAGGCCTGGTGACATAAATTTGAAAGTGAGCAACATTTAGTGAGACTAATAATTTTGGGGGGAATAAAAAGAAAGGGAAGATCTTAGAGATTGGTTTGATTACTAAAAGCAGGTGGTGGTAGTGGTTTTTAGGTGCTGTTAGTCCATTCTAACTCATAGCGAAGAATAGCTTTGGGTTTGAACCACTGACCTTGCAGTTAGCAGTCCAGTGCTTATCCCATAGCGCTATATGAGGACTCTAAAAGTAGCTTAAGGCCACTTAAAGAATAGAAGATATACTTTGTCTATGGTTGTCTTGGCCATTAGAATGTATAGAAAGAGCAGTGTGTTACCCCGCCTCTAAGTTGACCTGGTTATCCGAGTCAATTCTGTTCCAGACTTCTGTGAAGCTTTAATAGTTTACATAGCAATGTTAGTATAATAGCAAGGTAGTTTCAGGCCCTACTCTCTTGATGAGCTGTGCTGCTATTGTTGTTGTGTGTTATTGAGTTGGTTCTGACTATAGCAACTCTGTATAGGACTCTGTATAGGGTTTACGAGAGTGGTTGGTGGATATGAACTGTCAACTTTGCGATTAGTGCAGTGAGCAGTACAGTGCTAATCCTACAGCGTCACACTTATGCTGCCTGGGTTGTTTTTGTTAAGTGCTATTGAGTCAAGCCAAATTAACCTTCCCAGACTTCAGTTTCCTCATCAACAAAATTATGTGACTGAGTCAAATGATTTGTAAGGTTCTTTTCTACTTCAAAGTTCTATGAATCTTAAAGGAAATGTAGTTATAAATAAAGGAACCCTGGTAACATAGTGGTTATGAGCTGGGCTGCTAACCACAAGGTCATCAGTTCAGATCTACCAGCCACCTGTGGGATGAAGATGAGGCTTTCTGCTCTCATAAAGAAATATAGCCTTGGAAACCTTATAGAGGGTCACTATGAGTCAGAACCAACTTGATGCATACCACCACCACCAATTATAAATAGTCTTTAGACTAATAGTTTGAAGTTTAAAATAATATATATATTTCCTTGAGATGGTTTCACAAAAATCAAATTAGTTGATAAGTACAGTTTTAAGTAATGACTAGATTGCTTCTCAGAAAAACTATTCCAAATCATAAAACTATTAGCAATTTTTAAGTGTATACATTTCCCTCTAGCACCACCAGCATTGTGTTTAATGTTTAAAAAGTCATGTTTAATAATTTAATGACTATGATGTAGTATCTCAGAGTTTAATTTTCATTTCTTTAATTATTCACAAGACTAATGATTCTTTTAAGTATCTTGTATTTGGGTTTCCTTCTGTGTGGGCTGTTTGCTTATAGTCTTTGATCATCTAGAAAATCTTACAAATAAAATATAACAGCAATCATTAACTGGAAGTATAGCAGATTTGTCAGAGGTATTTTCATACTCACAAAGTCCTTTGCAAATATCCTATTATTTTACATAGTTTATGAGGGAAAGTAGAAAGAGATTCTTTTTTTTAAGGTATTTATAAAAGGTAGTGAAATGAAATAGTTAAGAAATCAAAATGTTTACCATTAACACAAAGACCAAACTGTCCTCATACCTGCTTCTCAAAAAATTTAATCAATGGATCTCTTTTTTTGTTATGTAATTACTAATGTAGCTGAATTTAGATTACTTACATTATGGGAACTTCCGGTAATGTGTTTATACCTGTGAATAAGAGAACCAAATTCAGATATTGTGTATTTGAGAGAAACTTTTGGGAAGATTCCAATGGTGGCAACCATTTCTTTTAGATTCCAGTTTATAAACACATAACAATAATTCAAAGAGGAAGTAAAAAACTTTGTGATATGGGGGTGTTTTGCATAAAGGAAATTATGTAAAAAAGAATGGTACAAGAGGTGAAATTTAAAACCAAACTTCCCTTTCACTTGTAAATGGTAAGTGTATATATAGTGCTGAGTAAGAAGAGATTTGCAGTTGAATTTTATTTTTGTTAGCTTATAGGGAATCTAATTTCATTGTAAAAATGATAAATTTAATTTTTTAAAAGAATGTAAATAGCATAAAAATGCTCCGTATAATATTTCCTCATTCTTCTTTACTCATTTCTTAACCTTTCTCTGTCCCTTTCTGCTCTATTTTCACTTTGATCCCTTCTATATTGTTTTTCCTGATCTTTTCTTTATTACTTTTCTTGCCATTGCTCTTTGTCCAGCTTTCCCCTTTTTTAGTTTTACCCTTATTTTCATTTTTGGTCATCCATTCTTCCTCTTACATGCT
>NW_006408522.1:3004953-3005679 GCF_000296735.1 Chrysochloris asiatica
TGGTCAGCAGCTGGACCATATGCCTTATAGTGTATTCCATTTGAGATTCAGTCTTGGAAGGGGGTTTGCCTTGAGGGGACCTGACCACTTGCCTTGATGGCTCCCTGGGGAACAACTTGCTTGTTCTTATAGTAGTCCATTGGACTGCTGTTACTGTTTTTGATTTTTCCTGCTGGTCTTTCTTTCAAGAAGTATCTAATGTTCTTCTGGCTGCTCCAGACTGGTCTGCTTGTCATTTCACGTGGAATGTCCCACCTCAGAAGATTACGGTCTTGTGCAATTCAAAGGCTCTGCAGGGAGCCTCCTTCACTAGGCAAGTTCTAGCCCCATTTTAGTTATTCCAAACAGTTATAGGCTGAAGACAGACTTACAAGCTTTTTCTGGTGATGTTTCTGGCTATTCTTCTCTCTCCCCTTCAGATGTCTATTTTACAATAGTAGGCAAGGGAAACCAAGATTCAAACGGCAGCCAAGCATCTTAACATCATTTCCATACTTTTACCCATTCAAAACATGCCTCAATCTTTGTATCCAAAAGTCCTGTTCGACGTTTATACTTAGATCATTATTTACCTTTGCCCTATTTAGCCCATGTAAACCTGTCTAGCTATTCTCCCATACACCTTATTTTTCCTTTCCCCTTCCCCTTCTAGTGTATCCCCACCCCAGCACCCAAACTATCGTGTGTCTATTCAACACCCTGTGTTCCACCTACTCCTCCCTCCCC
>NW_006408522.1:3006999-3008010 GCF_000296735.1 Chrysochloris asiatica
TTTTTTTTTTTCAGATTTAAGTTTTATGTATTTATTCAGGTGATTCAATTATAGAACAAAACCGTTTCCAGTGTTTTGAATTCATCTTTTTTTTCCCCTCAGAAATTCAGTTTATTACAACTTTTCCAATTTCAAAGATATTCCAGTATCTGAAATTTTTCATACATTTAGGTATTTGGCATGATGTCTGATGTGATCAGCAGTAAAGGTTGCAATGAAGTAGTAGCTGTGATCATAACCCTCTTGCAATCTAAAAACAATGGGGATTTTATTTTCTGTACAGGCAGCTATGAGGTTATTGGGAAGTAACTGTCCATCTGAAAGGAACTGATCTGATCATCTTTTCCTTAATCCATCAGTATGTCCAGCTGAGAATCTGGTAGGACTTCACCAGATGGGTTGCATCATAAGCCTTCCATTTACTTTGATTGGATCCCAGATATCCACTAAAGGCTTTTTTGCCCCAAGGACAAAGGTTGCAAATTGGAGCAAATGCTGAAACAGATTTGTATTTTCCAGGATTCTTCAAAGCACTGATCAGAGCTCCATGATCACCCAAGGAATGGCTAAAAATAGACATGGATTGGGGGTCCAGTGGAAAATTGGCATTTTTGAGTTGGTAAAGCTCTTGTGTCATGTAAGAGTACACTCTGTAGTTAGTTTTCCAAGGATCTTCTGTGGCGTCCACATAAAATCTAGCACCAGTGCCGAAGCCCTGGCTCTCATCTTCTCCATTAATATTGCAGCCACGAGGGCAGGTATCTGGGGCAACAACGACAAGGCCATGTTCTGAGGCAGCTTGATGATAACTAGATTTTGATATGAAGGTTTGTTCTGTGCAAGTTAAGCCACACAGCCAATACAGTATAAGGCATTTTCCAGTTTCTGCCTTTGGTGGTAAGTAGATAGCAGATTTCATCTTGCAATTCATTTCAACACTGTCATGTTTAAACGCTTTCTGTAGGCCTCCAAAGCACTTGTTGCTGGAGAGTTGTTTCAAAGCCATTTTCT
>NW_006408522.1:3009471-3011084 GCF_000296735.1 Chrysochloris asiatica
AATTTGTTTGGAGTACAACTCTTCATAGTATTCTGTTGTTACCCTTTTGATTTCCTTTGGTTCCATTTTGACATCACCCATGTGGTTTCTAATGTGCGTTGTGTCTTCTCCTTCTTTTCTTTTGTTAGGTTTGCCAGTGGTTTGTCAATTTTATTAATCCTTACAAAGAACCAGCTTCTTGTCCTATTGATTCTTTCCATAGTTTTTGTTTGTTTGTTTTCTATCTCATTTATTTCTGCTCTGCTCTTTATTATTTCTTTTCTCTTGGTGACTGTAGGTTCCCTCTGTTGGTCTGTTTCTAGTTGCTGGAGATACTGTATTAATGTATTAATTTTGATTCTGTCTTCTTTCTGGATGTGCGCATTTATCTCAGTGAATTGTCTTCTCAGCACCGCTTTCACCGTGTCCCAAAGACTTTTGTATGTTGTGTTTTCATTCTCGTTTGTTTCTAGGAACTTTCTGAACTCACGTTTAATTTCTTCTATTATCCAGTTGCTCTTCAGCAAGGTGTTATTAAGTCTCCATGTATTAAACTTTATTTCCTTGGTCTTCTTATTGTTGATTTCTAATTTTATGACATTGTGGTCTGAAAAGATGGCTTGTAGTATTTTGATGTTTGTAAATTTATGGAGGCTTGCTTTGTGACCTAACACATGGTCAAATCTGGAGAATGTTCTATGTGCACAGTTCAAATCCACCAGCCACTCTGCAGGAGAAAGATGAAGCGATCTGCTCCCATAAAGATTTACAGCCTTGAAAACCCTGTACAAGGTTGCTATGATTTTGGTCTAACTCAACAACATACAACCACTATCTTTGTTGTTGTTAAGTGCTGTCAAGTTAGTTTGGACCCATTTTGAACCCTGTATAGGGTTTCCATAAAGTGGCTGTGGGTCTGAACCAATGACCCTGTGGTTAGCAGTCCATTGTTTATCCTGCAGTACTACACCGGGACATTTCCTTTTTTTTTCTTTCTACATAACAGTACATGACTATTATGTTCAATGGTGACTGTATGCTTCAGCCCAAATAACATGAAGTTAACACCAAAGCCAAAAAACAGACCCACTGCTGTCAATTCCAACTGATAGTGACTGTATAGGACAAATAGAACTGCCTCATGTTGTGTGAAGCAGACTGACACAGCTTTCTCCTGTGAAGCAGTTGAGGAATTCAAACTATGGCTTTGTCAGTCTTCCAGTTAGTGGCCAAGCACTTAAACCATTGTGCCACAAGGGCTCCTCAACATGACCTAAAAGTCAGGGAAAAAGATGTTTTAATCTCTTCATTAACATGAAAGGTAAGTGTCTACCAGAGGAAATTTAAGGGCTTCTGCCTACCAAGAGTTAATTTAAAATTCATGCATTCCTATAAATACAAAACATTTACACAAGTTGGTTATATAACTTTTGATCCAGTAATGTTACTTCAGTAAATTTATTCAGAAAAAATAAGAGGTGTAACTAGAGGTTTTTGTTAATGTTTTTCACTGTAGCATTAAACAATATATATTATCAAAGTAAGGAGAAGTAATGTATCATTGAACAGTAAGGGAATAATCAATAGTGGTGCATCCATAAAATAAAATATCATGTAGCCATTATGAATGGGAG
>NW_006408522.1:3012614-3023892 GCF_000296735.1 Chrysochloris asiatica
CCAGACTGCAGAGCCATTTGAACTGCAAGGTGGGCGGTTCAAGCTCACCAGCTGCTCCTCAGAAACCCTATAAAGGGTCGCTATGGGTCAGAACTGACTCAATGGCACTTCACAACAACAACAACAAGCAGAATGCTAAATTCAAGAGTTGTTATTACTTACTGTTTACTATCAGTCTAGAAGGCATTACTGAAAAGTTTAAGCCCTTTATTATATACAGAAACCTAATGTGCTCTTCATTATGTGCACAGGGACTGTATATATCAAAATAAGTAGAAACTTAGAATCCTTTAGGCTAACTTTCCAAGCAAATAGTGGAAATATTTACAGAGTATATTTAAGCAGTGAATATGATTCTAAACTAATGTTGCTATAATTCTGAAAACTCATGACATTAGCAATATAGAAAATTGAATGAATTTAGGGATTGTGATAGAAATGGTTATAATCATACCATAAAAAGGCATACTAAATAAATAAGAAACAAGTATACTCAGGTATTTTATAGTCTACATGTGAAGATTGTTAACTCTACTGTAAACTAACATTTCTAATGCATGTTCTAAGGACTTTTTGAAATGGGAAAACAGTGTTCCGTTTTCAGGAACTAGCTTTAGGAATTCCTGGATTAAGCAAAATTAATCAGGTATCTTTATAATAGTCAGCTACCAAATCAAAAGGTATCTGATTAAAAATATCTCCTGAGACTTTAGTATTTTAATATACATTGCAAATTGCCAAAAGAGGCCTGTAGTATATATACCTTTTTTATTTGTGTATGTAATCCCTCCTTTTCATTTATTAGAACTAAATCTAACATGAAACACATGTTGGGAAATTTTGTTTTAAATTAAAGTATAAAGTGGCATGTAAGTGATGGCAGAACAATGTAGTATATTCTCCTAGTTAAAGAAGAAAAAGAGGTTTAAGTGAAGGAGATTTTGCTATTAAAGTGTTTGTGTACCTGACTACTATTTTTTTATTTATTTAAATTTGTTGTAAGTGCACTGCTGTCATAACTGTTACCTTACTTTGATGAAAATTCTTTGTTGTTTCTTCTGAAATTCATTGACGGTGGACCTTTCCTTGTGTGTTTTTGTATTTTGGACTAGGAGCCCATCTTCAGCTGGGTTTTATCTGTGGAAAACCTGTTTCCAGGGTTGAGGGTGTGACCTCTGCAGCTGCAAAGACTTCCCAGGGCATCACTGGCCTGAGAACATTTATTGTTGATTTCTCAGTTTGGAGCTTGCAGATGGCTTAAATTTAAACCCCAAATGTAAGTGTGAGTAGGCCTATTATGAATTCTGAGGAGAACCCCACCTCAGTCTAGGGCCCTGATTGAGGAAAAGTTTATTGGAATTATTATCTCCCTGGGCCAGTGAATGTTTTTTAAACCTACTCTTAAACTAGGGTGTAGTCAGTTCTAACTCTTAGTGATCCTGTATAGGGTTTCTGAGGCTGTAAATCTTTGTGGGAGCAGAAAGTCTCATCTTTCTCCACAAATAGCTGGTGGACTTGAATCACCAACCTAGTGGTTCACAGTCCAGTGCTTATTATATGGAGCCACTGTGTTCTCCAGCTAGTGATATAGTCCTTTGAAATTCTTGGCTTTATGTAGGTGTTTCATTTCCAGTTTTTTATCTTATGTTGTCCTAAAACATTGTCTCCTTTTTCAAATGTAAACTCCTTAATTACTGGGGAGTTCTGCAAATTACTTCTCTCCTGTTCAACTTCTACACAGTATTCTGGATTTCAGTTTCCTCAATGTTTTGGGGCCCTGAAAAATTTCATGTTTTTACTAATTTATTTATGCATTTAAAAGGATAGGTTTTGTTGTGTATTTAGGTAACATAGACTTCCTTATTGCCAGAAGTAGAAATTCTGCATTATATTTATAATTGGAAACAATGCTAAAGATACTCATTTAAAAAATGGCAAACTTTTAAAATATAAAAGTAAAACAGTTAAGATTCATGTGTTTATCAGTGGTGCTCTTTTCATAGTTTTTTGTTCTAATTTGCATACAAACCACTTACATCTATCTATTTGGATTGTTTTAGGAAAATGTCTTTTACTTTTCTTTCAGATGTAACTTTGAGTAATGGAAGATGATTGAAGACAAGGGACCTCGTGTTGCTGACTACTTTGTTGTAGCCGGATTAACTGATGTTTCAAAGCCTCTTGAAGAAGAAATCCACTTCAATGATGCCTGTCATAAAGTAGCTAAACTAAAAGAACCTATCACAGATGTTTCAGTTATTATTAAATCTATCGGGGAGGAAGTGCCACGGGATTATATGTGTATAGATGTTACTCCAACTGGATTGTCAGCTGATCTCAATAATGGAAGTCTTGTGGGGCCACAGATTTACCTTTGCTATAGAAGAGGACGAGATAAGCCTCCACTCACAGATCTGGGGTACATGCTTTTTAAAATGTTTTGTTCTTATTGATCCGAATAATACTCTGTATGGATTTGAGTATTGAAGGTAAAAACATCCAAGCAGCTTTTCTACTGTCTAGGGAAAGAATCTTGTATAAAATTTTTTATTTGGCTAAAATATAATTGCTGTTTCTAAAAGAGATGCTTGGTTTTAAAAAACTGCTCTCCTCACCCCCCTCAATTTTTTTAAATAGGGTACTAAAACAGGTTGTGTTTGCATCTGATTGTTTCCATTTTGTGGTTTACATCAACAAACACAAAGCTTAATTTGAATTTAATCTTATATTATCTTTATTGATAAGAAAAATTTACCATTTAATATCTAGGACTGTGCAATTAAAACGTATTAAAATTGAAATATCACATTGACACATTTAGGATCAGTTCATGCTGCCTGGATTTTGAGGATGTTTTATATATGAATAGTTGTATGTTTGTATTTTTTCATTTAATTTTTAGGGTCTTATATGACTGGAAAGAAAGATTGAAACAGGGCTGTGAAATTATTCACAATACTCCTTATGGACGCCCTGCCAATATTAGCGGCAGTACCTCATCACAAAAGATTTATATCACTTACCGAAGAGCCTCTTCTGAAAACATGACTCAGAATACGCTGGCTGTCACAGACATATGTATTATTATACCCAGTAAAGGAGAAAGTCCACCACACACATTCTGCAAAGTTGACAAAAACCTCAATAACAGTATGGTAAGTGATTATTTTGCACTGATAAAATTAACCATTGATGAAAAGAGCATACTCTGTTTTTGTAAAACAGCATAGCACAGGTACAGAACTGAAAAATACATTTTAAAAGATGTTGAATATTTTCTTTTTAGGGGAAGTACTTTGGTTGTGCTTTCAAAAGGAGCTGTGCAAAATCTACCTTTATTTTAATTCTACACTCTTGTCTGGTCTAAGAAGCCAGGTTGACACATTGGATCCTAAGCATAGGGTTCATTGTGGCTTACAGAGTAAGGTGTCAGGCTGTGCTCAGACTGTTCCCTTCTATAAGTCTCATGACTTCCTGAGCCTGAGTTTCCACATTGATGAGATAGAGATAAAGTAGTGTTTTATTTCACAAGCTTTTTATGCAGATTTGATTAATTAATATTTACAAAGAATTTAGAGCAGTACCTGGTATACAATAAGTGCTATGTATGTAAATGTTGTTGGTAGTGCCCCTTAACTCATGGCTAGCTCCATGATAGGTTAGGGATGGGACGTTTGTGATCTCTAGGGTTTTCATTGGCTGATTTTTATCAGCAGGCTTTTCTTTCTAATCCATCATAATCTAGAATGTCCTCTGAAACCTGTTCAGAGTCACAACTATGCCCCATAACCCTGCTTTCCTATGTGGAACGTGAGACATCTACCACTTAGCCACCAATGCTGCATATATGTGCTTTTTGTTGTTGTGAAGTGGCATGGAGTCAGTTCCCACTCAAAGCGACCCTGTATAGGGTTTCCTGGAGTAGCTGGTGGGTTCCAACCACCAACATTGTTTGTTACCAGTCCAGTGCTGATTGTACAGTGCGATAAGTGTAAATATTAAATATTTCTTTGGCTGACTCTGCTCTGTTTTACCAGTCCCTTTTTTGTAAATTTATTATCTAAAATGGGGAGAGTTCTTTTTATTTTACTTTTGTCTAGTGTTAAAGCTTCTCCTAAGTTTTTAAAAGAAACATTAGAGAAACAAAATCCTCTTAAAAATCCCTGATACTATGGTCCTTAGATAATCTTCAAACCTAGAACTGAACCCATTCCCAAATCACCTATCAGCCAAATAAGAGACAGGCCTGTGAAGTGAACAGTATCACTCACACACGTGCTTCTCAGAACAACCACCCATACAAGACCAAAAGGGCAGCATTTGTCCAAATACAAAGTTCTGAAAGCAGGAAGGGGCAGGAAGGAAGGATGAATGGAACAGAGGAGCCTAGGGGGCAAGTAGGAAGAGTGCTGTTGCATTGAGGGAATTGCAACTAATGTCATGAAACAAAACGTAGGTGGGTTGTTGGATGGGAAATAAATTTGCCAAAATCTGTAACCTTTTACCCAAATCACAATAAAGTATTCAAAACAAAAGCAAAATATTCCATGAATTTAGCAGTACATATCTTTTTTTAAGAAATTTTTGTTTCCATTGACTGAAAGATAGTAAAAGCAAGTTAGATACATATTTGGGATAGATGTACAGTAACTTCTTTTCTACTTCTGTTAAGCATACAACCTATTGCTGTTAGGTGCCCTCGAGTTGGTTGTGACTCATATCGACCTTATGTACAACAGAACAAAACACTGCCTGGTCGTGAGCCATCCTTACAGTAGTTGTTATGTCTGAACCCATTGTTGCTGTTACTCTGTCAGTCCATCTCATTGGGGGTCTTCCTCTGACCCTCCACTTTACCAAACAAGATGTCCTTCTCCAGAGACTGGTCCCTCCTGACAACATGTCTAAAGAATGACAGATGAAGTCTCACCATCCATGCTTTTAAGGAGCATTCTGGCTGTACTTCTTTCAAGACACATTTGTGTTTTTTTTCTGGCAGTCCCTGGTACTTTCAGTATTCTATGCCAACAGCATAATTCAAATGCATCAGTTCTTTTCCTGTCTTTCTTTTTCATCATCCCAACTTTCACATATATATGTGGTGGTTAAAAATTCTTCCATTTTTCCTCAAAGTGACACCTTTGCTTTTAAACATTTTTTAAAGAGGTCTTTTGTAGCAGTTGTGTGTAATACAGTATGCCTTTTAATTTCTTCGCTGCTGCTTCCATGAGTGTTAATTGTGGATCCAAGCAAAATGAAGTCTTTGACAACGTCAGTCTTTTCTCTGTGTATCATGATATTATTTATTGGTCCAGTTGTGAAGATTTTTGTTTTCTTAACATTGAAGTGTTGTAGTCTTTGGTGTGGTGCTGTGAATTAATGCACTGGACAGCAAAGTTGGTTTGAACCACTAGGTTGGTAGTCTAAGCTTACCAGCTGCTCCTCGAAAACCCTATATAGGGTCACTATGGGTTGGAACCAACTCAACAGCACTTAATAACAAAGTGACACAAGCAAGGTTTTGTTATCTGCATATCCCAGATTGTTAAGTAGTCTTCTTCCAATCCTGATGCCGAGACATACAACCTGTTGTTGTTAATTGCCATTGAGTGGGTTCCAACTCATAGCCACCCTGTATAGTTTGAACCACCAACATTGTGATTCAGACCGACCTTGTAGTCCAACGCATTAACCCACAGTGCCACACAGGAGTCTTCTCACTCCTCCTTGCACTGAATAAGTAGCAACTAATAGTTCCACCTTATATGGCCAGAAAGTATTTTATTTTATTATTTTTATTTTATTTGGTGCAAGTTTATAGAGCAAGTTGGTTTTCTTCTCAACAATTCATATACATTTTGATTTGTGACATTGATTGCAACCCCCACTATGTAACAGAGCTTTCCCACTTCTTCCCTGTGTTTACCATTACCATTTCATCTTTCTCTCTTGTCTCTTCCAGCCTTCTAAGCATTATCCTTTGACAAATGCCCCTTTTGACTTTGCATGGTTAATTCTTCTAAGATTGTACTTTCCTGGTGTTTACCTTATTGGCCTGTCTTGTGTTTGGCTGAAGGTTGAGCCTAGGTGAATTCAGTTAAAGGCTTGAAGGCTGACTGATGGCTGTAGTCTCAAGGTCCCACCAGGATATCATACCAATAAGCTTGGTCTTTTTTATGTTGGGTTTTGCTCTATATTTTTTTCCCATTCTTTCTAGGACCTTCTGTTGTACTCCCTTTCAGAGTGGTCAGCAGGGTAACTGGATACCATCTAGTTTTTTCGCTCTCAGGGTTGTGAAGGTTGTGGTTCACATGGTCCATTAGTCCTTTGAACTAATTATTTCCAGTCATCTTTGGTTTACTTCAATCTTCTTTGCTGTGGATGAGGAGAGCCAATTGTTGCACCGTAGGTGTCATTTCCCAAGTTTTTAAGACCCTAATTGTTACTCATCAAAGTAAGATGTAGAATATTGTCTTTGTGCACTGTGTTTTGCCAGTTGATCTTTGTATTCACCAATACTGTGGTTCTGAGCCCCAGGTCCAGTGACTCATTCACTCAAGGTGTTTTGTTATGATTAAAAAGTATAACTTTGCACCCTGAATGCTCTACTGTACTCATGGATTCATTTGCATACATATGTAGAAATATTCTTTGTTACATACATTTGTGGGTGTAGTTCCATTTGCCTTCCATGTACCTGTTTTAGGATGGGCTATCTAGAGAAGCAGAGCCAGTGAAGCTTATATATGTATGTATAAATAGAGGTTTATATCAAGGAAATGGCTCGCTCAGTTTATAGAGGTGGGCAAGTCCCAAGTTTGTTGGTCACATATCAGACTGGAGGCTTCTGACTCATGTAGCTGTGCGGCTAATGACCCAAGGTCAGCAGGTCAGATGGCAGGCAGACAGGTTCAGTAGGTAAGAAGGTAGGCTGCTGATGTCTCCCAGAATTAGCAGACATCAGAGCAGGCCACTGGCTCAATTGCAAGCAACCAGAGGTCAAGAGGATAAGCCAGCGACAAAAATCAGACCCAGCAGAGAGCCAGCAAGCCTTCCCTAAGTAGCTAGTATATTGAAAGCAAGCCACACCTGAGGAAGCGTCCCTTCAGTTGATTGGCTGCTCATAATAGATCTCATTATAGAGTTGATTACATTATATTATATCTCATTAGGAGGAATAATTACAAATTACATCTCAATGGGAAAACCACTAACAATCCTGGCCCAGTCAAGTTGTCACAAACTTTAACTATCACACCTGGTCGGCTTGTTTATCTATGTATTCATTCTTAGATGCTTAGGGCTCCTGGTGTGGCGCTGTGGGTTAATGCGCTGGATTGCAAAGTTGGTTTGAACCACAAAGTGAGTGGTTCAGGCTCACCAGCTGCTTCTTGGAAACCCTATACAGAGTCTCCATGGGTCGGAACTGACTTGATGGCATGTAACAACAAGAACAACAACACTGCCAAATAACTCTCATTTTATAACTTTTAAGATCACTATTTTGTATAGCAAGTTTATTTAGAAAAAGTAGAGCTGTTAACAGAACAACTGATTAAATCATCTATCTAATTCCTGGGGAACGGGAGTTATCTGAAAGTAAATTTTTGATTTGGTAAACCACAATGTGGATACTTTGTGTCTAAATTGAAAAATGTAAAACAGTGACTCTTCCTACTTTTTTGCTAAACTTTGTTTATATAAAATACTCTTGCAGTTTTGATATCTTGGCTCTTTTCCTTCAGAGCCTCTTAATTTTTACTGTCACTAGAACAAAACAAAATGGTTGCTGTCAAGTTGATTCAAACTCATAGTAACCCCAGTTGTTGCAGAGTGGGAACTGTGCTCCACAGGATCATCAAGGCTGTGTATGACCTTTGGGAAGCAGGTTGACAAATTTGTTTTTGAGACACCTCTTGGTGGGTTTGAACTGTTAACCTTTTGGTTAGTGTTCAGCACTTAACCATTTGTATCACCCAGGAACTCTTATGTCTTAAAGTCCCTGTTTTTCATTTTAGAATATTCTTTTTGGTTTCTTCCATATACAAGTGGTCATGCATTTTTGCCCTTTTGATAATCACAATGGTATTATTGAAGCTTTTTGGGTTTTTTAAAAATTGTGACTTGAATGAAGGCTTAAAGACAAGATCATCAGTTTTGCATTCAGCAAATCATACATTTTTATTCATTTCAATGACTGGAATCCCATCCATGCAACAACAGTTAGTCCACTTCTCCCCTGTAGTTCCCATTTCCATTCTACCCACCTTCCCAAACCTTCTCAACTTTGTCCTTAGTAAATGTTGCCTTTTGATTTGGAATAATTGATCATTCCTTGGTGAGCCATACCTTACTAGTACTGTTGTCTTCCCAAGATACTTATTTACTGCTTGACTGAAATCTGGGCCACAAGGGTGAGTTCCTTCCCAGACCTGAAGGGTGGGTGGTCAAGGGCCATAGTCTCAGGTTCCTCCAGTCTCTTTCTGACCAGTAAACTGGTCTTTTTTTTTTAACATAATTTTGAGTTTTGTTCCACATTTTCTTCTATCCAGAACCTTCTAATGTGATAACCTTTCAGAGCAGTTGGTTGTGGTAACTGAGCACCATCTAGTTCTTCTGATCTGAGAGTCGCTGTGACTGTTGTTCACATGTTCCTCTAGTCCAGTGGACTAATATGTTTCAAGCACCTTCCATTATCATCTCTCCTTTCTTCCACACATGGAGAGAACAATAGCTGCACCTTAGATGTCCACTCATGAATTTTTAAGATCCCAGACGTCAGTCACCCAAGTAGGATGTTGGACACTGTCTTTGTAGATTCCTTATACTAATTGACCATGGTGTCCCTATTGAATGTTTGTTGATGTTGTTGGATCTTTATAAACTTAACTTACTGGGAACTGGGAAGTCTTTTATTTATAAATTTCCTTTTCACCTGCTAAAACTCCAATTTGTCAGCATTTATATCATCTATTTGACTTTTATATATTCACATTGCTTTTTTTTTTTTTACAGTATCTCCAGAAGATTAGAATATTAAATCTTCCTTTGAGTTTTAAACTTTGCTCATTGCTGTGTTGGGATTTTATTTTATAAATGTTTTTCTATACTTACATCAGGAGAAAATTTCCTGAGGTTATAATCTCAACTAGAATATAATCCATTAAACTTAAAAAAAGGTTGAATTTTTTTGTTTGCTTATTGGTCAGATATTTCACACATATTTCCTATATGCTATGTTGTTTAAGAGATTTCCATATTATTCCCTTTTATTTTGGTTGGTTCTCTAATGCTTTTAGCTGTTCAATTTAGAAGGTACTTTTGGAAGACTGACAAATACCTAAAGTAAAAAATCAATTAATTATGATTCTGATTCTGATTCTTTAGGATTTGGGTTTTGTTTTTTAAATGATCATATACTACTAGCTATAATATCTTTTATGATTTGATGTGTACCTGATTTTCAAAGTGTTTACAATTGAAAATGTAATGAAATATGTGTGAGCTAAGTAATATGTGTGATGAAAGAAACCAAAGTAGAAAAATAATTCATATTTAAACATTTGTCTTACAAGAAAAGTCTCATGTACTTTGTATTTTCTGTGATACAGATACTTTCCTAATCTTGTCTTTGTCCTTACCTTTAAGTGACTACTGTGTTATCTGGCTTTTCCCAAGTGTAATGGATCACAGATTCAGAAGTGACTTATCTAGTAAGGACAGTTCTCATATAATTCTTGAAAGGATTATATGAGAAGCAAACAAAGATGATCATAAATGTATTTTAAACCTTCCAAGTAGATATAAAATCTTATACGTTACTCATTGAATCTTTCAGAAGTACCCTCTTTTAACTTACTCTTATTTTAGACATTATTCAACAAGCTTATCTGTTTTCTTCAGCTCACAGTATATTTGAAGGAACATTTAAAGACATAGGGGAAGGCACATAGCAAGGAAAGACTTAAGAAACAAGTATACCAGGAATATCAAAAAGTGATAGATACAGTCTGTTATAGAAAAAAGAGTCAGAAAAACTAAAAATATATATTTTTAAAGATAAAGACAAATATTAGGAATTTTAAAAGTAAATTTAAAAAGTAGTTGTAGCAAATTTAAAAAAAAATTAAAAAGTAGTTGTAGCAAAATTGAATATTGGTATGATGATCCTAGTGATCTTGTCTTTACTAAAATGTTTTATTTTGTTTAGGAAAAATTTTGCACAAGGAATCAAGTTTATAATAGCAAAAATAAAAAAGGAAAGAGAAAACCTAAATGTCCATTAACTG
Organism: Chrysochloris asiatica; assembly: GCF_000296735.1. NCBI lineage: Eukaryota > Metazoa > Chordata > Mammalia > Afrosoricida > Chrysochloridae > Chrysochloris > Chrysochloris asiatica. The sequence continues at coordinate 3,022,904 of NW_006408522.1, forward strand.
GGAAATAGATAAGGTGTGGTTCCTTCATTTATGGAATATTTTCCAATAGTTAATGTGAAGAAATTAAATATACTGTATCAGTTTCAGTAATTTTCAAAACCATATTGATTAGTTTAAAATACAAGCATAAAAGGGTATATTCCATATATTGTTGTTAAGTGCCGTCGAGTCGGTTTCAACCCACAGCAACCCTGAATAGGGTTTCCGAGGCTGTAAATCTTTACGGGAGCAGGTCGCCTCATCTTTCTCCCATGGAGCAGCTGGTAGTTTCGAACTGCTAACCTTGCAGTTTGCAATCCGATTCGTAACACTACGCTACCAGAGCTCCTTATATTCCATATATTACTATGTAAAATTAAAATGTATTCTTTCACCATACTTATTCAACCTGTATGCTGAGCAAATAATCTGAGAAGCTAGATTATATGAAGAAGAATGTGGCATCAGGGTTGGAGGTATATGCAATATGCAAATGATACAACCTTGCTTGCTAAAAACAAAGAATACTTAAAATACATACTGGTGAAAATCAAGAAAACAAAACTCCTCACGACTGGATCAATAAAATAACATCATTGATAGGTGGAGAAAAGATTGATATTGTCAAAGACTTCATTTTGCTTGGATCCACTATCAACACTTGTTGTTGTTAGGTGCCATCAAGACAGTATGGACTCATAGTGACCCTAAGCACAATAGAACGAAACACTGTGCTATCCTGGGGTAACCTCACAATTATTGCCACGCTTGAGCCATTGATGCTGCCATTTTGCCAATCCATCTCACTGGGGGTCTTCCTCTTTTTCTCTGACCTTCCACCTTATCAAACATCATATCCTTCTCCATAGACTGGCCCTCCTGACAATATGTGTGAAGTATGAGAGATGAAGTTTGACCATCCTGGCCTCCAAGGAGCACTCTGGCTGCACTTCTTCCAACACAGATCTGTTGGTTCTTTTGGCAGCCCATGGCACTTTCAATATTCTCCT